>NC_065538.1:62754156-63069656 GCF_932294415.1 Quercus robur | reverse complement strand
CACCCATGCTACAATAAGGTTGCATATCTACAACCTCACTGTTCACAGGATGTAGACTTAAAAACTAATATTTTATTAACTCTCCCACTTCACTTTCTCATCTAACTCTCTCTTTTCTCTGTCTTCACTTTTCACTGTGTCTCCCTCTTCTCTCTATTTCACTCTTCTCATCTCTCCTTCTGCTCTCTCTATTTCTCTCTTCTTCGTTCCTCCTTCTTCTCTCTATTTTCGTTGTTTCTCTTTAATCTATCTTTTCTTGTTTGAGACATTTTTGGTTGGATCAAATCGGTGGTGGCTGGGTTTCAAGGGTGGAGATTCGGTGGTTGCTGGGTTGGTTTTGGTGGTGGAGTTGAATCATGGGTGGGTTTTGGTGGTGGGTCTTGGTGATAGTGAGTTTCGCTAATGGTGGGTTTCAATGGTGGCTGGATTTCAGGGGTGACGATTTGGTGGTTACTGGATTGGGTTTTGGTGGTGAAGTTGAATGGGTGGTTGGGTTTTGGTGGTGGGTCACTATGATGGGTCTCAATGATGGTGGGTTTCAGTGATGGGTTGTTTGGTGGTTATTGTGGGTTGTGCAAGGGCTGTGGGCTTGACAGGGTCTCTATGTCTCATCTCTCTCCCTCTTTGTTATTTTGGTGGTTTTTTCTGGTGGTGGTGATGGATTCCAGGTGATGGTGGTATGTTGTGGGGTGGTGGCTGCTGTGGTTAAGGCTTTTGTTGTTGTCGTTATGGGGTTTAATTTTGGGATGGGTATTGACAATGGTGGTGGTGGTGGTTAGTTTTGATTGTTGTACTGGTGGTGATTGGTTACTTGATTTTGATGTGCTGGTGGTGGCTGTTGTGAAGAATTGGTGTTTGTGGTAGAGTTTTGGTGGAAGGTGGGTTGCGTGGGTTTACTAGAGAGAGAGACAAAGAGGAAGAGAGATAGAAGAGAAGAGAGAGAAACAAATTTTTTATATTATTTGATTGTGTAGTTTATATTATTTTAATGAGTTATATGTAAAAATAGAAATTTGAATGTAGGGTGAGTTGTAAAATGGGTTGGTAAAATAGATAAAGTGGTGTGTGAGGATGCAAAATAGAACTTTTTTTGCATTCCGGATGCTAATGCTCTTAGAGTTAGAGAGCCTCTTTTTATTTTTTGAGCCGTTTGTAATTTTGCATGGTTTTATTTATTTATTTTTATTTTTTAATTTTTTTTAATGAGACAATAAAGTGGCAATTTTTATAATAGTGTTTATTGAAAGTTAAAGGTAATAAAAAATTTATAATATCTAGTCCAAAATGCCCTTGGGATTTTGGATTAGTGGCAACTCTAGATTATGGAAGCAAGAGAGGAGCCAACTCTAAATTTTGTAATATCGACTTTTTTTTTTTTTGGGAGAGAATATCATCCTATGGTATCCGCTCTTGATGATAGTTCTTATCATCAAACTAAGACACTAATCGGTTATTTTTTATAATAGTGTTTATTGAAAGTTAAAGGTAATAAAAAATTTATAATATCTAGTCCAAAATGCCCTTGGGATTTTGGATTAGTGGCAACTCTAGATTATGGAAGCAAGAGAGGAGCCAACTCTAAATTTTGTAATATCGTCTTTTTTTTTTTTTTTTGAAGAGAATATCATCCTATGGTATCCGCTCTTGATGATAGTTCTTATCATCAAACTAAGACACTAATCGGTTTTTTGTGTAGATGGGGATTGAACCCCAGATTTCTTATTTAACCATCAGAAACTTTACCTGTTGAGCTAATTGGAACCCACTTGTATTATTGACTCAAGTTGTTTAATAATTGTTCAAATTGAACCCTGTATCTTAATTTCCTTCCCTATAAGTAACAAAAAATGGTCATGTGGTGTGCATGTGAGGTGTGACCACTTTCCTATAATAAAAAAATAATAATTAAAATAATATGTGCACATCACATGATTATATAATTAATCAAATTGAGATGGAGGGATTAATTCGAAAGATTCTTAAACCTTCGAGGGGTTAATAATACAATTTGAGTCAGTTTGGATAAGTTGTTTTAAAAAGTGTGTTTTCAAAAAATAGCGTTTTTAAAACGAGTATTTTGAAAACACATTTTTTAAAATTACACTTAAGTGTTTGGTAAAACATGCTGCCCTAATATTATTGTTTTGAGCAAATTACAAAAAAGGACTTTACAGGTTGATACTGTAATGATAATAATAAAAGTAATAATATATATTTTTTATTTAATGATGTAATAATAAGAAAACATCCTATAAAAAAAATTTAATAACAACAACAACAATAATATAGTTCTATTTAATAGTGTAATTTATTTTTACCTAATTTTTATCTTTCCCAATATCTATCTCCTACTACCACAAGCTTCTCTTTCACTTGTTGAGTAGTTGGACAGAAATCCTCTACACTCAACCACATGGTCCGCATCTAACCTTAGTAATTTCTAAACAAATTCATTCAACTGCATCCAAGCTTCTCCAAATTCATCTTCTTCGCGTCACCCACAACTTCATCCCATACCAAAATAATTTTGCTTTCGCTCCAATTTTTGCATTCCCAAAACAAAGCCGAGCAGAATTAGATAGTGGCAAGGTGTAGAGGAGACAGATGATAGCCAGGTAGCGAAAAAGGCATTAGTATTTGTGAGGATATTTTAGGAATTTCAAACTTAAATGACTATGATAGTTGCGTTTTTTATAAAAGCCACACACCACTGTGTTTTGCAAACGTGAAAGGCCTCGTTTGGTAAAATATCTTAAACATATGTTTTCAGTTTTTAAATAACATTACACGTATTTTCACACACTTTTTCACCTATATGTATTTCAAAAAAATACAAACAACATTACTCAAACTCTTCTACCAAACAGGAGTTTTAAAAAATGCAATGCCAAACGAATATCTTCTAGCGTTTTTATTAGATACCCCACAATTGGAGTGAAAATTGATAACACATGGATCAATTTGCAACTGATCCAAACGCTAGGTCTTTTTACATTTTATCCTAATATCTACAACTAAACCAATTTTAATTTATAGGCGGTAGTTCATAAGTAGTACATCCTAAAGATGAGAAGGCTAGCATTTTTTTTAATAAATAAATAAATTAATGGTTGGAGGAGGGAAAATTTGACCACGGATATCTCTATTGGAAACGCTAGGCGATACTAGTTAAGTTACAAAACTCTTGGTAAAGAGGTTAGAATTAAATTTGTACTTACAATAAGAACTACTAAAATTTTACATCATGATGATAAGGTAAAAAAAAAAACACATATGTAAGAAAATTAAACATCCTAAACTTTGCCCAAAAAAAAAAGTGTGACACTATCAAGGGATCCATAATCCATCCAAGTTCATAACAACCAAATCGAAGCTTGATAATAAGCTTCGATCCACTTGTAATCACATTGAGCAGGTAAAAATTTAAACAATCTTCAATAAACATCACGAAATATTTTCTAACATTCAACAGGTCTCGTAGGAATTAATTAGGAAAAATTTCTATCAACAACCTTCACTGCATTTGTTTTGATAAAAATTGATTTCTAGAAAATATTTCCCCAATTTTAGGTGTTTGTTGCAATTGAAAATGCTGGTTAACCTAAAATATTTTTAGGTTGATTGTAAAGTAAAGGCTCTTTGGGAGTAAAACGTTTTACGCTTGTATTTTTAGTCCAAATATTTTATGCATCAGTGATCAGACAATACAAAGCAACCTATCATTTTAGCCCCTTAACACCCCTAATCCCATTGATTCTCAAGAAAATCAAAACAAAAAATGTAAGAGAAAACCAGAATAAAAATTTGGTTTGGGTTTGTAGAACTTGTATATGGCATTTTGTTATGGAATCTTGAATTGTGATACAAAATTTGTGTTTGAAGGTTGATGTTTATAAAAGATTTTTTTTTCTTTTCTTCTGTTTTTAATTTTATTGTTATTAATTCTACGATTATTTTTAATGTAAGAAATTTAAAAATCCTACTTTGTTTTGGGCAGTAACAATGATCACCTAACAACATTGATAGGAGAACTGAATTGAATAAATAAAAAGTTAAAGAACTTAAATGAATGAAATTAAAGTTACATAATTGAATTTTAGGCAAAATTAGAGGTTGTAATTTGTAATATGGCTTATAAAAAATTCTAATGTATATGTTATGTTTATGTTATTCAGTTTATATTTAAATATTGTATTCAAAACAAATGTTTCTTAATTTTCTACATTCTTAATCCTTTAGGACTTTTAAAATGGTATATATGATATATTAGAATTGAGTAGCATCTCATGGGGGAAAAACATTACAAAAATTTAATTATTAAAAAACAAAAAGGCATTGAGCATAGATATAAAGTAGATGCTTTTTTTTTCCTTTGCCATATGTTTTTGAGTGTTTGGATTGTAAACAAATTTTAGTATTTGAAAATCATATTTTTCTTACATGTGTCTTATTTAATGTTATCGTATTTCACATGTTTTGACATATAAATTTTTTTTACATGTTTTAATTGCTTTACAAATGTCATATACATCGTAGAGGATGATCATAATATACACTCTAAAATTATTTTCTAGGCTTTTTGCCTCGTGGCTGTCCTTTATAAAGTTAAGCAATTATATGCTTAAAAGGATTCAATCATGCATTATATTTGATCTATCTAAGTTAAGATTTTAAAATTTCAATCCCAATTCTATTAAGTTTGTGATTTTAGTTTAGTTGAGATTTTATAATAATAATAATAATAATAACAATAATAATAATAATAAAGGCTACTTGGCAAGCTATGTGAGAACCTAAGTGGCATTAATAATAATATTTTAATATCACTATTAGTGTGTTTGCTTTTCTCTATCCACCTATGTACAACAACAGCTATTTTAACATAATATAAGAAGGTTATGACCTAAACTAACACATTTTAAATATTATAGACCATTTTGACGCACTGAGTAAAAATTAGTGACCAAAATGGTGATTAGACCAAATTTTTATGTTGGAAAAAAATTGAATGTTTATATTCATGTTTATGTTTATTAAGTGTTTGTTTAAATATTGTATTCAAAACAAATAGTTCTTAATTTGCTACAATCCTAAACCTTTAGGTTTTAGGATTTAAAAAAAAAAATGCTATATTAAATGTAAACATGATATGGTAGAATTGGTTAAATATGTGTGCACTTCCCCTTTTTTTGGTACTTCATTAATCATGTTTTGGAGTTGTTGTAGTAAAATTATTGTTTTTGATATTTTAAGCACTAATAAAATTAGTTTTAATGTAACTCTTATGTGAATTAAAAAATTAATTAAATTTAAGATGTTTTTACTAAGAGATTAATAATAAAATAAAGGCTAACAAACTAAATAAATAAAACTATAATAATAATAATAATAATAATAAGATGCTAGAAAATGCATTATTAAACTTTCAAAAACTATCGCATCACATCCAAGCATCCTATAAGAAAGTAGAGGAAAAAAAAGTCCAAACACGTACAAAATTGGAATGATGAAAAATAAATTTCCTTTGATTAAAGGAGTGACCATTTGTAGGTGTCTTTTGTGCCAAAAGAACCAAATAGAATTTATATGCTAGCTGTTGGGATCTCCAAAAGCACACAAGAAGTTTTAGATTTTGGAAAAAAACTGTTATATGCACTTTGTTGCACACATATTTACACACAAGCGAAAAAATATTTGAAATTGTGACTTTTAATGGGTAGTTTGAACTTTGAATGGAGGAAAACTAGCCGGTCATCCAAACTTTCCATAAGTCATGATTTCTAAGTTAGAAATCATGACTTCAAATCACAATTTCAGTTATTTTTTCACTTGAATGTAAATGTGTATAAAACAAGACGTTTGTAACAAACAATGCTCTTAGATTTTTATCCATAAATTGCAAAGTTGGCATGTCAGGTAACTTAACTACCTTTCAAGCTGAAATTAATGTGGGACTTAATAGGTTAGGATATCAAGGATGAGTTCAATATATCAATTAGATTTGGAATATATCAATCAACTTAAAAGTCAAAAGTTTCAATTATTTCGTCTACTTAGTGAGAGGGATGTGCAGTTTAGCAACTGAACTTTCTCTTTGAAAAGTCTGACTCAACAAAAAATATTTCGTCTACTTAGCCTTTGATAACAATTCAGCAATCCTTGCTAAAGAGCTACGTGCCTCATACTTGTGACAAGTAAAATATTATTGTTGAGGCTAGGTGGTTCTGGTACTTGTGAATTTCTATCAAAAAAGTCAATACTGAGTAAACAATTCTGGAAGTTCATGGATTTGGGTTTTAATGGAAATAGACTTAAATTTTGGGTACCATTCCTGAATCTGGCATCGGTTCACTTCTTCTTCCTTAATTTTGAATTGAACAGATGATTGTTTGTGTACAATAAGGAGGCTATCTATTTAATTTTGCTATCTATAACATGAAAATCAAACAAAAGATAAATAACTAGGCATCGCGTAGCTAATTAACTGTTATGAATTTATGTAACTCTTTTAGGGGGAAATGTTGAAGTTCCCCCATATTTTAGTTTACAAAACCAACGTGATTCGTGTAAGCTTTTAGTTTACCCTGTTTTATTATTGTATTCAAAACTCAATTCAGTGAGTGAGGATCACTAATGGGCCTTTTCTTGATTATTCAAAGTGCAATTTTCACGACTTGTAAACCAAAAATGTCCTTTTATGAATTTGGTTGACAGAAAGTAAACAATTTCTATGGAATATTGGTATCTTCTTCTTGTTTAAAACACATAAAAAAATATCAAAAAATTTGAAAACTAACCAGGTTAATTCTACATCTCATAATTTGAACTAAAGTTCTGGGATCATGTGTGATGGTCAAACATTATTGCACTTGGGATGATTATATTATATATCATCTTATTACTTAAAGGGTAAAGTCAAAGTTGCAGAATGAAATCTCTTATATAAACTGAAGAGAGATGCATGAATCCAAATAATAAAGAATCACTTAGGGTTCACTTGGATATCACTTATTTTGCTAAAAACTAAAAGTTGAAAACGCTGTAACAAAATAATTTTTAAATGTGTGAATAGTACCATGGAACCCATTTTTAATGAAAGTTTTGTTGAAAAAAGAAGTTTGTGGGTCTCGTGCATTGTTCATGGGACCCACTGGAATTCAGTTAATACTCTTCTCAAAAAAAAAAAAAATTCAAAAAATCAAAAAACGTGAAACGCAAAAACGCAGGGACGTGGATGTGTATCCAAACGGATACTTAATGCACAATGTTTCATGGAAATCATGAGAAAAAAGACTAGTACATGCCTAGGTGCCCTTATAGTACACATATATATACTACTTCATGACTATCTACGATAGATTTCCATATTTATGGTCCGTTTGGATGGACGTGGACGTGTATAAAAACGGATACTTAATGCACAATGTTTCATGGAAATCATGAGTAAAAAGAAAATAAAGAAGACTAGTACATGCCTAGGTGCCCTTATAGTATTGTAAGCGACTAAATTTCTAGTTTGAAATAAATCAAACAAGTAAAATAGTTTCACAAATGCAAATTTGTATTGATGATTGTGTGGTACAATTCTCGATCACTCTTTTGTAATTTCAGAGAATTGTACCACATAATCATCAATACAAATTCGTATTTTTGGCTGTATTTTGTGAACTTGGTAATGTGACGTGTCAACTTGTGATAGGTCGGGAATTTTCCCTCTCTATAAGTACACATATATATACTACTTCATGACTATCTACAATAGATTTCCATATTTATGGTTTATTTGGATTGAGGGGGAAGGAGGAAGAGTAGAGTAGAGTATAATTGGTCCAAAATTAGTTTATTTTGAACCAATTTTACTCTACTTCCCTCTACTCTTCCTCCTTTCCCCCTCAATCCAAAGAGGCCATTAAACTCTTCAAATGGCAAGGTTCTTTTGGCTATTCTATTTCCATGATACACGGATAGTGGGAACTAGGAAAGAGTCTGATTTTTTTTTTTTTTTTTGGGAGGGGGGTTGGGGGGGGGGGGGGGGGGTGGGGGGGAGAACAAAAATAACGTGAGTTGTTTAGAGAATCTCATGAAATGATACTGTTCAAAGTTTACTGTCTTCACAAAATTCATATAGATGAGAAAAAAAGCTCATTGGAATTTGTCAGTTGTCTTGATAAGATTGAGAGCTATGATCATTTGAAAACAGGCTTCTTAATTACCACTCATTTTTTGTGCCATTTATCCACATTCTATCCACAGTACTATACCCTTCTTCTTCTTCTTTCTTTTTTGTTTTTTTGTTTTATTTTGTTTTGTTAATAACAAACAAAATCCAAAATTATTGTGTCTATTTATTATTGGAACTGGCTTGGGCTGTAGAGTGTGTACGTGTGTTTAATATTTACCATGTGTTCA
Source organism: Quercus robur (assembly GCF_932294415.1). Taxonomy (NCBI): domain Eukaryota; kingdom Viridiplantae; phylum Streptophyta; class Magnoliopsida; order Fagales; family Fagaceae; genus Quercus; species Quercus robur. The sequence goes on along the minus strand of NC_065538.1, from coordinate 63,061,247 downwards.
CATTGTATTGGATCTAATATATGTGGAGGTATATCATACATCAGGTGCATGGGTCCTCCATTTCACATAAACCTTTAATAACTTGCTTTATAAAAAAATTGGATACATCCACCTCAGGTCCTCAATGCATGTTATTCACAATTTTACAATGTCATATATTTTGCCAGTCGCACCTAATCAAGCAATTGTTTTATTTAGTTTTTGCACATTTTTATAATCTTTACCTCTCTCTTGAGCTATATTTACTTAAGTTTATTTTTTTAAGTCCAATAAACTAACGAAAATAAACTCTCCCAACAGAGCATGCACCTTATGGATTCATTGAATTGTGCTTGTAATATGAATATTTGATGACATCTTATTATTGATATGTATGCTTTACTATCAATGCTACTTTTTAATGGTTTTAAAAAACAAATAAACTCTTTCAACCAAAAAAAAAAAAAAAAAAGAAAAAAAAGAAAGAAAAGAAATAAAAACAAACAAACAAATTGACCAGCAGTTTGATGGGGTTAATCAAGAATCAATGTCTAGTTTGATCCAATACTAAAAACCAACCAATATAAAAATTGTTCCAAAATCGATAAAAAACAATGAAAAACAGTCAAGCCCAAGGATCAAAAGCAATCAAACCCAAGAATCTAAAATGGTCTTGACCATTTTTTTTTTTGGCTTAAAAAAAATCACCTGCATTATTATTATAATTATTGATAAAAAAAAGAACTAAACTATTTATTTAATTTTAGAATCCCAGGCTTGATAAAAGTTAATATATTTATTTAATACTTAACATACTTGAATGAATATGCTATTTATAAAGGAAGAATTATAGCACTCTTCCTCCTCCTTTCGGATCGAGACTTATAATATATATTTTTCAAGTAAATAAATGACTTAGAATACTTTTTTTTAAATTTATATATATATATATATATATATATATAAAAGATCCTCTCATTTTTATTTTTTTAGGGTGAGACTTGGATTTATTAGTTATAAAATCATCATGATCTAACTTCTAATTGAATCTGATCTAATTTTAAAATCTTAAACCTCTCACTTTTTCAATTCTTTTGACAATTTTTTTTAATTTATAAAAAAATATTTTTTTAGGGGGGGTGGGGGGGATGGTGGTGGTGGTGGTAACCTCTCACTGTTAGTTTTTTTAAGACATTCTCTCCTCTTCCCGTGTGTGTGTTAAAATATTTAGTATTCTTAAAAAAAAAAAAAAAAAAAATTCCTTTTGAACTTCATCATACTCCTCCAAGGTTACATGGACAACACATTGAAATTGTTACAAGCCCTAATCTATGTCCACCTACGGTCTTATTATCAATGTATGGTAAATGTAGGTAAATTTAGACACTAATGTATTGTGAGCTCTTGCAACACTACATAACTCACTTAAGAGAAAGTATCTTATCACACTATCTTATATAGGAGTGATTCTTAGGTATTTCAGGAGTATAGAGAATGATACTTCTTCCTCTCATATTCATAGTGGGGTGTATTCATTAAATTCAAGGTAAGGTCTACCATGAATGTAAGAGAAGGAAACATTATTTCACTATACTCTGAGACTACCTAAGATTTTTCCCTTATACAGAGTACCTCTCTCACAACCATGTTGACCTATAAGAATCATACATAACAAGGAGAACTGAAGCTATATAAACCAATTTCATAATATAATTTCCCACATTAGTTTGATTAGGTGTAATGAATGTAAGTCCCACTCAACCACGAAAAATCATGAAATGGTGACACTTGTGTTAGTACTTAGTACTAGGACTTAATTACAACCTATTTGCTTGTCTTTCAATTTCCAATAATCCTATTAGGTACTTCATATATTATTCAATGCACATATCCACATGTATAAACAGAAAATTTAAGAATGATTTCACTCAATCATGAAAGTGAAGCTATAACAAACGAGACCTATTTCGTTTGTTTGCTAAAACAGTTCTTTTGTCTAATCATCTTAGTTAATTATCATGCACATGAAAGTCATGCTAATGATTAGAATATCTAGCTCTAGGCATTATCTTGTCGGTTTCAATTAGTTCAACTGGTAAAATTTTTGATAGTTGAATAAGAGATTTTGAATTCAATCCCTGTCTACGTCAAAAAAATAAAAAATCGCTCTGTACGTTATCTTTGATCAATACAATTTTAAGCACAAATGAAGTTGGGCTCAGAAAATAAAATCTAAGCCCAATAAGGTATTTCGAGCCTACTTAGAAAGGCTGAAAGTGTGTTCGGACTAAAAAGCAAGGCCCAATATCAGATAAAGCCCAGTTCACACTCATGTTTAGCTCAGGCCCGGCACAAATATCATTCTATCCCGAATTTCATTTACCCTCAGTTAAACTGCATAGCGCCGTTTCTTCCTCAAGCTCTTCAGAACGCTAAAAAATACGAATTTTTACACCCAAACAAACAAAGGTCAGTTTTTTTTTTGGTATTTGAAAACATTGTATGAATAATCTTGTCAACTAATTTTTTGTTTTATGGTTGGGTTTAAGGTATTTTGTACTGAAATCGAACACGCTCACTACCTGTTTGATAAAAGTCCTGAATGGGTTCTGTTTTGATATAAAATCAATGAAGTGAACAGAAAAAAAAAAAAAAGATTAATTGTTGTGTGTCATGTATATGGTGCATTTGTAACTCTTGGGTAGAGTTGGTAGAGCCATTGTTGAGAAATTTCACATGTATATGGAAATTTATTTATTTATTTTTTTACTTATATAAATTATCCAAAAGGTGTGTTTATGGTTTCATGGGAAAATCACAAAAAAAAAAAAAATTCTCTGTGGCATTACTTTCTGGGTTCAGAACTCACCCAATTTCTACAGAAAATTTTAAAATTTTTTTTCCTGTTATCTTGCAGGTTTGCAACTTTTGGCGCTTTATTTTTGCTAGAAGTTCCACTCAATCTCTGAAGAGTATGTATTAATGTCAACCATTCACTCCGTAGTTATCCTGTCAGCCTCAGTCACAGACAGCCACACTTACAGACTCACAGACTCACCCTCTCATCTCACTCTCTCTCACAGTCTCAACAAATCTACATCTTAGGTAAGGGTTTTAGAATTTTGCACTCGGGTTTTATTTATTTTTGGAGTGTGGGTTAAAACTTCTAACAATCTTGTTAGTATATAGATATTGTGATTTTTTATTTGCTAGGTTTTTATCATAACTTATTTGAGATATTATTCTAAATATTGTGAATATTTATTTAGTTTTGTTTGCATAAATATTGTGATTATTTATTTGCTAGGTTTTTATCATTACTTATTTAAGATATTTATTTAGTATTATTAAATTTTTATCATGAATGAGTTTTTATCATGGCCTTAGAAGGATTTGGAATTTTGTATTGGGTATGAATTGGATGGTATTGCTAGGTGTTTTATCATTACCTTTTTGAAAATATTTTTGTTTAAGATTTGAATGGGTTTTGATCTTAGAATGATTTGGAATTTGTAATGTGTATGAAATGGATAATGAGTGTTTTTACGTGTGATGTGGGGTGAGTATATGCAAATTTGCTTGAGGTGTTGGAACATAATCTCATAACCATACCATATGTTGTAACAAGGTGTTGTTGGCATTTCATAGGTAATGTTTGTACTTTGAGTGGATAAAATGTTTTGTAATTGATGTTGAATGAAAGTGTTATATTTGTCGCTAACATATTACACTTGACTTTAATAGGTTCACAATGACTGTGATTGATATAAATCTATACTATGGTGGAGAGCTTTGTAATGACGATGAGAATGAGGGATTGCCATTTAAAGGGCGGGGTATCAAGTGCTATTATATTCAGTTACATCATAGATTGAAGACCTTGAATGATTTGAAGAGGATAATTATGGAAGAACTGCGTGTGAACCCTATTTTGCATGACATTAAAATTACTTTTCGTTCTCCACATGAAGTCCTCCAAGAACGCATTAATTACAAGTATATGGCAATAGAAGAAGACAAACATATGAAGATCATGTTTGATAGGATGGAGAGAATGACTCAAATAATTGCTATTGAGTTGTACATAAGTGTGGAGCCGCGTGTAGAAGTTGGTGGCAAGGAAATGCAACAAACAACACCGATTGAGAACAACGACGACCATAGATATCAAGATGAATCTTTTACACATCTAGAAGAGGAAGAGGAAGATGAAGAATATGTTGATCATACTGTCATTTATGGTGAAGATCTTGACAATAGAAATGAGTATGAAGAGACGGTTGAGCGAAGTGACTTTGAAAAAAATGTTGATGTCCATGAAATTGCTGCCAATCTTCACACCGATGATATAGTTGATTGTGATGAAAATGTGATGGAGGATGATATTGGTGTCCAGCATATTACAAACACAATCCCTACATACACACCTCCTGCCCAGTCATTCTATGCAAATACTTGGAAAGATATGGTTGATCCTTCAAATGTTGAGATTCCATTTGTTTCTACTTGGCAAGAGGGGATGAATTTTAGTAAAGGGTTGATTTTTGCCAATAAAGAGGCAGTGAAGCGTGCATTAACAATTTCCTCGGCTAAGGAAAACAAAAATTTTATAATCAGTAGGTCCACCAAGGTGAAATTGTGTGCAAAATGCAGGGATGAGTCATGCAAATGGTATGTTGGGGCATTTATGAAGCCTAAATTTCATGGACAATGGGTGGTCACAGTTTATGTGGGTCCTCACACTTGTATATCCCTTGGGTTGCCAAAAGATGGTAGAATGATAGATTCTAATTTTGTTGCATTAGAACTTCTTCCGATTTTACTCAAGAAACACACTACCACAATTCATGATCTCAGAACTAACATGAGCAAGAAGTTTGGCCATGAGCTTTCTTATTATAAGGTATGGGATGCAAAACAAAAGGCTATTGCGAAGATATTTGGGGATTGGGAGGAGTCTTATCAAAGGTTACAAAAGTTGTTATTGGCATATATTGATCAGGATCCGGGTACTCGGTTTTTCTATCATACCACACCTGGGAGCGTAGCAGGTTCTAGTTTATTGCACTATGTATTTTGGGCTTTTGCTCCATGCATTGATGGATTCAAATATTGCAAGCCAGTAATCAGTATTGATGGGACCCATTTGTATGGTAAATATCAAGGAAAGTTATTGATTGCAATGACAACCGATGCTAACAACAAGGTATTTCCTCTTGCCTTTGCCGTTGTGGATATTGAGTCAGGGTCCAGTTGGAGGTGGTTTTTAGAATGCCTCAGGGAGACGATAGGGGGTGTGATACCTGATGAGGGCATTTGCATAATTTCTGACCAACATGAGGGTATCAAAAATGCTATTGCAACCTGGCCTAAGGATGAAAATGGAAGATTAAGAGTATTTCATCGATATTGCCTTAGATATGTCGCTAGCAACTTTAACACACATTTTCAGGACCCGTTTCTAAAGTCATTGGTCTTGAAAGCGGGACATGCTATTCAAGAAGCCAAATTCAGTAACATAATGGACTCCATTAAGAATGCCGAGATTGAATCCATTAAGAAGAAGTTGACCATTGGCATTAATGGAGGTGATCCCAAACCCTTCAAGCCACACACATATCTAATGAGTGAGCCTGTGGACATGTGGACCCAGTCACATGATGGTGGAAAACGTTATGGGGCAATGACAACCAATATATTCGAGTGCTTAAATGGTGTACTAAACGGTGCACGTGGCTTGCCTATAGCTGCAATGGTTGAGTTTACTTGGTCCAAACTTGTTGCATATTTTCATGATCGGCACAAAGACATTACTCATGATCTCTTGGAGGGTAAGAGTTGGAGTGAATATGCCATGTCCATTTATCATGCAAATAAGCTCAAAGCTGCACAACATCATGTGAGGGAATTTAACAATCAGGATGATATATATCAAGTATTTACATCATACAATAACCATAGCTCTGGAGGGGGACACCATAGTTATGAAATTCGGTTAATGGATAGAACATGTGGGTGTGGGGAATGGCAAAACATTAGGATTCCTTGTTCACATGTAATTAAAGTTTATGAGTTGCTACACATTGATCCGACCAAATATATTGACCCATGTTATAGTTTGGCGAATGCCATTAATAGCTATTCACATGGATTTACAGTGCCTAAGTCAGAGTCATTATGGAGGGATGCTGATGGCTTAAAGTGGCTGCCTAACCCGGAATTGTTGCGGGACAAAGGTCGACCAGTGAAATCAAGAATAAGAAATGAGATGGATGGAGTTAGGCGAAAAAAGAGATGCAGGAGGGAGGAGTCAGATTTGAGGGAGAATCAACCTAAGCAGAGATGTGGATTGTGTCATGAAGAGGGGCATAACCGTAGAAAATGTCCGGATTCTTGTGGCTCTTCGACAAGCGGTCCTCTTCCAAACTAGGTATGCGATGCATTTCAATAATGTCTAGATTGTTTAAATAATTTTAGTTGCTTTTATGTTTAGTTGATATTTACTATTTTGTCTCCTAACGATGTTATTTTATGTTTTTCAGGCATGCGATGATGTTCCATGGACTAACGTTTTAGTTGTACATTATAGTACTATTGACTATGTTACTTATTAATATTGAATACATTGTATCCAAACAACTATTTTTTGTTTTATTCTGAATGTACTTGTAATCTCAGTATTCTCTCTCCAATGTAATTATTTCAAGTTTGTGGTCGGAGCAGTAAGATTTATGATGAGAACTAAAAATTTTGCATTGTTGGAGTAGTTGGATCTTTCTCAACCTCTTCAGAAGTCAAATAAGAATTTTTATACCCAAAAAAAGGTCAGTTTTTTTTCCCTCTTTTTATTTTTTGTATTTGAGAAAATTATATGAATAATCTTGTCAACTATTCTTTGTTTTATGGTTGGTTTCCAATATTTTGTACTGAAATTGAACATGCTCACTACCGGTTTGATGAAAGTCCTGAATGGGTTCTGTTTTGATGAAAATCAATGAAAAAAAAAAAGAAAAAAGAAAAAAAGATTGATTGTTGTGTGTGTCATGTACGTGTTTAAACTAAAAGATGGTGCATTTGTTACTGATGCGTAGAGTTGGTAGAGCTATTGTTGAGAAATTTCACATGTATACGGAAGTTTTTTTTTTTTTTTACATATATATTTGTATCATCCAAAAGGTGTGTTTGTGGCTTCATGGGAAAATCACTCAAAACAATTCTCTGTGGCATGACTTTCTGGGTTCAGAACTCACCCAATTTCTACTGAAAATGTTCAATTTTTTTTCCTGTTATCTTGCTCTTTAATATTTACTACTTCCAAATCTTGCAAATTTGCAACTTTTGGTGCTTTATTTTGCTAGAAGTTCCACTCAATCTTTGAAGAGAATGTTGGTTTTTGAGAGTATGTATTAATGTCAACCATTCACTCCGTGGTTATCCAGGATTTGTTCTAAAATAGAGGTTGCTTTCTTTTTATTGAATGACTTAAAATTTCTTGAGACTTGAATTTTGTTTCTCCAGTTGATTAAGTCTAACCCATATAAGAAATAGCAAGATGTCAGTAGTCATGAATGAGGAATAGGCTAAGCAATTGATTGATTTCCAAGTTCTTTTGTTACGTTCTCATTCTTTGCAAGATTGCAGTAATCCTCGTAGTTATATATATATATATATATATTTTTTTTTTTTTGTGTGTTTTTCATAACTATGACATTGGTTGTATCATTTAACCTCAGTTATTTGTACTCTGAACAAAGGATCTCTCTCAATTGAACATCTTGAGCAGGGATTTATGCAATAACTTGGTCAAAAGATGTGATTTTTTTTTTGTTGAAGAAACATATTTGATACCTGTATTTATATGAACTTTATTGCAGTCTTACATGAGTCTTCTTTTTCTAGCTTCGTGGGTTTCAGTACAGGTCAATAAATTCATAACAGTTTATTAGCTACACGATACCTAGTTATTTATCATTCGTTTGATTTTCATGTTACAGGTAGCAAACTTGAATAGATGGCCTACTTATTGTAGAGAAACAACCGTCTATTCAATTCAAAATGAAGGAAGAAGAAGTGAACTGATGCCAGATTCAGGAATGGTACCCAAAATTTAAGTTTGTTTCCATTAAAATCCAAATCCATGAACTTCCAGAATCCTTTATCCGGTATCTTCTTGATGATTCTGGCCGTGTCCTTCAAAAATAGGAATTACGGTAGCTAAGTGTGCAAAACTGAAATATAATATTTTATTGTCTCTCTCTTCCCAAATAAATAAAAAATATCTCCTCTCTCTTCAGTCTCTCATCTCTCTCGACAAACTCTCTCTCAACCCAGCAGAAATCGAGTCTCTTAGACTCGAGTTCCATTGTTTTATTTTCCCAAGTAGAACTCGAGAAACCAAACACTTGAGTTCTTATGTAATTTTTTTTAATAATTCTGATTATTTATTTTTATTTTTTAAAACAGTGGAACTCGAGTGTTAAATACTCAAATTTGTTTTGTGGAACTCGAGCTTCACAGTCTCGAGTTCTACTGTTAATAATTTTTTAAAATTATTATCCTAGTGGTAACTGAGTATGTAAGACTTAAGTTTTAAAGTAGTTTTTTTTTTTTTTTTAATTGTTATTTTTTTTCCCTGATTTGTTTAAACTGCCAACAACTCACTAAATCCCTTGTAAATCCAAAAAAATAAAAATAAAATAAAATTCCACACCACACAGAGAGGATCAATCTTCCACAGGATATCCATAAAAGTCCACAATAATATATATAAAAATTCGAGGAACATTGGTCTCATTTCTTTGAAGGAGTCAATTTTCTTATTTTCTTTTACAAAGCTTTACTTTACATCAAATAGCTATATAACCTCTTACAGTACAATTCCCTTCCCAGTATAACTGTATGTTTTATTGAATAGTAAGGCTGTATACATGCAACCTTACTATTCAGAGGTTGCAAATTTTTTTGAGTATATAAATCCGGATGAAGTGGGTTTTTGCTGTCTTAGGTTGTGAAATAGCAATTACAGCCACAAACAAGAAGTTGAAGCCTAGATGTTTTGGGCGATTAGAGCACTAGTATTGGGGGTGTAAACACCCCCATCCAAAGATACTGTCAATACTGCAAACATGTGATAAAAAGTTATGTTGCCATTCATGAAAATTTAATTTCTAAAGAACGTATTGCCACAGCAGTCTGAAAACATCTGTCATTTCAACATTTCCACCTTTGTCACTTCTAGGAGCTAGATGTTCTCATGGGTTTACAAGTGTAACTGTGGACATGGTGACTCCTAGCTTCCTACTTGTTTCTTGTAACTTGTAAGAGTGATGCAAATATAAAACTAAGGTTGTGTTAACAGGCTTTATGTCCTTTTTTTTGTAGCCTTATAAGCTACAAGGTTAGCTTCGTAGGAAGAAAGAAATATTAACATAGGTTGTGAGGCCAACTTTAGGTTTGTTTCTTCTATTTATCTAATTTTTTTATTAAGTAAGACCCATACTAGTCTACATTAATAAGCACCGCATGATGCTTATTAACATGTGCCATAAAACTATATTGAATTTGGGGAACACACTCAACAGAGGTAGTTTAGTCAAGAAAGTGGTAGAGTTGTGTCCAATAGCAGCTGGTGGCTCAAGGACTAAGTAAAAAATAAGTCTGACAAAGCCTTCCGAGTTCCGACTATAATCAACATAGTTCAGCCACTTGACAGAAATGCACGAGTGAATTAATAAACTAAGATCACATTTAGTTCTAAAAAAGTAGACCACAGCCTTAACTATGTCAAATTCTTAAAGGAGAGTATAGTATCTATGGACACTATCCACAAAAGTCTGAGTTACTAGTTCAACTCTATGCTAGAAGCAAACATGGGAAAACTACTGCAAAGAAAAAAAAAAAAAAAAACTATTGAAGTGTACGTTTCATGTATATAAAGCTATTTTCAATTCAAAAATAATGTTGGCCATAGGCTAAAGCTGCTGGAATAGTAAGTCACAACATATTTAAAAACTAAAAAAAAAAGGAAAAGATCAAATAAACAAAAGCATGAGAAAGTACCTCAAGCTTTCTTGATTGAGCTTCTGCTTTTGCATTCTGTAGGTTGACCCAATCTTGAATCTTTGCTTCTTCTCTTTGATACCTGTAACCCAAAATCAAAATTGGTACAAAGATACTGCATAAAACAACCTCTGGCTAGTAGTGGAGTTCACTCCCTCTCTTTTCCTCTTATTAGAATTTTCGAGGGCACTCCATGATGTCTTGTGTCAATATATACTAGTGTTTGTTATTAACTTTTATTTATAACTTTTTAAAATTTCACTTTTTCTTGCATTTTTTTTTTTCATTTTTTCAATTTTTTAAAGGCACAAGTATATTTTAATACAATTTCAACAAAATACTAGATAAGTTGTTTCTAAACGGACACTTGTCACACAAAGTTATAACATAACATAAAATGAATTTATAGCATTTAGCTCAAGGAAGGTATTAATGGAGTGAACAAAATATGATAAAAAATTATTAGAAGCCTTACATTGCTGCCATAAGCTATATTTAAGACATTATTAGGCAACCCAGCCTCTACATCCAACTCTGCAAGCATTACAGCAGCCCCTGGAAAAGCGCGCACACACACACACACCAAGTAGGTTATTGATGAAAGTATTAGAAGGGACCATATCCCCAGTACACAATATGCATATGGAAACACCCTAAAAACAAATAAAATAAAGAACTACAGCTCTCAAGACCTGAAATTGAGAACATCTATTCATGAAGAATAGTAAGTCACAACATCTTTCATAGTTGCACCAGCTGAGTTTTTGAATAAGAACCCCTCTTTTAGGCTAAAATTCAATTTACTTCATCAATTTGTAAAAATGAGTCAATTTGGCATTTTCATCCAAATTTGTTAGTAAACAATGACATTCACAGATTCTTTTATTATTATTAATTATTTAAATAAAAGCATTCATGGGCTGTGTCATTTACTATATCTTGTTATGTGATGAATATTATTTTAAAATTTATTGATAAAAAAAACATTTAAACAGATCCATTTGGATTAGAATGTCTAGCTCTAGCTAAGCACTATGCCACTATCTTTGATCAAGACATTGTTAGGCCCAAATGAAGTTGGGCTCAGAGCATGAAATCTGAGCCCAATAAGGTATGCCGAGCCTACTTAGACTAAAGGCTGAAAGTGTGTTTAGACTAAAAAGCTAAGCCCAATATCAATAAAGCATTCACACTCATGTTTAGCTCAGGCCCGGCCCATAAATCATTCTTTCCCAAATTTCATTTACCAATTAACATAGCTCCGTTTCTGGGTTTGGATCTTCCTCAAGCTCTTCAGAACACAAAAATAAGAATTCTTATACACAAAACATAAAGGTCAGTTTTTTTTTCTTCCTCTTTTTATTTTTTGTATTTTCAAAAATTATATGAATAATCTTGTCAACTAATTCTTTGTTTTATGGTTGGGTTCCCAATATTTTGTACTGAAATCAAACACGCTCACCACCTGTTTGATGAAAGTCCTGAATGGGTTCTGTTTTGATATAAAATCAACGAAGTGAACAGAAAAAAAAAAATTAAGATTAATTGTTGTGTGTGTCATGTATAAAAGGTGGTGCATTTGTAACTATTGGGTAGAGTTGGTAGAGCTATTGTTGGGAAATTTCACATGTACATGAAAGGTTTTTTTTTACAAATATATTATCAAAAGAGGTGTGTTTGTGGCATAACTGAAAATCACTCAAAACAATTCTCTGTGGCATTACTGTCTAAGGTTCAGAACTCACCCAATTTCTAAAAATTTTCAAAAATATCCCGTTAATGTTATCTTGCTTTTTACTATTTACTGCTTCCAAATCTTGGAAGTTTGCAACTTTTGGTGCTTTAGTTTTGCTAGAAGTTCCACTCAATCTCTGAAGAGTATGTTGGATTTTGAGAGTATGTATTAATGTCAAACTATTCACTCCGTTGTTATCCGGGATTTGTTCTAAAATAGAGGTTGCTTTCTTATATTGCACGACTTAAAATTTCTTGAGACTTGAATTTTGTTTCTCCAGTTGATTAAATATAATCCATATAGGGACTTTCATTATTTCCCCCAAAAAGAGCTACAGAGATTATAACAGTTCATCAGCTACGCGATACCTAATTACTTATCATTTGTGTTTTATTTTCATGTAACAGATAGTAAATTTGAACAGATAGCCTTGTTATTGTAGAGAAACAACCATCTGTTCAATTCAAAATGAAGGAAGAAGAAGTGAACCGATGCCAGATTCAGGAATGGTACCCAAAATTTAAGTCTGTTTCCATTAAAACCCAAATCCATGAACTTCCAGAATCCTTTATCCAGTACCTTCTTGATGATTCTGGCCCTTTCCTTCTACCTGTTTCCATCTCAAATGATGATGCCCTACCTAATAGAATTCAGAACCCAGAGGAGGAAGAAGACTATCAGGTATCGGAAGGATCTGGAGACGAGTCTGAACAACCTTTGCCACCCCCTTCTTTCCCAGAACTTGAAATGAAGATTAAGGAATCTATCAAATCACTTGGGGGTTCAGTCTTTCCTAAATTGAATTGGAGTGCACCTAAAGACTCAGCTTGGATCAGCACTATTGGGACACTCCAATGCACCACGTTCAGTGAGATTACACTATTGCTAAGAGCATCTGACTCCTTGATCCATGATTTGTGTCATGCATATGATTCATGCACTGATAAGTCATTGTCAAGACCCCCGAGTTTCTTCCTTGCACTCCGTAAGTGGTATCCATCCCTTCAGCCGGAGATGGAATTCCGTTGTTTTGTATGGGGTCAAAACCTAGTTGGTATTTCTCAGCGTGAGGTCACTACTTTTTACCCAGTTCTTCTTGAGAAGAAAAGTAATATTGAGTGGTTGATCAGGCAATTTTATGAGGATCAAGTGAGGCTAAAATTTGAATCAGAGAATTACACGTTTGATGTTTATGTTACGAAGGATGAGCGGATTAAGGTTTTGGATTTCAATCCTTGGGGTGCATTTACATTGCCATTGTTGTTTAATTGGGAGGAGTTAGAGCAGAACACTGGGGAAGAAGGAGAACAAGTAGATTTTAGAATTGTGGAGAGCCAGTGTGGTGTTAGGCCAGGTATGAAGACAGCAGTGCCATACGATTACTTGGATACCAGCTCTGGGAGTGGCTGGGATCAATTTTTGAGGAATGCCAATGAAGAGTTACAACAGCAGATCAGGTCTTCTGAAGCAGGTGGTTGAGGTTATGATTGTATTGATGATTAAGAATAGTGTTGCAGTTTCTCTGCATCGACTGCAATTCAAATATTTACTTCCATTGGGGCAGACTATATCTGTAGTCTGGGTTTTTATCGTTTCCTATGCTGTTGCTGAAAAACAAGATTTTGCATCCACAATCAATAACATAATGATGAAGCTCGATTTGTGCAATCTCCCTCCCTGGTTTGTGTGCTATAACTTGATTGTTCTTCCTCAAATGTGTACTTAAATCTTACATTTTGGTGGTTTCATAAAATCTACTTTGAGTTGTCTTTTTCTTTCCCATTCCGTTAGTCTTGCATCTCAGCTTTGATGGGTTTTGGATGTTATTGTTCAATTTAGTGTTGTATCCAATTGGAATTTGGAATTCCTTTCCATGTTTAATTTTTCCATCAAGCATAGTTTTTTGCAGTCTGTTTATATGAGCAGAATTGTATTGAGGAGAAAGTCCTAGTTTTATTTGGACAGTCCACTTCACGCTTTTTAAAATTTTTATTTATTTATAGTTTTACACACTTTTGTACTACCTATATTTGCTGTTGTATTTATGTTAATGCACTTCCTAATACAAAGGACGAAGTGAAGACGCTTACTGGGATAAAAGAACAAGGAAACAGAAAATTACTCTAAGTGAGAGAGGGAATGTATTTCTTAAGACTTAAGGAATTAAGGATGTCCTTTCCAAATATATCTTGAAGTGCTTTTTAACCCGTTAGCTTTCATTTGTTTTGGGTTCTTGTGTTCATCTATTTTTTTTTAATGAATTGTCCATTTATATACAATTTTTAATAAAAATATAATGTGCAATTTTTTTAATCTAATAGGGGTATGATAGTAAATTTATATAAACTTTGTATTCTATCTTGCCATTTTCCTCCTCAACCAAACAATAGAGTTTTCCTTCCGTCCAACCAAACACAAATGAAGGAAAACTTAATTTTTTGTATCTTCTCACTTTTTCATTCTCCCATCATTTTTGCATGAGCTAATGTGAATGCGCCTATGCACAGTTATTGTAGCAATAATCCAAATTTACTTCAGTTTACATTGATTGATGTATGTAATTTTTTTTTTAAAGTTGAATATGCATAATTTACTTCTTATGCTGTCATCCATTAACTGAAATGAATGATCAAGCTTCCTTTTTTTTTTTTTTTTTTTGGGAGACTTTCAAAGAAACAAAATAAGGTGCTATTAGAGATTTTAGTTTATTTTTACTACTATTCATGGGTGCCGTCGCACTTTTTTGTAGTATTCATAGGTCCCACTATACTATTCAGTTAGTTTTTAACTTTTTTCTATAATACTTTCTGCAAAAAAAAATTTAGTTTCAGCTAAATAAGCTGTTCTTAAATGGACCGCATATTTATATTATCCCTCTGTAAATGAGTTATTTGAAACTTTTGACTTTAAACTTTAAAGTTGATTGATACACTCTAATGAATGAACTCATCCTTAATATCCTAGATCAAATGTATTGGATTTGATTCCACATTTCCTCTAATTTTGCAGTCCCACAAATTTCAACTTTGAATAGTTAAGTTACTAGACATGTCAATTTTGCAATCGATTAATTTTCCATCTGTACACACAATTTTCATAAAAGAAGAATCACACGGTCATGAAATATTGTAACAAATTATCAATTTATATTTATTTGTATATATGTGAGTATAATCCTTTGTATGACTCTTTACAATGAAAGAATATAATTAAACTCCTCTAATTTGATCTCTAAGAAACTTTACGATCCAAAGGGCTATGAATCTTGATCTTGAATTGTACTTTGATGTCTCCGAGTTGGATGTGTGATTGGATGTATTTGAGTTTTGATTTGGAGTTGAGGGCCGTTGGCTTGATCTCGAACTAAATTGCAGGAAACTCCTTGCTTTGATTTGAAGAAGTAGAAATGAGCCTTGATTTTGATGGAGCAAGGGTGCTCTTTTAGACTTAGAGATGACTCTCTATTTTGGCAGAGTGTTAGTAGGGTTTTTCTCTCCAAGTTTCTCCTTTTCTCATATGAGAAGCCTCTATTTATAGGCAATTCAATAATATTTAATTTGGAATTTTCTCTCAGCATTTATTGAGAGTTAATTACAAATTTTGAATTTAAATACAAATTTGACCTTAATTTTGGTCTTTCATTTAATAAGAACATTCCATGAGTCTTTTCTTCTGACGTTGCCATGTGGCTTTCTTTACTTGATACTGCCACGTGGCTTGATTTCATTTGTTGATCATCCGCATCATCGATTGGAGATTAATTTGATCAAAAATATTTGATCATGAACACTCGGACGGTTGTGAATACATCATAAAATTTTGATGTCTACACCATCATTTCAATTTTGTACGTTTGGATCTCCCCCCCCCCCCCCCCCCCTCTCCTCTTCTAGTTTCTTGTAGGATTTGACAAGCGATAATAGTTGTGACTTCAATAATTCATTTTTTAGCATCTATTTTTTTTTCTAGTACTATTTAATATTTATTTAGTTTGTTAGCATCAATTTAGTTATTAATCTCTTAGTGAAAGCATTTAAAACTTAATTAATTTTAAAATTCACATCAGAGTTATATGAAAACCAAATTTCTAGTGCTTAAAATATAACAAACTTTGATTAAAAAAATGATTAATAAAGTACCTAAAAAAAAGGAAGTTCTTATCAAGATAAATCAAATTTTCTTCGGTCATTGAATTAATCTATATTTATAAATATTTAAAAACTGAAGCGTAATATTTATTGTTGTTATGCTCCTGTTGAGTCACATCAACAGACATGTCATTATTTTATTTTCATTAATAAAAAAATTTATTTTATTTCCATTCTTTTTCTATTAGTTTTTTAACACTTTCACCATGTTCACTTTAGCTTCCATAACACTTATTACTCTCTATCTCCACTGCTTTCAACTTCCTAACGCCTCCAACTCTCCATCTCCTCATTTCTTGCCTCTTCCTCTCCTCATTGAATCCAACCAATTCATACTGGTTCAATTGCTTTTGCCCTTGTAAAATCTAAGAGATAAAATCAAATAATAGATATGTAAACTTTTAGACATCCTTTGTCTCTCTTAACTAGAAAGGGAATGATTTTGGATTTAACTCCAGCCAGTATAGAGGTCCTTTCAGAACAACAAGCCTATATTTTTGAATGGAGATATCAATTTGTTCCTTAAAACCAATGGTATGTCAAGCGCATTTTATATATTGGAGATTTATGTGTTTTTTTTTGTTTTGTTTTTGCTATTTTATTTTATGTCTCTTTTATAATAAAATGTTGCTAAGAAAGTGGTTTGCTTTTTGTTTCAATGCTGAAGGTAATCCCAATATTTTTAGTTCTATATTTCTACGTGTTTGATAAAATGACTATAAGAAGGATTAAAAGAAAAACAAAGATGGTCATGTTCATGTAGAAGAACAAATAGGAAGAACGAATATTGAAGAATATAATTATGTTAGTAAACTTAATTCATAAATGGGTTTTCAACACTCTGTACTAAGCATCTAGTTCCATAAAAAAGTTACATTATCCCCAAAAATGAGAGCCCAAATTCTTCACCAATTAGCTCCAATGAAAAGAAAGCAAAAAACCAATATTTGATAAAAAGAAATTCAAATGTTCTACCCATTTGTTGGGGTGGGGGGTTTCATTACCAAATGAATTTTAAAAGTCGAAATAAGGTGTAAAGATTTGTATAATATATACTTCATATTAGGATGCATCGCACCAAAAATGACAAGATATATAATATATTTATACTACAATTAATCTTCATTTTTATTATCACATCATCTTTGCCAAAACAGAATAAACTATCTAATAATAATAATAATAATAATAATAATAACAATAATAATAATAATAATAATAATAATAATATTATTATTATTATTATTATTATTATTATTATAAAAAATAAAAATCCTTTCTAAAATGGTTCACTGAATATAAAAGTCATCAAACACTATAAGAATGATTCTTTTTTTACCTATAAGTAATATAAATGTCTGACTAAATGAGTATGTTCTCTATTGTTTTAATTGCTTAAAATGACAATTAACTAGGCTCCTCTGTTATGTTAGAAAACAAATATGTTTAGGTTTTAATTATTTTTATTAATTATTTAATTATTATCAATAAATCACAATAATCATTCAAATAATAATTACTCTCTCTCTCTCTCTCTCTCTCTCCATAACATAAAGTGCACAAGTATGACAGTAATATTCAACCGCACAAAAATTTATACTAAATTTTGTCTTTTGTTTATTTTTCTACTTTTTATTCTTAATATGTCTTTTTTTTTTTTTTTTTTTTTTTTTTTTTTTTTTTTTTGTAAAAGCCATATTTACTCTACTTTATATTTAGTTATATAGTTTCTATGGCATGTCATATATTTGACAATTGATTTAAATGATTTCTTGACAGTTGTTTTTTGAATAATTTTTAAAATTATGTTATATATATCTGGATGTTTTTTTTTTTTTTAAATTTTTAATTAATGGTAGTTTACTAAATTATTGGTAAAAATTTTCTTTTGGTGATTCACAAAATGATCCTTAACAAATTATTATTATAAAATTTATACTTTCAAATAATTAAGTTTAACCACATAATGATCATTAATAATATTCTTACACATCGCGTGGGTTTGCGACTAGTCTAATACTATATATAAAAACAGAAGTATTTTCTTGCAATTAAGGCCATATTTCCACATAGGGAAAAAAGCCCACTTAAAAAACTGCAACGTTACAGTTTTAAAATCACAACAGCCCACACGTTTCACCTATTTAGCCCGAAACAAACGTAATAGAACCCATTCATTTTTTTACTTACACTGAAAGGTTTAAAATACAGAGACGGTTTGATGAAAAAAAAAAAAAAAAAAAAAACCAAAGGGATAGAGAGAGATTTCATAAATTGTAGAATAAAAAAGATCGAACGAGAGATCGGAAACATTACAAAAGAGAGATCGAAAATGCCTTCAGTCGAGATAATGAACCCTTTGAAACAGATGAAAAATATTTGTATAATACTTGAAGACTTTAAACGTAAGGTAAAAAAAAAAAAAAAAAAAAAAATTTAGAGATGAAATGTGCCTACTCAAAATACTTTAAGACTTTAAACGTAAGGTAAAATAAAACAAATTAATTTAGAGATGAAATTTGCCTACTCAAAGACTTTTTATTTTTTATATTTGAGAATTTGAGAATTTATGTTGTTATCTATTTTTCTAACTTTTCAAATAAATTCTAGAAAAATAATTTTTTTTTCATAGAAATTTTAAAAAATTTTAAAAGGGTTACCATTATGTAAAAAATTTAAATTGTTTTTTTAATAAAGATTTTAAACAAAGTTTAATATACGTACACATAAACATTTTTTTCCATTTTATAAACATATGTTACTTTGTATTCAAAATAAACTTGGGAATATATAAAAATTTCTAACACCATTATATGAAAACATTAAGCTATTTACACTAAAGTTTTCCTATATTTGTAATGTATAAAATAATTTTAGACTGTAAGTATGAGACCTTTCAAATAAGGTTAATCCTTGAAGATATTTTAAATTAATTTGTTTTTTCTATAATTCTTACAAGTATTGTTGTTAACCATAATTTGAAACTTGCCATATGAATTATTGTGTTCTACAAATTACAAATGGATGCTTGCTCAATTAAATCAATCAATAAGTTTTCAAAGTCCATTCTCTTTTCTTTTAATACTTTCATTTTTGGATGATACTTGGAGCTCACGATTTATAAAATGGTTTCTAGGCTCCGTGAACATTATTATATGTTTATGTTTATTAGTAAGACAATTAATTTCAACCTCTCTTCCTCGAAGTCAGAACCCACTATAAAAATTAAACATTTCTCATTATTCATTATGCTATTTATAATGAGGAATATATGATATAATTTAATTTTTTTGGTATAATTTATTTTGAGTTGTCAACAGTAGGTTCATTGCATGTTGAAATTTAAATAAACATTTTAAGCATAAGAAAATAGAAGCAATTGGGACGCATAAAAATTAATGGATAGAGATAAGTATTACAAGGAATATGAGATTTTGTAATATAATAATTAGCACTATTCATTTATTTGGTGACAACATAGTAATAAAACAATGAATTTGTATTCCACGTGTTTGATACAACATCATATACAAAATAAGTCAACTACTATTTATCATTGCTCTGAATATATTGACTGGAAACATTCTACTAAAGAATTCCTGGATGTTAAGATATGTAAATGGAGTAGAGTTATGATCTTTCCCAACATTTCAACTATTTGAACCCAAGAATGAGTGAGAACGAGACACAACAAAGATGTATTGTTTATTTTTTTTTTGGGGGGGGGGGGGGGGGGGGGTAAGAAACATGTATTAAATTAAGTGTATGTGGGGGAATTATAAGTTTTATTTAATTTTTGACTTGTCTCAAGCAAACTTCTACAATGGTAGCTTACAAAGGTAATTTCGAGATTCTTTCCAATAAAATTATGGGGTTATTTGAGGCCCATAAATTGAGTTGCTTTTTCAGTTGTTTCTTGTTATAATTTTTTTTTTCATAAGATGTACAATAAATTCTAACATATTTTACTCTTTGTATAACATTTTAAAAATCCTAAAGGGTTATTTTTATAGCAAATTAAGAACCACTTGTTTTGAATACAATATTTAGATATAAAAAAAAAAAAAAAAAAAAAAACTAACTAAACATAAACGTAAACATAAATATGTTCATTCATATTCTTAAATATGAAAATTTGGTTTAGTTACCATTTTTTGACCCTATTGTTTACCCAATATTTCAAAATTGTTCATTGAAGAATAGACTACTTATATTTTTTTTTTTCTCTCTCTCTTTGTCCTCCACAAATAGAGCCACCTCATTATAATTAATCTCTTTTTTTTTTGGTCAATAATATCAAAATACGGTTTATTTAGAGAGTTTTTTTTTTTTTTTTTAGTATTCTTCAATGGTGGCTACCACAAACCATAAAAAGTTAATATGGAAATCTCTTCCATTGTCTATGCAACAATCAACAAAGCTCATATATATATATATATATATATCAATGTAATTTTTATTAATATTGAGATTTTGTCAATAGAATTCATGTTTAGAATAGACCAAACTCATAAATAATAGAGAGCATGTGGATTTGTCACTGACAAATGAGAATGTTTTTTTGATTTATTTGAAAAATATAACTGGAAGATAGATCTTCATAAAACTAAATGTTAACGATCTTTGATGATGCAAAAATCAACAGTTGAGCTCCTAATCATAGCAAATGGACGATGATGTGAATGGGATCGTCTCTGTAGGTGAGAATCCTACAAAATGAACTGGGGGGAAGAGTAACACGCTGGTGTGGCGTTAGCCAAACTACCTTCGATGCTTAAGTCGGTAAAGGAGAAAGATTCTGGAAAGAAAACGAGTTGAGAGTGATTTCGTAGAGTATTTGTGTGTACCTTTAACTTCTATTGTCTTCTCTTTTATAGTTATGTGCCTCATTGATGGGCAATGATGTGCTGCATTTATGCTCAATGACTAGTGCGTTACAGAATCTTTGTCTGGATATTATAGCTTATTCTGTGACCATTGCTTCGTCCGTTACGTTTCGTCATCAATTTGCGTAATAAATGTGTAACGTCTTCTTTGGGTGAATGACGATCTTCGTGTAATGACGACCATAAATTTTTGGTTCATCAGTTGCCCCCTTTGTTCGTTTTCTTGTCTTTTAGACGAGATAAGAACAAATCTGTCTGGCGCTTCGTATTCCATGTACTACGCATTTATGATGGTTTTGATGTTTGAGCAGTTGAATGCCATGTGTACGGCTAGGATGCACTCATCGTGTGGACATGTCTCGGTTTTCCCTCGCGTGTTTTGGCCACTTGTTTTGCATTTTTCCCTCCTTTTTCCTTTTCTTTGTATTTTTTCCTTATTCAGTTTCTGTTCTAGGGTTTGTTTCTTCTTCGAGCTCCCTTTCTCTGTCCTGCATTCCCTCGTAAGTCCTTTGTGTTCTTGCTTCTTTTTTGGTTCTTCCATGGTAGATTATTCTACTATTAGGGTAGCTTGTCCCTCGATAGCTTTCTTTTTTGCTCATTTAAGTTGTTTGCTTAAGTCTATAGAGGGGGAGTGTCTTGAGAGAGTTAGTTTCTTTGTAGGGGTGAATTTTCCATACACTTCCGTTATTTCTTCGTTATCCCCTCTAATTTTTCGTTCTACTGGGGTAGCTAGGTTATTAAAGATGTCTGAAGTGAGGTCTAGTGATCTCGAGACGAGGTTATCTTCATCTAATGATCGCGTGATCTTGGAAGCTACTTCTGTTTCCACCCCTATAAAGCTTAGACTATCTCATGTTCCCTCACGGGGAAGGACGAGTAGCGGATCAGGGATAGATTTAAGTTCCTTGATTCTGTAAAAATTAGGATCCCGAGTGACGAAAAAGAGCTTGTCACTCCTATGTCGATGAGGTTTGTTTTTGTGAGGCCGATTTTACTAGTGGCCTTTGTTTCCCTATTCATCCCTTTGTTAGGGAACTTTTTTCTTACTTGCATCTTGCTCCGACATAGTTAGTGCCTAACTCCTGGCGAATTCTCGTCTCTTATATGGTGGTATGGATGTTCGCCAATGATGGGGATGTCATTAGGAGGGACGAATTCCTTCATTTTTATTGTCTGAGAAAATCCAAGGACTCCGGCTATTATGAGTTTAAGTCGTGGGATAAGGCTTCTAGGTTAATCCTTGATTACCCATCATCTTTCCGAAACTGGAAGCCAAAATTCTTTTTTGTCTCTAGAAGTGATTGGGAGTTCGTCCTTGGTGAGGACTTGGACGAAGCCCCCAAGTTTTTACATAGTTGGGGAGTTCCTCTGTCTGGTTCGTCTTTCTCGTCTTTTCAATTGCTTTTCTCTTTCTTTATGTGTGATGATGATAGATGGCTTAACTGTTGCTTTTATTTTGCTATTTCCTAGCATCCTTGTCTAAAGAAGAGGTACCAGTATCGTGTTGAGAAAGTAAAGGAGTATCTCGAGTCTGTCAAGGATTTTGACGAGCTCGTTTCTCCTCAGACTTTGTCTTTACACTTTCTGGGTCCGAAACCATCCACTAAGGTTCGAAAAATTTTGGAAATTGTGAAAAAGAGTGCATGTTTCTGCCTTCATTCTTTTCTTCTTTTCTTTCTCTCTCTCTCTCTTAACTTTTGTTTCGTCCTTTCAGGAATGACAACTAGGTTTAGCAAATAGAAATTAGCTGAGGCTCAAGAGAAGAAGGCCAAGGGTGGAACCGTCAATGGTTTCTTATCTAAGAAGAAGATTGGTGATGTTTCTAAGAAAGATTCTGTGACAACAATTCCTCCTGCTCCCTCACCTACTAAGCGCCCTGCCTCTCCTACTTTGTCATTGGAGATGATTTCCTCTGGTGGGGAGGAGATTAAGAAGAAGAAAAGAGCTAGTGGTAAATCCTTCCTTCCTACCTTTTGGGATGACGCTGACACAGTAGCTTTGAAGGCCCATGAAACGCTTTCTATGCACGATCTGAGCCCTTTGATGGTGAAGTCATCTGGTGAGGTGATGTCATCTCACATCCAAAAGCTTGTGCAGGTATGTGTTGTTGGTCGTCTCTGCTTTTTTATTTTTATTTTTACTGAGAGAAAATTTCTTTATAGGCTTTGGGGGAGTCCTTATTCATTTTTGGGAAGCTCTTGGATTTAGAAAAGAAGGTGGCCACGTCTGAGCCTTTGGTCAAGTCTTTATCTTCTGAGAATGAGACGCTTAAGAACAAGGTTGCTATCCTTACTGCCGAAGCTGAGAATGACAAGGAGCGCGTGGTAGCCTTGGAGAAGAGCCTAAGTGGAGAAGGACTTCTGCAAGCTGAAGGACAAGTAGATTGGTGACCTGGAGCTAAAGTTGAAGAATGTTGGGGCCACAGCGATACAGGATTTCAAAGACTTTGACGAGTACTGTGATGAATTATGCAAGTACTACGTGGAGGACTTTGATCTTCTCGTGAAATGGATGGCAAAACACCACCCTAGCCTGGACCTTTCTGGTTTGGCCATGGACGACATTGAGAATGAGCTCCTGTCTGCTGAGGCTACTACAGAGAATGTGATGGAGGAAACCATAGACGTTGCTGAAGGAATGAAGGAGGCCACTGTTATAACCCCTACAGACCCTGTCCCTGATGAGCAGTAACTTTACCTTTTTCTTTTTATTTCCTTGCAAGGAAAGAACAATATTTCTTTTTGGGCCTGTTGTTTTGGGCAACTAAACAATTCCTTTGACGATGGTAGATAGGTTTATGGATACAACTCCTTTATGCTTGGACAACCCTTTGTGATGATGTTAGTTGAGACAACCTTTATGTTTAGCTTGCACTTGAGCAGCTTTTTCATACTTAGCTTGTATATGAACAGCTTTTTATGGAGTCATACTCAAATGACGGTCATAGTTGTGTTTGAACAACTTAGTATTTTTTAGCGTTGCTTGAATGGCTTTTTATTGGGTCACATTTGAATGACGATCTTAGTTGTGTTTGAACAACTTGGTATTTTTTAGCTGTGTTTGAACAGCTTCTTATTGAGTCATGTTTGAATGACGATCTTAGTTGTGTTTGAACAACTTAGTATATTTTAGTTGTGTTTGAACAGCTTCTTATGGAGTCATGTTTGAATGACGATCCTAGTTGTGTTTGAACAACTTAGTATTTTTTAGTTGTGTTTGAACAAACACAGCTTTTTATTGAGTCATGTTCGAATGATTTCAAACACAGATTTTTATTGAGTCATGTTCAAATGACGATCTTAGTTGTATTTGAACAACTTAGTATTTTTAGCTGTGTTTGAACAGCTTTTTATTGAGTCATGTTTGAATGACGATTTTGCGCTCTACTCGTGACTTAGAGTCGTGGTATTGGAGCGTCTTCTAGGTTAACCATTTTTTTGTTTTGTCTTGAATGACGATTATATTGGTTGCGTTTGAACAACTCTGATTTAGTCGACTTTGGTACGCTATGATGTCATTTATTGTGCGTGAATAGCTTTCGATTCGAAATATCAATGATGGAGGTCCTTGAGACATCTCCCAAGGATGACTCCTTAGCGTTGCACACATTTTGATAGTGATAGATCATGGGTAATCATTGAAAAACACGTATTATACATGGAAAATCATGGATAATCATTGATAAATACGCATGGATGATGCTTTCGTGTATTATTGACTTTATGAATGATGAAAGTAATGGTTGTCATACATACTGATATGAAAATTAAGTAACTTGAAATGTAAAGCGTCTCTTATTGGTAGTACTTCTTCAAGGTAGTTCTATGTTCCATGGTCGAGGTAGTTCCTGGCTGTCTAAAGACTTCAGGTAGTAAGAGCCTTCTCTGGAATGACAGATTACCTCGTAGGGGCCTTCCCAGGCTAGTCCAAGTTTTTGTTGGGATGGGTCCTTTGTTGCTTGTGACACCTTCCTAAGGACGAGGTCTCCTGTGTTGAACCTTCTCACCTTGACCTTTCTGTTATAGTATCTGGCCATTACTTCCTTATGCTTGGCCATTCGCTTCATAACTTCTTCTCTAACTTCGTCAATTAGGTCCAGATTGCTGTTAAGCTCTTGCTGATTTTTCTAGTCTTCATATGTTATGACTCGGTAGCTCGTCAGTCCTACTACTTCCATCGGTATGATGGCCTCAGTGCCAAATGTCAGTCTAAATGGTGTATCTCTTGTTGGAACTCTTGTGGTCATCCTATATGCCCAAAGGATATTTTGTAGTTCTTCAGGCCTTTGCCACCTCAAGTTTAGTTTTGATAATTTTGAGCAAGCTTCTATTCGTCACTTTTGTCTAGCCGTTGGCTTGAGGGTGTCTTGGAGAAGAATAGTGATTCTTAACTCCTAAATCTTGGCGAAATTTTCGAAACTTAAGATTTTCAAACTACTTTCCATTGTCTGATATTATGACATGTGAGACTCCAAACTTGCAAATGATGTTTTTTCACACAAAGCTTGTGATTTTAGCATCTGTTATTGTCGTCACTGGTTCTACTTCTACCCATTTTGTGAAGTAATCAATTGCGACTATTAGAAATCTGAGTTGCTTTTTCCCTAGAAGGAATGGACCCATAATATCAATTCCCCATTGGGCGAAGGGCCATGGTGAGGAGATGGGTGTCATCGTCTCTCCTAGTCTGGTCTGGACATTTGCAAAGCGTTGACACTTTTCGCATGCTCTGACGATGTTGTATGCGTCTTTCTGTAGGGTTGGCCAGTAATATCCTGCTTTAAGCGCCTTTCTTGCTAAAGATCTTACCCCAACGTGGTTTCACAGGTTCCCTCATGTATCTGACGGAGCACATAATCTGCTTCTTGTGAACTGGCGCATCTTAGATATGGGAGTGAATACCCTCGTCTGTACAACATGTTGTCAATAATGACGAAGCGAGTTGGCCTGATCTGTATCTTCCTTACCTCTATCTTATCTTCGGGGAACCATCCTTCTTTCAAGAAACGGATGATGGGAATTATCCACTCGTTTTGCTCTTTTATCTTCATAACTTGCTCACCTTCTGTGCTCGACTGCCCCTTTATTTCTACACATAGTTCGGAGGTCGCATTGTAATTGTTCGACGAGGGTAATCTTGCTAGAAAGTTCGCTTCTGAATTTTTGGCTCAAGGGATTTGCACAAAGTCCAGACTATCAAAGTGCTGTGAGAGTCTTTGGACGATCTTTAAGTACTTTTGCATCCTTTCTTCTTTGGCTTCATAATCTCCCTTCACTTGTTCAATTATTAGCTGAGAATCAGCTTGGACGATAAGGTTCCTTGCTCCTAGAGCCTTTGCTAGACTCAGCCTTGTTAGCAACGCTTCGTACTCTACCTCGTTATTTGTTGCTATGAACTATAACCTGACCACATACTTCTGTGTTTCTCCTTCTGGAGGTATAAGAACTACTCCTGCTCCTCCCACTTTCTTCGTGGATGACTTATCTGTTTGGATCGTCCATATTTCCATGGTCAGTTCTTCTACATTGTAGGGGTAAGTAAATTCTGCAATGAAGTCCGCCAGTACTTGGGCTTTGATTGCTGCTTGAGGCCGATATTCGATGTCAAACAGGCTTAATTCAATTGCCCATTGAATGAGTTGTCCTGCTACATCTATCTTGTTCATCGTCTTTCTTATGGGTTGGTCTGTTATGACAACGATGGGGTGTGCTTGGAAATAAGGACGGAGCATTCTAGAGGCGACCAATAATGCAAAAGCTATCTCTTCCATCCTTGGGTAACTTGCTTCTGCTCGTTAGAAAGCCTGACTGGTATAATAAACTGGCTTCTCAACATTCCCTTCTTCTCTGATTGGTGCTGAACTTACTACAGTATTGGATACTGCTAAGTAGAGGAACAGCTTCTCTCCCATCACTATGGGGCTCTATAGAGGTGGTTTCGTCAAGTACTCCTTTAACTTGGCAAGGGCTTCTTCGCATTCGTCATTCCATTGAAAGGCTTTTTTCAATACCTTGAAAAATGGCATGCACTTGTCTGTTGCCCTAAAGACGAATCTGTTTAGGGCTGCAACTTTCCCTATCAAGCTCTGTACCTCCTTCATTGTTTTTGGAGATTTGACTTCGATTATTGCTTTTACTTTGTCTGGATTTGCCTCTATTCCCCGTTGGGACACCATGAATCCCAAGAATTTTCCTGAAGCCACAGTAAAAACACACTTTGTAGGGTTTAATTTCATATTGTACTTACGTAGTGTGTTGAAGGTTTCTTTGAGATCGTCCAAGTGGTTGGCTTCGTCCTTGCTTTTCACAAGCATATCATCCACGTATACCTCAACATTCCTTCAAATTGGTGAGAAAACATACGGTTCACCAATCTTTGGTAGGTGGCTCCTGCGTTCTTCAGTCCAAAGGGCATAACCTTGTAGCAGTATAACCCTTGGCTAGCGATGAACAAGGTCTTCTCTTGATTGTCTTCGTCCATAAGAATCTGGTTGTAACCAAAGAACGCATCCATGAAACTCAATAGCTTGTGTCCAGCAGTTGAGTCTACTAGTTGGTTAATCCTTAGCAAGAGGAAGCTGTCTTTTGGGCAAGCCTTATTCAGGTCTGTGAAATCGACGCACATTCTCCACTTACCGTTGCTCTTTTTTACCATGACCACGTTTGCTAGCCAGTCTGGATAGAAGACTTCCTTGATGAAATCAACTTCCAGCAGCTTCTCTACTTTTTTAGTTACAGTTTTGTTGCGTTCTGGTGCAAATATTTTCCTTTTCTGCTGTATAGGTTTGCATTCTAGGTTGACGTTGAGACGATGCTGTATGATCTTCCTATCAATCCCGGGCATATCCTCGTGTTTCCAAGCGAAGACATCTTGGTTTGCCCTTAAGAAGGAGATCATTTTCTCTTTCTCTGAAGCTGGGAGTGCTGTTCCAATCTTCAATACCTTCGTTGAATCTCTTGGGACGATCTCAACTTCTTGTGGTGTTTTTTACGGTTTGGGAATGGGTTCTGGTTCATTGAAATATTGTGTTCAATCAATTCTACCAACAAATTACAAATGAATGTTTGCTCAATTAAATCAATCAATAAGTGTTCGAAATCCATGCCCTTGGGAATTATAAATTTTATTTATTTTTTGACTCTTCTCAAGCAAACTTCTACAATGGTAGCTTACAAAGGTAATTTCGAGATTCTTTCTAATAGAATCATGGGGTTATCTGAGGCCCATAAATTAAGTTTTATCTTCTTCTTTTTTTATTGTAATTTTCATAAGATGCATAATAAATTCTAACGTATGTTTACTCTTCATATAACAT
The DNA here is from genome assembly GCF_932294415.1 of Quercus robur. NCBI lineage: Eukaryota > Viridiplantae > Streptophyta > Magnoliopsida > Fagales > Fagaceae > Quercus > Quercus robur. The sequence continues at coordinate 63,033,125 of NC_065538.1, read as the reverse complement.
TTTAAAAATCCTGAAGGGTTACTGATATAGCAAATTGAGAACCATTTATTTTGAATACAATATTTAGATAATAAAAAAAAAACTAACTAAACATAAACCTAAACATAAATATGTTCATTCATATTTTTAAATATGTAATTTGGCTTAGTTACCATTTTTTGACCCTAATGTTTACATAATGTATCAAAATTGTTCATTGAAGAATAGGCTTCTTTTTTTCTTTTTTTTTTGGTGCTCTGCTTTGTATATAAGAAATAGAGCCACCTCATTGTGATTAATCTCTATTTTTTTGTTAATAATATCAAAACATAGTTTATTTAGAGAGAGTTTTTATTATTAATATTCTTGAATGGCGGCTATCACAAAAAGTTAATACGGAAATCTCTTCCATTGTCTATGCAACAATCATCAAAGCTCATATTTAGTATGTACGTGCATGTGTGTGTATATATATTAATGTAATTTTTATTAATATTGAGATTTTGTTGATAAGAATTCATGTTTAGAATAGACCAAACTCATAAATAATAGAGACCATGTGGATTTGTCACAAATAAATGAGAAAGTTTTTTGCAATTTATTTTAAAAATACAACTGGAAGATAGATCTTCATAAAACTAAAATGTCAATAATTTAATTTGAACACAAACATATTTTAATATGCTCTTTGTTATAATTGTTAATCCTCTAAATGTTGATTGCTATTTTTTTTCATTAATCCTCTAAATGTTGATTGCTATTAATATTTGTCATTAATATTTGTGGATCCAAATAATTTATTTGCTTATTTGGAGGACGCTACAATAATTTAATATTATATTATTATATAATAATTATAGTGTACTATATCTTTATTATGTGCATTAAAAGCAAAGTGGACAATAGATCAGAAATGTGGAATTTTATAAGATAACCCACATGAAGAAATATGACTCTTTTATATAGTGTACTTATATTATTTAATTACTTGCAAAAATTATTTAATTAAAGTTTATTTTAATTGTGCATAATTTAATAAAGGAAAAATTAGTTGGTGAAGAGGTTTAGAGCACTAAGGAGAAATATTTTATACAAGTGCTAGGGACAATGTCGAGCCTTGTTAGACTGATGGGGGAATTTTTCATTCCTACCCTATCATTAATTTTCTTCTCATTTGCAGTATAAGACAATGGTCAACAGTGAGTTAGAAAAGTGCAAGTAACTGGTTAGGGTCAATTAGAGAAAAATACGTGTCAAATAACTTGTGTGATGACTAATTATGATAGGTAGTTTACGGTGATTTTTTTCCCTAGGTAATTCATAGAAAATTGTTGCATATAGTCACATATTGGTTAAACTTGAGGTAAATATTAAGTTATGTTATATCGTTGAGGTTGCGTTCAGTTGTATTGTTTTGGAATTTGGACTTATTGCTTTTGGACAATGAGTCTTGATGCAGTTTAAGTTTTGTCAGATATAGCTTGTTGCAGGGGCGTAGCCAGGAATTAGCTCTAGGGGGGGCCGGGTTGTAACAGAGATATACCAACTATAATTCTTAAGTTTATTGGATACAAAATTATCAACTTTCATATATTATTATATAATTGAACATGATGGGAATTCAACCGAAATTTCAAACCTGTGAGAAACAAAAAAAAAAGAGAAAACAAAACGCCAAAAGTAAAACAATCACACGCACAAGACAGTATTTATGTGGTTTGGCAATTTGCCTACGTCCACAGAGTTGCAGGAATTTCACTATTATCAAAGAAAATTACAATGTGCGGCTACAGTGTTTTTCTTTCTCAAAAACAACAACAAGACAAAACCCTAATCACCAAAAAAAAGGGCTTTTATATCCTGCGCACAGGATTCACAATGGGTTACAAAACGGGCCAAAAATTTTTTGTCGGCCCAAGCCTCCGCTCCATGGACTAAGCCTCAGTAAATCTCCTATTATTCAAATCAGGTCGGGTCATCAACCGAATCAAATCATGCCTGACGACGATTTTTCATGGAATAAAATTCATCCATTATCATCTCTATAGTGAAATTCCCTGCAATTTCCTTCTCTATATAAACTATCATATTATCTGCCAAAAGCTCATCCTCCATTCTATTGCGAAGTCTTGTTTTTAACAACTTCATAGCTGAGAAAGCTTGTTCTGTAGTTGCTGTAGAAACTGGAAGGGTCAACACAAGACGAATAAGTCTATCAATCAAAAAATAGATTTTAGACTTTCCTGAAATTTTTAATCCCCTACATAGCTCGGAAATTGTACTCATATTCTGAAAATCTGGATGTTTTATCACATTAAGCTCATAATGTCCCAATTGAGACTCCAAAAGTTCTTGTTCATGTTCAGTGAAATCTTGAGGATTATTTCTTAACCAAATTGCATATATCAACAATTTTGAATAATCTAAAAGCATCCTTGGGATTTAAAGCTGAACTAAGAATGACAAGTTCCGTTATTAGCTCACAAAATCTACTTTTCAATTCTTGCAATTGAAAGTCTATTGCAACTGTAAATATGCCAATTCTAAAATGATGTTCCATTGTTAAATCGTCATCTTGACGACTATATCTACCTCGACCTTTAGTGAAACGAGCATTCATATTTGGAATATCAATTTTATGTTGCTCACAAAATGATATAACACTAGCAAGTAAAGGCTCCCATCCATCATCTCTCAACTTTTGAATAAGTGATTTTGTAGTTGAAACTAAATGCATGGCATTTAAAAGGTCTTGAGAATGTTGTTGCAAAGCTTGACAAAGAACATTAGTAATTCCCATTATCTCTTTCATCAAATTCAAGATTAAAATAAATTCAAATGATGTTAATACCTGATAAGCTCCCTCGGCATCACCGCGTTGTTTATAATTAGCCCTTTCCTCAGAAATAGTGTTGATAACTTTGCAAGTAGCATCAAACATTTTAATCAAACTACAAATAGATTGAAAATGAGATCCCCACCTAGTATCTCCAGCTCGTTGCAAAGTACCAATTTGGTTTGCACCTCTTCCAGTCTCAATTTCATTAGAAGCAATCATATTCTCAACTTGTTCTGCTTGAGCATGTTGCAATTCATCATTACGCTTACTAGAACCAACAACAATATTGATAATATTAACCAAATGATCAAATAATTGATGAACATCTTTTACTTCTCTAGATGCTGTAACTAGAGCTAATTGCAACCTATGAGCCATACAATGTACATAATAAGCATATGGGCAATCTTTAAGAAAAAGAGCTTGTAATCCATTCCATTCACCACGCATGTTACTAGCCCCATCATATCCTTGACCTCGAATATTTTCAATGTGGAGGTTATAATAAGAAAGGACAGCACATATCTCATTCTTTAAAGCCAATGCAGTAGTGTCTCTAACATGCACAACATGAAAAAAACGCTCTTTAATGAAACCTTCTTTATCAACAAACCTCAAAATGATGGCCATTTGCTCTCTCTTCGACTCATCCCGGGCTTCATCAACAAGAATGCAGAATTTTGCATCCCCAATTTCTTCACGAATAGCATTTCGCACATTATTAGTAAGAATATGCAAAATCTCCTTTTGAATTGTGGGTGATGTATATTTGGCATTTCCAGGAGCATTTTCCAAGACAACACTAGCTACTTTGTCATTAAAAGTTGATGTGAGTTTTATCAATTCAATAAAATTGCCTCTATTTTTTGAATCAAGGCTTTCATCATGACCTCTAAAAGCACAAGCTTGGAATGCTAGCCATTGAGCACACTCTATTGAGGTTTTGAGCCGCAATCGATTATTCTCTAATTCTTTTGACGTTTGTTTCTCAATTAGCTTGTCAATATGTCGTGAATAATTCTTTAAATCCTCGCAACATTTCACAGCAATTTTATGTGGAGAGTTTGGTTCTTTCCCTTCATGACGAATTAAAGGACAATTCATTCCATCTTTCACCTTTTTCCAATTATTAAAACCTGTTGAAATGAATACATCTGATTCGGGACGACCTATTGGTTTCTTACTAAAAAGGTAGCAAGGTAGACAATATAATGCATCCATTGAAGGTGAGTATTCCAACCAATCCTTATGTGAAACAAACCATGAAGGTTGAAATCGACGACGATGAGTATCATTACTGTATGGACAGACTATATCTTCAGGTTGGTATGGACTTTCTATGAGATAAGCTCGTCGGATTTCATCTTATTTGTTGATAGGAAATTCACATATTTGTTTACGTGTTCCTGGATCACGATCTATCTCTTCAGATTGAAGTTTTGGACATTTGGAGGGGTGTTCATTAGGCATCGAAGTATTAACATTTGTTTCTATAGCCACAGGTGTCCTAATTTCTGAATTGCTAACATCTTTTTTCTTAAAGAATGCATCAATTGTTTTTCGTTTGCTCATAATTCTTTTAGCTTTAAGAATATGACTCAAAACTTAACCTGAAAAGAATTTTAAAAAATAAAATTTTAATTATAAATTTTTGCTTAGTTATATGAATGTTATTCATACTCAAGAAAAAAACAAAATTTTCACTATAATTTAAATAGTCAACCCATTTTTAATACAACTTTAATTAATAATAACCCCTCAAACAAAAACAAAAATAATTTAATTAATTTGTCTTTTATAATGTATTGGTTAATTTAATTATTGTTGTTTAGCGTAACAATAAACTATATTGCTTTAATTTATTTGTCATTAATTATAATGCTTTAATCCTAGTTGGTAATTACGCGTATGTTACACGTAAAATACGCGTATGTACGTAACAATTAATAAAACTCTTTGCCGATTTGTTTCCAATTGTACAGTAAATTACGCGTTATTTTGGAATGAGAGTTTCATTCCAGTATGTAACGCACAAAAGTTATAAACTGCGGAAACATACGGGCTATAAAATACTAAAGAGATAAAGTTGAAGTCAACTACAGCAATAAATGATTAAATAATTCCTAAGAAATAGTCTTAAAAGAGTGAAACACGTATCCTTTGCTACAATTCCTAAAATATAGCAATAAACAATTAAACAATTCCTAAAAAATTGCAATAAATGATAGCTAATAATTTAATTATTAGCTTTTGAATAAATATTAATTATTATTTAATAATGTTGGTTTACACTAAAAACCAACACACTGACCATTGACCAACAAAAAGGAATAACTGGATAAGATAAAGACAAATTTATAAAGACAAACAGAAAAAAAGTAAAAATCAACCAATAAAAGAGTGAGATGCTATTAAAGTTAAAGAATAAAGACTAAAGAGACTCAGAGAGATTTCATTTCAATTTTTCCATTCGGTCATTCAGAGAGAGAGAAAGAGAGACTGAGAGAGAGTCAGAGAGAAAAACCTTAAGAGAGGGCCGGACTGCCGAAGCCAGAGCGGAGGAAGCAACGACAACGACAGATCTCCGATGAGTGATGACCGATCTACCGTCTGGCGTCTACGATCTACAAAAATTTCATTTCATTTTTCATTTCAGTGACAGTGAGATAAAGAGAGAGAGAAAAAGAGAGAAATACCTTGAGGGAGGGCCGGAGGGAGCACCAGAGTAGAGGCAGAGCGATCTGCGATCTGCGATCTGCGATCTGCGATCTGCGTGAGGGGCGAGCGACGACGGCAATGACGAGCGAGCTGCGGCGTCGCGGCGACGTGACCGTGGGTTTGCTGGGGTTTGGTTTTTATTTGTGTATTGGGGATTTTTTTTTTTTTAGATAAAAACCTCTGTCTCTCTGTGTTCTCTGTGTTTGGATTGCTGTTGAGTTTGATTTGCTCTGTATAGGCAGTATTGGGCATTGGGGTATGCTTTCTCTGCCAGCGACGTGATGGTTGGATTTTCTGTAATTTTTTTTTTTTTGGGTTGAGAATGCGTGGGCTTGTCGTGAGCGAGCTACTGGGCTCACCGTGGGCTTAGCTTGCCATGGGCTTCTCTGTAATTTTTTTTTTTTTTTTTTTTTTTTTTTTTTTTTTTTTTTTTTTTAAAATTTGAGGATGTTCCTAATTTTTGATTGAGGCTTGGGAGAATGGGTGAGAAATTGGTAGGGGGGGCCGGCTGTCTAAGGTTGGGGGGGCCTAATTATTTTTTCTTCATAGTCTAATGGGAAATTTTTTTTTTTTTTTTTGCAGGGGCCACGGCCCCCCCAAGCCACTATGTGGCTCCGCCCCTGGCTTGTTGATAAAAATTCATATATTCTCTCAATTATGGTATGTTTGAAAAATATAAAGGTTCAAGTTTTACTCAAACACTAATACTATTTAGTAATCATTTTTGACATCTATTTTGGTCGGTCTTTACATTTGGTTATACTTTTGACTTCATGGAAAAATGTCTCATGTATTAGGCTACAAACAACGTCAATGGGAGATCCATCTCTTGATGACTTGATGTATAGGTTGAATAACCTCGTGAGGAAGTTGTTATTACTTTATTTGAGACAGTATTTTTTAACGTGTTTGGGAATAGGGTGAAATTTAAAGAATGTAAATGATAGTGTACTTGAGTATTGTTTTTCCCTTATGAGTATTTATTGTTTGAATAGTTGTAATGCTTATATGAGTATTTGTGATTGAACAATTCTTTGATGCAAAGGATTGTATTTTATTATTTTCTATCAGGTACTCATGTAAAATTCAAAATGAAAATTATATAAAAAGTAATATGTTATTAGCGACAATGTTATGTCATCGCTAATATTTTATGTCGTGTTCAATGATGACACACAATACAGTTACTAATATGTATAAATAATGACAATACTGTCACTAACAGTGTCATATTAACGGCAACCAAAATGTCATCATTAATAATGACTTATTAGTCGATCTCAAACATCATCGCAAATACTAATAGCGACAACATTTAAAGCATTAGAGGCGACTTTTTGTCATCCCTTAAAACCAAAGCTGGGTTTGGATACGGATGAAAAGTAGCGTGTTTTGCGTCTGCATTTCTTTTTTTTTTTTTTTTTTTTTTTTGAGCCGTGATTTTTGACTTTTCTGTCAGTGCACTGTTCACATCAACAAAATAAGCGGTGGACAGTGCACGCCATTGGGTCCCGTGCACTGTTCATGGGACCCACAAACCTTACTTTTCAGTAACTTTTTCATTAAAAATGAGTCACACGGCACTATTCACACATTTAAAAATTATTTTGCTACAGTGTTTTTAGTTTTCAGCAAAATAAACTGTATCCAAACGGACTCTAAATTTCTTGTGGTTTTGTTTCTACTTTTTGCCTTTTTCACAAATGCAACATTCAATATGTATGTCAGATGCATATCTGTATGTAGGACTCCTTGTGTTTGCCAAGTTTTATGGTATCAAAGCTGAAGTTTGCAATATATTTTCCTTTTGTTTTCAAAATCTTGTTTAGGTTTTCGATTATTGGTGTGATGCCCCAATTTGATTGATTGTGTGATGTGTGTGGGTGTGTGATAAGTCCCATATCGGGTATTTACTGGGTTGAGCTGAGTTTTATTAACAACTACAAGGAGCCTCAATTGTGACTAGTCCTTTTAAGGTATAGCACAGATGTGGCTAGCGCTTTTCCTTGGGTCGTTATATATATGATATCAGAGCCGGCCCGGTAACCTTGTGTGGGCTCGAAGACACTACCTCACAAAGTGGGCCCTAACGAGGACGTTAGAGATTTAAGTGGAGGAGATTGTGATGCCTCAATTTGATTGATTGTGTGATGTGTGTGGGTGTGTGTGGGTGATGTGTGATTGATTGATTGTGTGATCGTTATAATTGGCAAATGGAAAAGTCAAAGGAGATTCCTATACGAAACTCCAACTAGCCCAATCTTAAACTCTCATTATCCTAAGCTTTGGCTACCAATCAAATTTTTGTGGAGTTATCAAACCAAACAAATGTTGAAAATAGGAACACGTAAGAAAGAAAGAAATAAAATAAGATGCTTAAGATAATTTACAGTGCACCAATGTTCTTAAGACCAAGAACAACCCAACCCCCGATAAGGTGATCCACAGTTCCACATGCCAAGCAGTGCCAAAGTATTTGCAAGAGTGCAACCAGCTGGGATCACTAGTCTGTAGGCCAGAGTCTCTCACTTCAAGCTTTAATCCTGCCGTGGCCTTCCTGTTTGCTGATGGTGCCAACCCAAACCATCCAGCAAATAGCATCAAGCTTGTAGTAGTCACAATTATCTATCCCCCAAATATTTAGATTTGTCATCTCTTCAAATATAATCCAATAGAAAGCTGACATTAATTTTCGATGAATAAAAATGCCATTAGAATTCATCCAAAAAAAGAGGAAAAAAACAACATTGGTGTACTAACTTTAATAAAGTTAAGAGTAATGTAGACTTTGGAAGAAAAGTTATTTATTCTAAATGTTGTATTCAAACAACCATCTTTAAAATTGGGCTAAAAAGTCTTGTTGTTTAGTGAGATTAATTAGTTCTCTCCATCCAGAGAACTTTAGTTTGAATCTCCTACCCCACTTATTATAAGCAAAACCATCATATAAATGGTAGCTTCTTGATGATTCTGGACCTTTCCTTCTACCTATTTCTGAACAACCTTTTCCACCCCCTACTTTCCCAGAACTTGAATTGAAGATTAAGGAATCTGTCGAATCACTTGGGGGTTCAGTCTTTCCTAAATTGAATAGGAGTGCACCTAAAGACTTAGCTTGGATAAGCACCACTGGTCTAATCCAATGCACCACGTTTAGTGAGATTACACTCTTGCTAAGAGTATCTGACTCCTTGATCCATGATTTGTGTCATGCATATGATTCATGCACTGATAAAGTCATTGTCAAAACCCCCGAGTTTCTTCGTTGCACTCTGCAAGTGATACCCATCCCTTCTGCCGGAGATGGAAATCCGTTGTTTTGTATGGGGTCAAATCTAGTTGGTACTTCTCAGCGTGATGTCACTACTTTTTACCCGGTTCTTCTTGAGAAGAAAAGTAATATTGAGTGGTTGATCAAGCAATTTTATGAGGATCACGTGAGGCTAAAATTTGAATCTGAGAATTACACATTTGATGTTTATGTTACAAAGGATGAGCGGATTAAGGTTTTGGATTTCAACCCTTGGGGTGCATTTTCATTGCCATTGTTGTTTAATTGGGAAGAGTTAAGAGCAGAACACCAGGGAAGAAGGAGACACAAGTGGACTTTAGAATTGTGGACAGCCAGTGTGCTGTTAGGCCAGGGATGAAGACAGCAGTGCCATATGATCACTTGGATGCCAGCCCCAGGAGTGGCTGAGATCAATTTTTGAGAATGCTGATGAAGAGTTACAACAGCAGATTAAGTCTCCTGAAGCAGTTTCTCTATCAACTGTGATTCATATATTTAGTTCCATGGGGGCAGACTATATATTCCTGTTGCTGAAAAACAAGATTTTGCATCCACAATCAATTGCATAATGATGAAACTCGATTTGTGCAACCTCCCTCCCTGGTTTGTGTACTATAAATTGATTGTTGTTCCTCAATTGTGTACTTCAAATTTTACTTTGTGGTGCTTTCAAAAAATCTACTTCAAGTTGTCTTTTTCTTTCCCATTCCATTTGTCTTGCATCTCTACTTTGTTGGGATTTCAGATGTTTGTGTTCAATTTAGTGTTGTATCCCATTGGAATTCCTTTCTATGTTTAATTTTCCTATCAAGCAAAGTTTTTTGCTTTCTGTTTATATGAGCAGAATTTTATGAAGGGGAAATTGTTTTATGCTGTTTATTTTTTTGTTATACTTTGATATCAGTTGATTTGAGATTTGATTATAGGCAAACCAGGGCACACCATTTTAGATGCAACACAATGCGTAAAACATTGGGTCAATGCACAAATTGTAACGGGCATATTGGATGCTATTCCTATAATGAGATCGTCTTTGGTAGTTATTCTGATAAAGTCCTAGTGTAGGACAATTCACCTTAACTCATCTATATATATATATATATATATAAAATCGAAGCCTCTGCTAGCATCACAATTTTCCACGTCAGCATTATTTAAAAAAAAAAAATGCAAAAATTTTGATTTTATATTCTGCCACATCAGTATTTTTTATTCTTTCAATTTTATATTCAACTGACACAGATTCTCAAAAATATATATATTCGACTGACACTTAAAAAGAAGAATTCATACCCTACGGTCCAGACTTATTATGCAACTCATTCTCTTCTCTTTGACTCCGTCTCCACTCTCTAATCTTACCAATTCACTAGATCTCTGTCTTCTGTTTCCCATGCTCTCCATCGACAAATACAAACAGTCTACAGCTGAAGCCAGTCTCCGAGTAGAGCAAAATCTGAATCCCACCGTCAAAATCAAAGAATATGCAATTGAGGCCAGCTTCCTCTAAAAAGCAAATTCCAAACCCAAGGTAAGTATTCTGATTTGCTTTCAATTGAAAACCTATCTACCTGTTATTATTTTCTATATATTGCTCTCTCTCTCCACTTCAATTGGTCTCCCTCCATCTTGCGGTTCACCCCGTTATCTGTATTTTTTATCCAAGCGTATGCAATTTTTTTCAAGGACAAGCCGAGCACTTTCATTCTGAAGTTTTCTCTGCTGCCTACTTTTGCTTCCCTTTTGCTTATGTCTTTTGTGCGAATCTATAAAGCAAGAATAGTTGATGACGAAAAGCACTTGAATGCTTTCCCTGCAGTTGTGGCGGTATTTTTTTATTTATTATTTTTTTTATCTAGATTATTATGTAGTTAAATATGATTTATGCTTGAGCATTTTATCTGAATTTGTTTTGATTTAGGCTTAGGTTTGGGCATGTGATTTTCTGAAAGAACTGTTTTTTTTTTTTTTTTTAGTTCCTCTCTATTTTTCTTTATAGAAACAGTCCAATGAATAGTGAGACTAACATGTTCTTCCCTTTGATTTTTGAATTTGATTGCAATTGTCAATTTTTCAGATATGTACTGATATATTTTTATTGTTTATGTGTCTTATTGTGGTAAAAGTTGAATACTTTAATGTGGTTTTTAAACTTGGGCTTCTTCCTTTAGAGGTTGAAGATTCTTCCATATTTTTCTTTTGTTTTTGGTTATTGGTTCTGGATTTGCATTACTTTGTTATTATTATTATTATTATTTTCATATTGATGCGTAGAATTGGATCATGGGTGAATTATAAATTGATCATGAATTCACAAATTGATGGGGTTAGGTGTAGATTATTGGATGCATTGGATTTTTATGTTCCTATCTATGTTATGAGTTTGATACATGTATGTTCATTGCTTTGATTGACTCAAAAAATATTGTTTAGTTTATATCATCAATGGCCCTTTTAATTAATAGGTTTTGGATCATGCTAAATTGTTTGGTGTCCTTTCTTCAAAATTCAGACCTTTACATAATACTCATTGAGACAAAAGATCAACTACTGGGTACTACCATGTTACAAATATGAAAACATATTAGAATAGTTAACTCTCTTCTAACATGTTCAAATAATGCAATGAAATGAAACTTAAATTTATATTGCTAAAATAACTTTAGGCATTAGGACTTTGCTTGAAAATTCTTACTATATATGACAATTGTGTTTCAAGATAGTTATTTTAATATAAGATATAGGGTATTTCTAAATTTAAGCTAAGCATATGGGTAGGGTATCTAACTAAGGGGAAACTATTATATTAATCTTTGGAATAATTTAGAAGGAACATTTATATAAGGCTTGGTAGTCATAATAGAATAAAAGTTGAAGCTGAGTTTCATTTCTCATCATTTAACCAGAAGAAAACATATTTTTAAATATTTCTTCACATATAAGTGATGCTATCTTAATTTCTTTTTATTACATTTTTGTTTATAGTTTGTGAAAGATCTAATGTTATAGGATTTGAAATAATATTTTAAATTATCATAAATAAATATGCAATATAAACAAAATTTATAAAATTATTCTTTTTAAAATATTATTTTCAATAGCTTTCCCGTGCATCGCACGGGTTAGCGACTAGTTTTTATAGTTTTACACACTTTTGTGTTACCTATATTTACTGTTGTATTTATGTTAATGCACTTTCTAATACAAAGGCCAAAGTGAAGACCCTTGCTAGGGTAAAAGAGCAAGGAAACAGAAAGATTACTCAAGAGAAAGAGAGGGAATGTATTTCTTAAGGAATTAAGGAGGTCCTTTCCAAACGGATCTTGAAGGGCGAGGCTATGGCCTTTTTCACCCATACATTTTGCATTTAAACACGAACTTCAATTGCAGATGCAGATGCAGGGCTTGATGTGATAACGGGACATCCTAGTTTGTTTTCATTGGAGGAAAAGTTTTCACCAGTGAAAGTGAATTCCGATTATTGAGGCTAAAATATATTTCTGGTCGGAGGCCAATTTTTATGGCTTTTCTTTCACTGGTGGCTATTAGAATCCAGTAATCACTCGATCCTAAAATTTGAGCTAAAATTAGATAGGGGCCGCGCGAACGCAGGCCCCCACTACCACAAATTACGACGTAGGCTCTGCCACTTGGGCAGACCTTAGGGCAGCACCCCTCCCATAGTGCAATGGAGGTCACTGACCTAGGCCATGGGCATTTTTGATCACCCATTGACCCCGTCCAGGTAAGTATTTTGCTCGTTCCTAGTGTTTCCTTTTTTATAATACCTTCTCGCCCTTATTCCGCTTGTTCCTTTCCAATGTGGGATTTTTTGCCACAATAAAAAAAAAGCCTGACATTATTTTGGTTCATTGTAGAAAGAGGCTAGGTTGGCTCACAGCTTAAAACATTTAAATCCCACTTTACCACTTGGAAAGAAAGATGGTACCCTTTGGAGAAAAAAGTGCCTTGTCTTGGAGCAAATCAAAATCAATCCCAGAATGTTTTAAACTTTAGCTAAAAGCTGAATTCATGAACTTTCCAAATGCTCCCATGAACCCACCAAATGAATGTACTAAAAGTTTTTAATTTCCTCCCATCCAATTTTTGTTTTGGTTACTGCCTCTCCTTTGCTGCAGAAGTCATTGCCATAAGATGGGGTATGGCAACTTTTCTTTTTAGAACAAAGAAGAAAAAACAAAGAAACAAATTTCTTCCAAACATTTACGTGGCACGTTCCAGTTGTTAGATATATTATGGTCCAATTGGCCCAAACCAATTGGTGCAAAGAATTGTTGCTGGGGCTGTTGGGTTTTGGTGAGTGGATCTCTTGGGCTTGCAAGGACAGTGAGAGTCCGCTGGTGGAATTCCTTGACTCCTTGAGGTTGCGTTTGGAGGAGTTCACGACTTGATGACTGGTAATGTGGGCTTGATGAAAGACAACAAATTTTGGGAGCCAAGATTGAATTTTGGCTCTGAAACTAGGGATGACCATACCTATTGGGTAATGGATATTCAACCCTATCCGATCCAATTGTTTCGGGTAATACCCGGTTCTTCATGAGTAGAGATTAACAGGGTAGGGTATGGATATTACCCGAATTATTCGGGTAGGGTATGGATATTATCCAAACCCGACCCGTATTAAAAAAAAAAAAAAAAAAAAAAACCTATCACTGGAATGGAATATCAGCTTACTGACAGTGATCTCGTGCTGCAATGGAAATTGTCCATGGATACAAAGGCTTACAAAAACTCCAATGGAGCAGTATCGTTGATGTTGATGAATGGTACTGGTTTGTATTTGCTTGCAAGTGATGGATCCAAGGTTGTAATTCAGGTGGTTTTCACTGGTCCATCGGGATTTCGGATAGGTAAGTTGGGTTTTGAAGGCAGATTTAGCATAAGCAGCTTTGTGAGAAATAAATGGATGCTAGAATTTGCGGGACCAGTTGAAAAGTGTGATATTCCTTTCATTTGCGGAGAAATTGGATTGTGCACGAGAATCCCTTAGATGGCAGATTGTTCTTGTCCAACAAAATTCAGTAGTCAAACCAATTGTTGCATGCCAGTGGATAGTTCACTATCTCTGCCTTCAGCTTGTAATGCAACTAGTAATGGCAGTCAATTGAATTCCTCGATTTCCTATCCAAAAAACCCGTATTAAAAAAAAAAAAAAAAAAGCCTGAAAGTGACTTTTACTACTGATACATTGACTTTCATTTTACTCTTGAGGAAAATGTTGCTTCTTAATTTTATTTTATTTTTAAAATTTTTTATCTAATAAAATTTCTATCTCTATCTCAAAAAAAAGAAAAAAAGAAAAAGAAAAAGAAGCAGATACAATGTTTTAAGATTGGTTAGTTTTTACATTAAGATGTTTTGGATTAAAAAAAAAAAATTAAATGGGTTTCGGGTAGGATATGGATATCCATGGATAATATATTCGGGTAAGATTCGGATATGAATATTAATGGGTATTGATAATTGGGTATCCATAGGTAAACTTTTCGGGTAGGGTATGGGTATTCCCGATCCATACCCTACCCATAGCCATCCCTATCTGAAACCATCTACATCAGCGGACCATGGTTAGGGCTGGCCCTAGGCGTAGGCCATTTAGGCCATGGCATAAGGCTCCCCCAACATAGAAAGGACCCCAAATATGGGGGTGGTAAGGTGTGTGTGTGTGTGTGTGCGTTTTTTTTTTTAATTGAGGGAAAAAAAAATTAGAGTTGTGGTAATATATTACAATTTTTATTATATAAATCCTATAAATTGATATGCGAGTAATTTAATACTCACTGATTCTTTTATTGAAGTGTCATCTCATTCCCACATCAGTTTATAAGCTTTTTGTAGTAAGTTTAGTATTTTGTCAACAAAAAAAAAAAAAGAAATATAACCCAATCACCATTAATTAAATGAAAAATGTTAAAGCTAATACAAATTTTAGGACAAAACAAATTTTGGGAGCCCGATTGAATTTTGGCTCTGAAACCATGTACTTGAGCGGACCATTGTCCATGGTGTTATTCAATGCACCTAGTTGTTCGTTCATTGTTGATACTGTTATCCCCCTCCAATGGGTTGGGTCCAAACCTACTGCAATAGGCACATGTGGGCCGTGTACGGTCTGATTAGATCCAACATTTCACGATTCAACAGGCAACAATGTGAGGAAGGTTGTGGAGTAATCCACTTTTCAACACAATACGACATCAGCATCCAAAATATATATATACTAATATTATGCCCGTGTGATGCATGGCTTAATAAAAAATATTTTGATAATATAATTAAATTTAATAACAAATAAAATGAAAAAAGAATTAATTTAAAATTTAAGATTAAAAAATAAATTGTACTTGTACACTTAAAAGAAATTTAATTTTTATTTCTTATTTTGATATTTAAATCATTTGTTTTAGTGTTGATTTCATTCAAATGGTTATAAGTTATATCAACCCTAAACCAGCACATGTATCCATATGTAACATTCTAAATTAATAATAAATAAAAATATAACACTCTAACTTAATGTAACATTCCAACTTACTAATAAATAAATATTACACCCTAACTTAAAGTAATGTTTGTAATTGTAATGTGTTTTAGCCTTTAAGAACACATATATTATTATTTTTTTATTATAAAAAAAACACAGATACTAATATTACACATGAAAAAAAATAATGAATTCAATAATTGAAGTGGTTGAAAACAAAATTAAGCCAAAACCTCAATTCATTAATGAAAAAATATCCAAATTTTTTAGCTTAAAAAAAAAAAAAACTGGAGTTAAGTAAAGATAGACTTACATAGAAATTTGGACGAATAGATTCTCTTGTATCCAATTTCATGTTTGACTGCAAATTTTGCCTTTAATTAAAGAATATAGATTACATGTACAAAACACCAAACAAAAGCCATAACAAATTAAATCCATTATAAAATATTGATGTCAACAACAAATAATCATGTAATAAGAAATTAAAAAATACAAATATATTGCTTGTTATATTGACTTCTAATAAAAACACTAAAAGGTTGTGTGATCAAACATAGAATTTCAGCCTATCTATAAAACTTGTTGATAAAAATCATATTATATATAATAAAAAGGCAACAAATACACAAAATCTATTCAATTTGATGAAAGAAAAAAAAAATTAGCTGCAAGGTTATAGGTAGGGCAGAGAGGAGAAACGTAGCACTTTTCTATTATGAAAGCTGCAACATCAAAAATAAGTACTCATGAAAAGCATTACCACACCAACATTGTTAAAGCCAAAAAAAAAAAAAAACAAAAAACAAAAAGTAAAGAGACAAACACGGCTAAGCAAAATAATACCTGTATTGTATTTTAGAGTGAGATAAGATTTTAAATCTTTGTTTTTATAAGAAGGTAACTTCTTAATCCGATAAAGTTGTTAGACGTTTTTATTTTAATGAATTAAAGTAAAAAACTACAAATAAATGGTAATCTATATATATATAAAACCGAAGCCTCTGCTGACACCACAATTTTCCACGTCAGCACAATACAATATTTTAAAAATAATATATATATATATATATATAATTTTATTCAAAAAAAAAAAAAAAAAACTTACGTTAACAAAAAAGAGACTCCTGTAATCCTGTTAGGACTCTCTCTTATGTATACATAAAGCAATGCGACTTTGCCTTAGATGAAGCGATTTTGTTTTTGAAAACCCCCAAACTTGAAAAACTTCAGAGTTGAGACGCACATAGCCACACCCATAAAACCTGAATATCTAGCCACCCTTGCAATTTGGACCTTATTCACCGGTTATTCACCAGCCATACTGGCCGATATTTTTTGTTCCAGCCAGTGAACCGATATCAAATTACCTCTAAAACGTACCACTTGATACTGGATTGTATTAGAAAATCTAAATCGGGCAGTACAAAAACGTGAAAAAAAAAAAGAAAAAAAGAAGAAGAGAAATTAGTGGCAGAACTCACATTGATGTGATTATCACGTTTCCAGTTGTCATCCCCACGTTGCCGGCCATCTCCCTCTCCTACTCCTCAAGCCCTTTCTTCTAATTCTTCTCCTTCTTCTTATGCTTTGGTAGTTTGGTTGGACCATCATTTATTTTTCTTTTGTTTTATGTGGCTCTTGGTTTATGAGCCATCTAGACCTCTCATGTGAATTTACTGTATTGTTTTGAAACTTGAAACAACTTCTAGAATTATTTTTTTTTTGGTAGAACCGTTGGAAATTTCAATTTTACACAACAAGCCTTTCGTTTGGTTTCATGAAAGAGCGATTCTCAAAAAAAAAAAAAAGAAAAAAAAAGAAAAAGAAAAAAAGAAAAAGCCTTTCGTTTAGTAACAAAAAGAATGTGTTTATTATTATATGTTGTTATCATCCAAATCCAATTGATTATATCACCACGTTTATTATTATTAATGCTGAAATTTAAGTACTAATAGATAGGTATATTAGGTATTTATATAAATTTTAATTAATAAATATTTAAATATATTCAAAGTCTACATACTCCTATCAAATGAATTTAGTTATTTAGTTTACAATTTCAATCTAAATTTTGTAGTTGAATTTTATATTTACCCTCACAGAACCTATAATAGCTGGAAATTTTAAGGCCTATAAACACATGAAGAGAGTCTAACCTCATCACCATTAAAAGTATTCGACAAAATGTCTGAGATTAAAATAGCGATTTTCCTCCCTATTTGAATAGTCATGGATTACAATCTATAGATTTGGGAATATATGTGTATTTCTATAATTTGGTTTTATGTTTCATGTTGTTATTAGCTCTTGAGATCGATGAGGGTTGTGAATTTCTAGGTTAACCTATCAAAAAAACAAAGTGAATTCCTAGGTATTGATGTTGATCCTCTACTCAAATTTTGTTGCTTAATAATTTATAATCAGAATGATTGATAATTAAGTAGATAGTTTAGTAAATATTTTTTTCATTCTAATAAAATTTAATTTTCCATGTCAGCACAACACAATATTTAAAAAATAATATATATATAATTTACTTTAAAAAAAAATACTCATGTTAACGAAAAAGAGAGAGACTCCTATAATCCTATTAGGACTCTCTCTTATGTATATATAAAGCAATGCGGCTTTGCCTTAGAT
This sequence comes from Quercus robur, assembly GCF_932294415.1. Classification (NCBI taxonomy): domain Eukaryota; kingdom Viridiplantae; phylum Streptophyta; class Magnoliopsida; order Fagales; family Fagaceae; genus Quercus; species Quercus robur. The sequence goes on along the minus strand of NC_065538.1, from coordinate 63,015,146 downwards.
GAAGCGATTTTGTTTTTGAGAACCCCCAAACTTGAAAAACTTTAGAGTTGAGATGCACACATTATAGATACGTTGGATCTTAAATGACTTCCATTAAACTCCATCCTTTATGACATCATTAAAAAGAAAACTCATATAGATAGGTATTAGGATATTATTTGGAACTATCATAATGGACTAACGTATTACACATAGTACGGAGCTAACTATAACGCCTGATGCTATAAAATAAAAATTGGGCCTATGGTTATCTTCACTTTTAGGTAAAATAGAAACTTTATTAACTAAGTTTTAAGAAATTAAAAATTCTATTTCAAAAAATTTCCAGAACATTAGATTTTATTTTAATTATTTTAATCATCTATCATAATAATTTTATATTGTAAAATAATAAAATTTATACATTACATACAATCATTACTTTCTAAATGATGGAGGATATGAGAATGTAATTTGTAGATCTATTATCAAGATAACATAGATTAGATTTGTGGTGGATAGTAGATTTAATTGCTTATGCGGAACCAATGATATAAAATAAAAAGAATTTTTTAAAACCATTATATTGAGTAAAATATTGCTTAATTTAATTCATTTTCAAGTTATACATTTTTAATAAGTCAAGTCATAAACCTTTAAGCAAAATAAATACTTTTAATTTTTATTTAACTATCCCGTGCATCGCACGGGTTAGCGACTAGTTTAAATAAAATTGATAAACATTCAATGATTGATTAAGATTTCGTATACATCCTAAATATTGATTAAGGATTAGAGTTTAAGTTGATAATAATAACTAAACTTCTATTTTATCCAAAATATTGCAAATTTTAAAATCTTAAAAAAAATTAGAAAATTATAGGAGAAAGAAGATAAGAACAAAAAAAAAATATATCTATTTTTTAAAAATCTAAAAAACAAATCCTGCAATTTAAGAAGATAAGAACAATATATATATATATATATATATATATCTGTAAAAAATTATGAAAGTGTGAAGCTTAAGAATATATATATTTTATTTTCTTAATGGATGAGAAGAAGTTAAGTTGATATTAAATTATTGAGTTTTTGTGTCTATCAAACTTTATCTAAAGAAGTGATTTTAAATTAAAATTTTTATCAACTTAGAAATTATAGGAGAAAAAGATAAGAGCATAAAAAAATTATATTTATTTTTCAAAAATCTATTAAAATTTCTGCAATTTGATAAAGCCATGTGGCGCAACCTATTTTATCCAAAATATTGCAATTTTAGAATCTAAACAAAATTCTTCAATTTTTTTTACGTGTAGTAAAAATTTATGAAAGTATGAAACTGAAATTTTAAAAAAAAAATTAGAAAATTATAGGAGAAGAAGATAAGAACAAAAAAAAAAATATCTATTTTTTAAAAATCTAAAAAAAAAAATCCTGCAATTTAAGAAGATAAGAACAATATATATATATATATATATCTGTAAAAAATTATGAAAGTGTGAAGCTTAAGAATATATATATTTTATTTTCTTAATGGATGAGAAGAAGTTAAGTTGATATTAAATTATTGAGTTTTTGTGTCTATCAAACTTTATCTAAAGAAGTGATTTTAAATTAAAATTTTTATCAACTTAGAAATTATAGGAGAAAAAGATAAGAGCATAAAAAAATTATATTTATTTTTCAAAAATCTATTAAAATTTCTGCAATTTGATAAAGCCATGTGGCGCAACCTATTTTATCCAAAATATTGCAATTTTAGAATCTAAACAAAATTCTTCAATTTTTTTTACGTGTAGTAAAAATTTATGAAAGTATGAAACTGAAATTTAAAAAAAAAAATTAGAAAATTATAGGAGAAGAAGATAAGAACAAAAAAAAAATATCTATTTTTTAAAAATCTAAAAAAAAAATCCTGCAATTTAAGAAGATAAGAACAATATATATATATATATATATATCTGTAAAAAATTATGAAAGTGTGAAGCTTAAGAATATATATATTTTATTTTCTTAATGGATGGGAAGAAGTTAAGTTGATATTAAATTATTGAGTTTTTGTGTCTATCAAACTTTATCTAAAGAAGTGATTTTAAATTAAAATTTTTATCAACTTAGAAATTATAGGAGAAAAAGATAAGAGCATAAAAAAATTATATTTATTTTTCAAAAATCTATTAAAATTTCTGCAATTTGATAAAACCATGTGGCGCAACCTATTTTATCCAAAATATTGCAATTTTAGAATCTAAACAAAATTCTTCAATTTTTTTTACGTGTAGTAAAAATTTATGAAAGTATGAAACTGAAATTTAAAAAAAAAAATTAGAAAATTATAGGAGAAGAAGATAAGAACAAAAAATATATATCTATTTTTTTAAAATCTATTAAAAATTATATTTATTTTTCAAAAATTTATTAAAATTTCTGCAATTTGGTGAAGTTATGTGGCGCAGTTACAACGTCTAAGCCTAACTTTTATTATATATAATATATGATATATATATGTGTGTGCGCGCGCACGCGCATTCAATTTTTTTTTTATGAAACATCCTATTTCTATTTTGGTCTAATGTTTTAAACGCAATAATGTTATTGGGTGCTCACGTACGTGAGTAGCGTTATGCGAGATATTGATACAATATCCTATTTGCCTTAACAGCTTTGTCGTGCAAAACAGGCATGGCGACTTCTGCAAAATAGAAATTCACTTTTTTACAAGGTTTTCAAAGCAAAGTTCTTTCCAAACTGTTCAATCATGGAAGCAAAAAATTCTAGATCAGGCTCATATGCTTGGATGAGTATCTTACATGGACGGGACGTGCTAAAAAGGGGCTGTCGGTGGCGGATTGGGGACAGCAAATCAGTGGGTATATGGCAGGATTTTTGGTTACCTAGACGAAGCAATCCACAAGTTCTATCTCCTCCAATTGACTCTTTATCTGAAGCCAAGGTGGACATCCTTATTGATGATCAGTCTAATAGGCAGTGGAACCATGGGTTAATTGATGGAATATTCACTAAGAGGAAGCTGCACTTATCAAGTCCATGCCCCTCTCACGGGTAGTGCAAAAAGATACCATATTCTGGCCACACACGAATAATGGTGTCTACACTTCTAAATCTGGCTACCAATTCCTGAAGCAAGAAGCCAATACCAATGTTTCTGAGGTTACTCTTGCTTTTGCCTCGGAACATGAAACAGAGTTATGGAGAGGTATTTGGTCTCTTCAGGTTCCAAACAAAGTGAAAAACTTGTTATGGAGGGCAGCACGTGAATCACTTCCATCAAAACAGAACTTGCAGCGTAGGACAATCACAAATTGCTCCATTTGTGACCGTTGCAAGCTTGAACCCGAATCTGCCTTACACGCACTGTGGACATGCACATAATTGGAAGTAGTTTGGGAGGATGTAGTCAAGTGGGGCTTCCGTTGATCAACCTCTTTCCTGACCTTCAAGGAGCTGCTGTCCTGGCTCATTAAGAACAGCCAACATGTGGATCTGTTTGCTGTCACGGCTTGGTCAATCTGGAACCAACGAAACCGGGTCCGCATGCACCAGCCCAGCTGTAGCCTTCACTTGCTTGCTGCCACGGCGAAGGATCGACTAGATGAGTTCCTGTCTGTCCAACCTGCCCCACGGCCTACTCCTCCAAGGCAGTGGATACAATGGCAGGCACAACCACAAGGAATGGTTAAGATCAACTTTGATGGTGCTATATCAACAAAGACTCTTTCTTCAGGCATTGGAGTTGTTGTGCGTGATGACAGGGGCTTGGTCCTAGGTTCTCTCTCCCAGCACATCCCTTAGGTGGTTAGCCCATTGGAAATTGAAGCTAAGGCAGCCTCTAGAGCGCTTCAGTTTGCATCGGAGTTGGGATTCAACCAGGGGATTCTTGAGGGTGATTGTCAGGTAGTCACAAATGCGCTCAAAGAGGATGAGTCTTCCTTGTCAACTGTTGGTGTAATTATTGATGATATTTGTTTTGAGGCGAGTTATTATAATCAATTACGTTACTCTCATATAAAGAGAGAAGGTAATAAGATTGCTCATTCATTAGCACGATATGCTATAGAAATTTCAAATTTTGTTGTGTGGATGGAGAATGTTCCACCGCATTTGTTTTATGTTGTCCAAGCTGACATTGTTGGTTTTCATTAATGAAAAATTTCCATGTTTTGTTCCTAAAAAAAAAAATTTGTCATGCCAATTACTATTTGTTAGCTTTGTCATGAGTTGGGTGTCAACCACTCAAGATCTTGCCATGTCAATCGAGTAGAATAAGTGTCGCACCAAACAATACATTCAAGACCTTCCAAACTCAAGATTTTCACCTTTAGTTTGGGGAGGATGTTAGACATATTATAATCCAATTGGCTCAAACCAATTGTAAGCCCATGTACTTGTAGAACAAGCATGTTTATCTTAAGTTAGTATATAGTTAGCTTAAGGTTAGTCAAATATTCACTAGTATATAAATCTACATTGGGTTCATTGTAACAAAACTACTTAATATAATATGTAACCGTCAAGGGCTTTCTCACTGTGGACATAGGCCATTAGGCTGAACCATGTAAACCTTTGTGTGTTCTCTCTCCTCCATGCTTCTGTGCATCATTCAATCATCACACAACAACTTTCACACAATGATAATTTTGGTGAGGTAATAAAAATTAAGGGAGTCAATTTCATATTGGAGGTCATTTCAGTTTAGTTAGGAAAAAGATATTTCGGTATGGATTAATATTGGTGTACCGTTTTGGATTACCAGTATCTATATACTTACATACACACATACTGTTGTATGTATTTATTTATTAACATATTATTTAAAATTCACATATTTTATAAGCCGAAATATTAGCCTAGAGACATTAACCCATTGTATTAGCTTAAATAACATGTTTTATAACATTTTTTAATTTTTAAATATTTTCTAACTATTTTTTATGGATAGATTAGCTACAAAATTTAGGCTACAACCTTACTAAATATTTTTTTATTAGAGGTGAATTATGCCAAATCCATCGTTGGATTACATTTTCATCTTGTATCTTTCATGCTTGCAAAATTTTTAGAAAATTAAAGATCAATAGCTATGTCATCAATAAATTATTTAAATTACAAGTTTTTGTAGTTTAAAATTATGCATAAAATATAATCTTATAGATCATATAGTAAATAATATATGATTGGTACAAAATTTGACATATGTATTAAGAGTGTAAAGAACATGCAATCTAATCTTTGGCTCTTCGAATTATGTAGTAATATTAATGATATTAAGTAAGGTTGTATCCTTAAGTTATAACCAATTTTGTAGCTAAATTTTGTTCATTTTTTATTGTATCAACTAAAATATAAATTTTGACCAAAAAACTCGAAATATCCCTGATACAGCTAGTAAAGGCTGGTATAATCCAATATTTTATTCGGTACATTTTAGAGGATTTCCAACACCAATTTGGTATTGTATATACTGCAGGTACCAATACAATATTGACTTTCTTGATAGAAATTCACAAATACCAATTTTATGGCCTTAATGATAATATTTTACCTGTCACAAGTATGAGGCATGTATCTCTTTAGCAAGGACTACTGGATTGGTAATTGATGAAGCCGTGAAAATCACCAGTGAACTACATGATTCTCACACGCTTGAAATAGCGACCTACAAGAAGAGAGAAGTGACCTAATAGAGAGCACTGGTGTGGTGCCGGCCAAATACCCTCCGAAGGTCAAGTTAGAACTATTCTCAACTCTAGAGTACTAGAAAGGGGTGAATTATGCATACCTTGATTTGTGAGGGTATTGGGGCTTTATAGTAGTAGAAGGTTGACATCTCTTCCTTGGTGTAGAAGTCTTTTCCTTATAGGAATCCCCTTGAATAATCCCAAATGTGATGGACAAGACTTTTCCTTATAGAGAAGGTCTTCATTAAGTGCGCATCTTCCGGAGTTCTTCTTGTGCTAGGATTCCTATTTCCTTTGGGATTCTACGATGATTCAGGCGTGTGTAGTAAGTATTTCAAGTTAGGGTTTCTGCCTGTGCCTTGGGCTTACTCACTGTTGGCCCATGGGCTGGGATCCGTCAGGCCCAACTTAATGAAGGTCCGTCATTCCAAATTTTACCCCTTCAGTTGCCCCCTTCACCCTATGGTCCGTCATGACAAAGTGGATGGATCAATAGGGTGACGGTTTAAAGTTCTTAGGGTTGACGGTTTAAGGTTCATGGGATTGACGGTTTAAGGGCCTTGGGGTTGACGATTCTCAAAGAGGACGACGCGAACTGCAATTACTGTTGACAGGTTGTCAAGCATTTATGAGGTACGACACGTGTCGTTTTTTGATTGGATTTTCCCCCCGGATCAAAGCGTCGCTTCGTCTTCCATGCATGCCTTATATATATATATATATCACACTTCTCCTCTTTCATTTCTCCACTTTTCAACTAAAACATATTGTCAGAGTGCCATCGTCAACCTTGTCAGAGAGCAATCCGTCAAATATCTGTACCCGTCTTCTATACAACCGTCGTCCTTCAGTTATTCAGACTTGGTGAGTATTTTCTTTTCATAAGTCCTGCAAATGCATACTTTATTTTATTAAGAACTTTTTACACACCCGTCATCACTTTTAGATCCGTTAGTCTTAGGTTTTGTCGTCACGTGTAGGCAATGTCTAGTGCGTTAAGTAATCAGTCAGTCGTTCGCGACGGGGCGGATTACGAGGAAGTATACCCATCTGGTCATAAAGACCAAGAGAGTCCAGGCGAAGAGAGAAGTCCGTCCGCCTCCTCCTCGTCCTCAACAAATGAGGATATGGACATGGTTGAACCAGAAGATACTTCTGATGACGGCGAGGATGAACCATTGAGATCCGTCATTGGTGCTGATGGACTTAGGGAGTTCATCATGCTACCAGAGTGGACGGTGCATAACTTCACATCCGTCATCAAGGAGAAACACTTCAACACATTTAGGGCTAATTTTCAAATTCCAGATAATATTCCAATCTGTCTACCCTATGTATTAGAGAAATGTTATTACAAGGGGGTAGATGGTGTCAGAGTGTAGAACAAATGCTAAAGGCCGGACTTAGGTTTTCACTAAGTACCCTGCACAGAGAGCTTCTAAAGTATTTGGGTCTGTCCGTCACCCAGATATCCCCTAATGCCTGGGGGGTCTTCATAGCAATGGAGATTCTTTATGGTGCTATGACAGACGGCGTTAGGAGGCTGACGATGAGTGAATTCCTTCATTGCTACCGTCCAGATGAAATAGACAGGTCAAGGGGGATGTATAGTTTTGCCAGTAGGAGTCCGTTGTTGAAGGTCATATTTGAAACACCCGACTCAAATAGAGACTGGAAGAGTCGTTACTTCTTCTTAGAAGGTGACGAGTGGATGGGTCGTCCAGGGGAGACTGAATATATGCCCGTCGACACGACCTGGGGAGTACTAAATCCGTCCAGTATGCATCCGTCCTAGTTTTTGATTCTTTTTACATTCGTTTAGTTGAAGTTTCTCCATCTCTTCTTAACCGTCCATTTCTTTTGCAGTTAGACAGCGTCCACAATTTAATATTGAGGAGTTTAGTTTTCTTGAGAAGATTTTTTCAAAGACCAAGTCGGAAGAAAGGACTTGGGCGAAGTTAGTGAATCCAGATACCATCCACTAGTATTGTGACGATCCTGAACCCACGCTGGAAGCCGTCAAATATAATGCCAAAATTCACAGACGTAAGTCCGTCAATCTTCATCTTGTATAAAAGGCTTTAACTTTTAGTTGATAACTTCAACTGTCCTTCTTTACAGAGATGGACGATGCTAAGAGGAGGGCGTTGATCAAATCACAGGCTGTAAAAAGAAAGGAGTCCGGCGATGTGGCTCCTAGGGGGACGGTTCCATTCATTAAAAGGAAGCAGCAACTGTCCAAAGGGGACCGTCCCCATAAGCAACAAAAAGTCCCTCTGGAACCCGTCGTGGGGTTGATGGCTGAGGGTATAAAAACTGTCACTCGAGCAAAGCATGGGTCAGGCAAGGGCTTAATGAAGGCCCCGTCCACTAACCAAGAGAAGCCTCCTCCCCTCCTCCGTGACGACTCCAAATATGCCTTGGAGAAACTTTCATCTATCATCACGTCGAAGGACTATGAGGATTTAGGCAATCACTCGACGGAGGCAATGGGGGAGACGGGTCTCTTTGCCATCGCACAGGTAATCTTTGTCCGTTGACTTATGTTCGTCCACTCCACTTTGTTTTTGTCTAACCCTTATAACTTTTTTGTTTCAGTCCTTGATTATGGTGAAGGGCCTAATGGATTGATGCCTTAACCGTGAGACGGCTCTGGATCATGTGCGAGCAAAGGTAGAGCAGACGAAGGATGAGCTGGGTCAACTTAACAAGTGGAAATCCACTATGGAGAAAAAGTTTGACCTTTCAGAGCAGGTGAGGAAGGAGCTTGAACAAAAGACGGATGAAGCAAAGAAGGCCCTAGAGGTCAAAGATAAGGAGATCCAAGACTTGAAGGAAAAGCTCTGTCAAGCTAAGGAGGCAGCAGTCCGAGAATATTGTGACTCTGACGCCTTATTGTCCGAGCTGGGAGAATCATTCCTACAAGGTTTTGATGACGCGCTCCGTCAATTTAAGGAAGCCTACTGTGCCCTGGATGTGTCCGTGATAAAAGTTGACGACCAAGCCTAAACGTCTGTTATGCCCGTCGCCTTAGAGAACACAGATGACCTTTTTGCTGAGGATGCAGCCCCAAGTGACAGAGAGTCAGCCCAAGCTTAGAATGTCCAAGATTCTGGCCCTAAAGAGTAGAGAGATGACCTTTTTATTTATTTATTTATTTATTGTATTTTTGAAAATTATCCGTCATTAATTTTGTGTATTGAACAATTGCCCTTTGAGGGTTTTATCCGTCAATGTTGTTTTATTTCTCAACTTTATGCCTACTTTATATATCTTTATTATTTGAATAAGATGTATAAATCTCCGTCCTCTCCAGTTGTCCATTATACGGAGAACTGGCCATCTTTATGGACTTGTATAATTTTAGTTTTTGGACGAATTGTCCTCCTTAAATACTTAGGTAGTTTATCCCGTCCTTCCTTGTGGACTTGGAAATTTTCACCTTATGGGGTGATTCGTGCAGTTGATGGGCTTGTATCCGTCCACTTATGTTAACTTAGAACTTGTCGTTATCCGTCCATTTTATGGACTAGTCGTCATTCGTCTGGATTGCTCTGTCCAACTGGTGGACTTTGTATATTAAACGCTATTTTTACAGGCTTAGGGGTTTCACCCGTCCGGGACTACCTGTCCAGTTTGTGGATTTTGTTCTAACCGTCCATTTTTATTGACTTAAGGAGTTTTCACCCGTCAGGGATGATTCGCCTACTTAGTATACTTTATTTGTTATCCGTCCATTTTTATGGACATCGACTATCACCCGTCTAGGATGATCCGTCCATCTTGTGGACTGATAATAGTTTCCAATCTATAGATGGTTCATCCACTTTGGGGGTAAATTCACCTTATTGGTGACCCATCCACTTTGTGGACTTGATGATAGTTTCTGCCCTATGGGTGGTCCGTCTACTTTGTGGTCTAAAAATTTCCACCTTATGGGTGATCCGTCCACTTTGTGGACTTGGTAATCATTTCCACCCTATGGGTGATCCGTCCACTTTGTGGACGTTGTTTTCTCTTGTTCACTTTTGAACTTTGTGAGAATTCAAGTAGAAAAATACGGTTGTGTCTGAATAATTCCTCTTTAAAATAAAATACGTTTGTAAGGAAAAGTACCTGCCCCCTTGGGCTTAAAAAGGCACAAAATATTGTAGCAAAAATTGTCAAAGGAAAACTAGTAATTGTAGCTAAAATTAAATAAACTGGGAAATTAGGGATCGTCACTGTTCCTCATATTATCTCTACTGGTAGTATTTTCGTACATGTTCCGTGTTCCATGGGTGCTGCAGCTTTTGTCCGTCCAGTGCCTCAAGGTGGTAGGTGCCCTTCCTCTGCCATGATGTGATCTTGTAGGGTCCTTCCCAGTTGGGGCCGAGCTTTCCTTGTGAAGGATCTCTAGTGGTGCCCATTACCTTCCATAGTACAAGATCACCGACCTGAAAGTCCCTATGCCTCACTTTGGAGTTGTAGTGTTTTGCCATGAGATTCTGATAACGCACCAATCTCTGCTCTGCTGCCACTCTGACTTCGTCCACTAGGTCGAGCTGAAGGCGCATGGCCTCTTCGTTCTTATCCTTGTCGTATTTCTCCACTCGGTAGCTTGTGAGCCCTACTTCTGCGGGAATGACAGCTTCATTTCCATATGCTAGTCGAAATGGCGTTTCTCCAGTAGGTGTTCTTGCTGTGATCCAGTATGCCCACAGGACGCTTGGTAGTTTGTTCGGCCAGATACCCTTTGCCCCCTCGAGCCGGGTCTTGATTATCTTGAGCAAGGACTGGTTCGTGACTTCGACTTACCCATTAGCCTGTGGGTGTGCGGGCGACGAGTAGTGATTCTTGATCTCTAGCTCCGAGTAGAAGTCTCTGAACGCGTTGTTGTCGAATTGCTTACCATTGTCAGAGACCAGCATTCTGGGTATTCTGTACTTGTATATGATATTTCTCCAGAGAAAACTTTGGATGTTCTTCTCCGTGATAGTGGCTAAGGCCTCTGCTTCTACCCACTTAGTGAAGTAGTCTATGCCGACTAACAGAAACTTTAGCTGCCTAACCGCTGTCGGGAACGGGCCCATGATATCTAGTCCCCATTGCGCGAACGGCTAGGGTGCCGTAATAGAGGTTAGTTCTTCGGACGGTTGCCTGATGAAATTGCTGAACCTCTAACACTTGTCGTAGGACTTGACATAGGCTTGCGCGTCCTTCAGCATTGTAGGCCAATAGTATGTTGCTCGGATCAACTTATGTACTAATGACCTTGCCCCTGAGTGGTTTCCGTAGATACCCTCGTGGATCTCTCTCATTACGTAACTTGCTTCCTCATGGCCTAAACACCTCAGGTATGGTCGAGAGAAACCTTTTTTGTATAAGACATCTTTTATCAGTACAAATTGTGATGCCTGGACCTTTAATTTTCTTGCAGCGTCCTTCCCGTCTGGTAACGCGCCGGTTTTCAGATATGATATCAATGGCGTAGTCCAATTGCATTCAGAATCTATTTCCTGCATATTCGTTCCATCGTTAATAAGTGAGGAGATTTGAACGAATGATAATACTTGTTTGGGGACAAGCATAAATTCGGCTTAGGCAGCTTTTGCTAGATGGTCGGCACATTCATTTTCTTCCCTTGGGATTTGAATGAATTTAATTTTGAGGTCGTTGATTCAGTACTTCAGTTCTTCTAGATACCTCTTCATCCTTTCATTCTTGCACTCGTAGTCGCCATTAATCTGACTCGTTACCACCTGTGAATCGTAATGTACGACTATGTTTTCCACACCGGCAGCCTTTGCGAGGTCTAGCCCCGCCACCAAGGCTTTATATTCTGCCTTGTTGTTGGTTGTGGAGAAATCTAGTTGGATCATACATTGGATCTTATCTCCCTCTGGGGTTTGGATCACTATGCCGGCTCCTCCGGCTCGTCTATTCGAAGATCCGTCTGTATAAATATTCCACTGTCTTTTCTCCTCTGCCCCTTGGTCGTTTTCGAGGGTGAATTCGGCGATAAAGTCAGCTACTACCTGCCATTTTACAGCCGTCCGCGGACGGTACTGGATGTCAAACTCGCTAAGCTCTACTGCCCACAATGCCATTCTTCCTACTGCCTCTGGACTACTCATAGCTTTTCTTAAGGGTTTGTCCATCAAAACAACGATGGTATGTGCTTGGAAGTATGGTTTGAGTTTTCGCGCTGCGATTATCAACGCGAAAGCTAACTTCTCCATTTGAGGGTACCTCTCTTCAGCCCCTCGGAGCACCCGGCTCGTGAAGTAGACAGGTTTCTGCGATCCATCTTCCTCTCTTACCAAAGCTGCGCTTACAGCGGCGTGTGAGACAACTAAATACAGGTAAAGCTCTTCTCCTGGCTTGGATGGACTGAGCAACAGTGCGGATGAAGGGTAGACATCTGTCCATCGCTCTTGAGACGAACCTGTTCAAGGCTGCGATTTTTCCATTCAAACTCTGGACCTCCTTAACTGTCCTCGGTGGTTCCAACTTCATTATGGCCCGTATTTTCCCTGGGTTGACCTCTATTCCTCTTTGGGACACCATGAATCCCAGGAATTTCCCCGCCGTCACTCCGAATGCACATTTGTTTGGATTGAGCTTCATATTGTGTGACCTGAGTGTGTTAAAGGTCTCCCTGTGGTCGTCTAGGTGATCATCTTCGCGCAGACTCTTTACTAACATGTCGTCAACATAAACTTATACATTCCTCCTAATCTGGTGTGCAAACATTTTGTTCATTAACCTCTAGTATGTTGCCCTAGCATTTTTGAGTCTGAATGGCATCACCTTGTAGCAGAATAGTCCCTGGCTTGTAACAAAGGAGGTCTTCTCTTGATCAGATTCTTCCATTTTGATCTGGTTGTAGCCCGAGAAAGCATCCATGAAACTTAAGAGCTGGTGTCTTGCAGTTGAATCTACCAAGGTATCTATTCGCGGGAGTGGGTAGCTGTCTTTAGGGCAAGTTTTGTTGAGGTCCGTGAAATCTACACATATCCTCCATTTTCCGTTGGCCTTTTTAACCATGACAACATTTGCCAACCAATCGGGGTAGTATACTTCTCGGATGAAATCTGCCTCTAGTAATTTTCAAACTTCCTCTGCTATGGCCTTGTCCCGCTCCTGGGCGAACACTTGTTTCTTTTGTCGAATTGGAGGGAATGAGGGCGACACATTTAACTTGTGGACCATGACTGAGGGGTCAATTCCTGGCATGTCTTCGTGACTCCAGGTGAACACGTCTTGGAATTCTCTGAGGAAAGTCGTGAGCGTGTGGCACACCGGCCAATTAACTAGTGTGCCAATTCTAGTCATCCGTTCCGATCGTGTGTCATCAAGGCTTACCTCTTCTAGTTCTTCAACTGGCACTATTAGTGCTCGTTGCTCTCTGATACACATCGTTTGCTGTTGACCCTCCATCTCTAACATGACAATATAGCATTCCCGTGCTGCTATTTGATTTCCTCGCAGTTCTCCTACCCCGTACTCCGTCGGGAATTTAATCATCAAGTGGTATATTGAAGTCACCGCCTTCCAGGAATTGAGAGTGGGCCATTTGAGAATGGCATTGTAGGCGGACGAGCAGTCGACTACGAGAAACATTGCCTCCCTAGTGATCTGCTGAGGATAGTCACCTGCCGTCACAGATAGTGTAATTGCACCCAAGGGGAGCACCTTTGTTCCTCAAAATCCCACGAGTGGGGCATTCATTGGGGTTAACCGTTCCCTGTCAATCCTCATTTGCTAGAATGTCGGGTAGTATAGGATGTTCGCTGAGCTGCCGTTGTCGACGAGGACCCGATGCATGTTATAATCTCGTATTTGCAAGCTGACCACAAGTGCATCGTCATGAGGATGGTGAAGTCTCCAATCATCATCTTCTGAAAATCCGATAACGGGGTTATCTATTTGTGGAATTTTAGGTACGAATCCTATAAGTTAGACGCTATGGACCATTCTGAGGTAGGTTTTGCGGGCTTTTTTGGAAGATCCGGCAGCGGTTGTGCCCCCTACAATCATTCTTATGTCCCCTATAGGTGGTCTAGGGCACTCGTTCTCCCGTCGTGGGGCCTGCTCCTGGGGCGGATCGGTTCTTTCCTTGTTGACAAACTTCTGTAGCTTCCCTTGTCTAATAAGGGTCTCAATCTGCTGTTTCAGATCGTAGCAGTTGGCTGTGTCGTGCCCGTGGTCACGATAGAAGCGGCAATACTTGTCCCTTGGCCTCTTGTTGGGATCTCCCTTTAGTTTACTAGGAAACGTTAGTGCTCCTTCATCTTTGATCTACATTAAGACTTGATCTATCAGGGCGGTTAATAGGGTGAAGTTCGTGAACTTCCCAGTGGGGGGTCTAGGGCGCCTTTCATCTCGTTGATCTTCGGTTCTAGCAATCTTTCGCCCCTATCCTGTCGTGTGTCCTTTTGTCTTTCCCTTTTTCTGGGCTTCTCCTCGCGGGCCAGCAATGCATCTTTTGCATTCATGTATTTGGTGGCTTTGTAGAGCACGTCCGACATGGTCTTTGGGTCATTCTTGTATAAAGAAAACAAAAACTTACCCTTTCGTAATCCGTTAGTGAATGCAGCTACGATTATCTTATCATCCGCTTCATCAATTGAAAGGGCCTCCTTGTTGAAACGAGTTATGTAGGACCGTAGCGTCTCGTCTTCTCGCTGCTTGATGCTCATTAAGCACGCGATAGACCTCTTGTACCTATGTCCCTCAATAAAGTGCGAGGTGAACTGGGCGCTCAACTCCTTGAAATTATTGATGGAGTTTGGCGTTAATCTACTGAACCAAATTCTCACAGGACCTTTCAGCGTCGTCGGGAAGGCCCTACACATGATCTCGTCTGGTACTCCTTGAAGGTGCATCAGGGTCTTGAAAGTCTCTAGGTGATCGAGGGGATCCTTGGCCCCGTCGTAGCTTTCAATCTGGGGCATTCAAAATTTTTGTGGCAAGGGGAAAGAGTTGACGGAGGTAGCGAACGGTGAGTCGGTTCTATTTACTAGGTCATCAAGATCATTGGAAACTCGTCCCTTGAGAGCATTCATCATGACCTCCATCTGTTCCTTCATCGCTTGCATCTCTGCGACAATAGGTGGAGGGGCCGAATCCATGAGAGATGGAAGGCTCATGTTTTACCGCTCTGGTCTGCTTGGGACGTTACTGCCCTCTAGCTTCTCTTGGTCCCTTCGTTCGGCATTGGTACCTTCTTGGTTTTCCTCCTGAACGTTGTGTCCTACGTCCCTTTGGCGTAGTTGCTCCTTCAGATCATGGTTCTGTTTTGTGAGATGTTCTACTGCTGTCATGAGAGTTTAGACCTGCCTCTCTAATACAGTAGATCTTGGCGGCTTGTCTCCTTGAATGTTGTTAGTGGTAGCCATCGAGCGAGTGAGTACCATGCAACTTTTATGTTCGGGAAGCGATTAGTTTGGCTAAACAGTCGTTCCCACAGACGGCACCAACTGATGAAGCCGTGAAAATCACCAGTGAACTACATGATCCTCGCACGCTTGAAATAGCGACCTGCAAGAAGAGAGAAGTGACCTAACAGAGAGCATCAGTGTGGTGCCTGCCAAATACCCTTCGAAGGTCAAGTTAGAACTATTCTCAACTCTAGAGTGCTAGAGAAGGGTGAATTATGCATACCTTGATTTGTGAGGGTATTAGGGCTTTTATAGTAGTAGAAGGCTGACATCTCTTCCTTGGTGTAGAAGTCTTTTCCTTATAGGAATTCCCTTGAATAATCCCAAATGTGATGGACAAGACTTTTCCTTGTAGAGAAGGTCTTCATTAAGTGCGCATCTTCCACAGTTCTTCTTGTGCTAGGATTTTTATTTCCTTTGGGATTCTACGATGATTCAGGCGTGTGTAGCAAGTATTTCAAGTTAGGGTTTCTGCTTGTGCCTTAGGCTTACCCACTGTCGGCCCATGGACTGGGATCCGTCAGGCCCAACTTAATGAAGGTCCGTCATTCCAAATTTTACCCCTTTAGTAATAAAGGCTTAGCAAGTAAACCTTGTGTTTCTAGTTAAGACATTTCAAAGAGAAAAATCAGTTGCTAGACTGCATATCGCTTTCACTTTTAAGTAGACAAATTATTTGAAACTTTTAACTTTCAAGTTGATTGATACATGCCAAATCTAATTGAACTCATCCTTGATATCCTAACCTATTGGATTGCATTCCACAAACTTCTGCAGCCCCACGTTAATTTCAGCTTGAAAGGTAGTTAAGTCACCTGACATGCCAACTTTACAATTGATAGATAAAAATTTAAGAGCATTCTTTGTTACACACATCATGTTGCATACACATTTATATACAAGTGAAAAAATAACTGAAATTGTGACTTGAAGTCATAATTTCTAACTTAAAAATCATGACTTATGGCAAGTTCGGATGACCAACCAACTCTACTTTACTCCATCTCCCTTCCCCTCCATTCAAACTACCCATTATAGTCATGACTTCAGTTTTCTTTTTTTTCTTTTTGCTTGTGTGTGCAATAGATTATGTCTTTTTCCCAAAATCTAAAACTTCTTGTGTGCTTATGGAGATCCCAACAATCCCCATATAAATTCTAGGCTAAAATGCAAAATTGACTCTTTAAGTTTCTTCAGATTTTATTTCTGTCCTCTAACTTTGTTTTTGTTCATTTCAGTCCTCTAACTTTCAAGTTTATTAAATTAAGACTTTTTCATCAACTTTTATTATATGTTATGGTTAATTTTTCAATTTTTTAAATTTTTCTTCAAACTTTTTAAATTAAAAAAATTCAATTAATGATTGAAAAATATTTTCCAAATTAAAAAAAAAAAATTAACAAAGGTTATCGGAAATCCTTAATTGAATAAATCTAAAACTTAAAGGACTAAAATAAACGAAAGCAATGTTAGAGAACTAAAATAAAATCCAAAAAAAGTTAAAGGGTTAGTTTTACATTTTAGTCTAAATTCTATTTGGTTCTTTTGGCACCAAAGACACCTACAAATGGTCACTCCTTTAATCAAAGGAAATCAATATTTCATAGTTCCAATTGTGTACATGTTTGTTTGGAAGGAAATTATAATTATTATAATTATTATAGTTCTATTTATTTAGTTTGTTAGCCTTTATTTGTTTATTAATCTCTTTGTAAAAGCATTTTAAATTTAAACTTGGAGAAAAGGGTTAATGGAGTTGCCACCTAATTTTATGGCCTAGGAACTATGTATATAGCACTCTTACTTGGAAGGATTGATCTTACTATCAAAGTATGGGTTCGGAGTTTAGGTACGGTTTTGGGAAGGTGTTAGGCACCCAAAACCGCCTGACTCGTGGTCGGATTTCACTCATTGTGTCTTACGTCTTAATCTTATTAAAGACACATTCAATATCATTATTCTAAACTCACACATACACTAACATACATCTAGCAATTAACATGGTATTTCATCCTAAAACCATAACATACATCTATCATGACAATTCATATCAAACCTTGCATACATCTACCACACATATCATCATATCACATCCAAGGCAGAAACATGTACGCATCAAACCTATTTTCATATTCAAAGCATGGCATATAAACTTGCATATTCATGTTCATCAAGGAAGGTAAAGCTTCTATAACAAACAAATATATGTTAATGTGAATGCATGATTTACCTTACTGCATCATAGCACCTATGCACCAATAGATGGACATGTGAATGCATGTTCATGGTATTAAAGTAAGAAAAGAAAAACAAACAAATAAACAGAGGAACAGTGACTTAAAAGACATAAAAAGAAACAAAACAGAGGCATATTACATGAAAGAAACAGAAGCAAAAAACTCGGATTAGGGTTTCTGCACTTGAGTATGCGTACGCATACTTCATGTATGCGTGCGCATGCATACATATACATGCCTCGAAACCCTAACCCAGAAACTTAGCAACACATAAAATAGATTAGGATTTAAAATATTAAATCTAACATCCTAACATGCCTTAAAACATAAAAACTACATAAAACTAAACTAAGCAAGCATTTAGAACATAAACAAAGCAAGAAAACAACTAGAAAACTGAATTGAAAGCAAGAAATGGAAAGAAAAGCTTAGAACTCAATATCTCCAAACATAAGTTTCTAGGTTTGATTTTGACCATTCCTCTCAATCAAATCTATTCACAATCAAATAAAGAAGTGATTAGTAATCTTAAAACTCAAAGATCAAGGCCAGAAAAAGGCCCCAATCAAAAAATATTGACTTGAGGATGTTTTGTGAAAAAAACTCCCTCTTTGATTCACTATTTCTAGTGAATCGTATGTTTTCCCTTAGATTTTTCTGTGTGTTTTGAAACACTACCATGTATGGCTTTATATAGTTGAAAATAGGGGTTTGGAATGGCTTCCAAACTATGTGGGATTCATTCCAAACCTCACACTTAATGCTGAAAAACTTGTCTTTCATAGTTTCTAGAACCCTAACATGCATGCGCAGGCCCGTGTATGCGTACACAGCTTGGGGATATGCGCGCGTATACGCATGTATGCGTATGCATGCCTTAAGGTTTCTTGGCCTTAATTTTCCAAAAATAGATTTATTTGCTCATAAAAAGTTTGTATTTTCCATTTTAACATTTCTCAAGTCAATTTAGAATCTTTTTGGGCCCTAAACCAATCTTGGGTCTTAGAATTTCTGCATCATTAGGGAATGTGGCCTGAGTCATAAGGGGTACAAAATGCAGTGTCTACAAAGTACCAAAAAAAGGGAAGTGCACTCCAAGATGAAAGTTATATTATCTTCACACATTAAATTTGTTTAAAACTTGAATAATTTAAAGGTAAGGTAAATAAAATAAATTAAGTTACATATGAAATGTACTTGCTCAATGGCTTTTTATTTTTTCAATATGTAAATTTTATGTTGTTATCTTTTTTCTAACTTGCCAAATTAATTCTAAAAAAATTATTTATTTTTCATATAAATTTTCAAAAATCTTAAAAGGGTTATGTAGTCGCACGATTTTCCTGGCCCAACTTATGTTGATTAGGCCTTGGCCCAAAGCGCAACCCACAATAAATATTTGTAGAGGATGGGTCAAAGAACTTAGCCTCAGTGAACTTGTTCGGTCTAATGCATGGATAGTATTGTTTGCAAAAAGAAAATAAAAACACCCGAATGGATATTTCTCAAGTATGATTTTATTTCTTTTTTGTTCCTGATACAGTTCTCCCGTCCCCTTCTTTGAGGGACTCCACTACATTATATAGTTCTCTTCTTTTCATCTCAACCTTACACCTGTTGATCATCTAAGCATCCACTTGAGCACCTGTCCCATCAGACGCCCTCATCAGTCCCTCTGTGAGTTGCAGAGGCCAAGGCGGTACTGTTCAGGTGTCTTTTCCTCATTAATGCGGCCAAGAGGGTGGTTGGGGCGCAATTAATGTGGTGGTAGCCTTCCACGAGATATTTTGGATTTAATTCTTTTTATATGTTGTGAAGATGAGCTGAAATGGCTGGGGAAAGTTCCTCGTCTGGGCCTCTGATGTCCGAGGAGGAGTTACTCCTCGGACAGGTTTCCTTGGCGCTATTGGGATTGAGTAACGCTTCATATGAGGCTTCTCTTCGGCCAGGACGCTCCTCGGCTGGGCCTGAGTTTGGAATAGCCCATCATTTTTGGGCCGGGCCCCACAATAGCCCCTCAAAACTCCGGTTTTTACCTCCCTCCGAGGAGAAAAGCGGGGTTTTGATGTTTGTGAGAGGATGGAAATAAGGAGATCGTGGGGCGCGCGTGCGGACCGTTACTTTTGACGCGCTACAATTTACGAGGTGCGGCCATTAACTTCTGGAGGCGTTATGTTCCCTTCATCCAACGGCTTGGCATGGATCGAACGGCCATCGTTTCTTCCCGTATTTTTAGGCAGGGATGATCTTTTCTCTCTCCTCCCGGCTATATAAGACGTCAGAGGGGTTTAGTTCCTTCTTTCATCTGCATTTCACCAACCTCAAAGGACTCCAGAGAACTCCATCGAACCCCAGAGATATACGAACACTTGCGTCCGTTACGCCGCCGTAGCCGTCTTTGTGAAGCGTTTCGTCCAAGAGAGATTTCCAGGCGTCCTATTGAGCGTTTTGTGAAGGTACCAGTACATTTCGTTTTTCTCACCGTTTCAATTCCCTCCTCGGACTTTACTTTTCCTCTTGGTCTCTATTTTCATTTCCCCCTTTCAGTTCAGATGGGTAGATTCGAAAAATTAGTAAAAACTCCAGTCGCTATGGAGGCCTTTAGGGCTAAATACCACATTTCCCCTGGGGTTGGGCTGCGGTACTGTCCTCTGGAAGGAGTATTGACAGATAGAGTTGAGGGAGAAGTCGTTATCCCCATGATTGCTTTCATAGAGGGAGGGATGACACTTCCCATGCGTAGGATCACAAGGGAATACTTGTTCAACCATAGGTTGACGCTGTATCAGTGTGCCCCGAATATGTTCAAGATACTAGGCTGTGTAGATGTCTTAGACGAGCGGATGAATCTAGGCCTTACTTGGCACGATGTGGCTTATCTGTACGAATGTCACCGCCTCGGGGATGATGGGTATTATCTTAAATCCCGGAACGAGGACGTTAGGTTGATCTCTTGTCTTCCAGTTTCCAATAAGACCGTGAAGAATGACTTCCTCATTGCTTCTGGGGAGTGGTTCGACGGTATTCATTGTCCAACTCGGGCAGGAAACCCAGGTGCGGCGCTTTTAGGATTGGTCCTTTTTGGGAAAGGATTTAGTGTTGAGGGGTTATTTTTCTTGCTTTCTTTGTAATTGGAAAATTTCATGGTCTAACCTCGCTTTTCTTGGTTTGTTTGCAGACAAAATTCACGTTGCTCCTCGGATAAATTTTGTGAACGTGCCAGCGTTGAACTATCTCCTTAGGTCGGAGATTTACGTCGCCGAGGACGGACAGTTGCGCGCGGCCCATCTGGTTCTGGGTTATCAACCTCTGAGCAGCGCTTTTCAGGCAGTCGGTCACGCTATAAGGGCTGGCAGTCCGAGGCTGGCTAGAATTGACGTGTCCCAGGACGGATTCCTAGCTGACCACGATTTGCCACCAGTTGTGTTGCCAGGTGTCAGAAATCCCTACTTAGCAGAGCAGCTACCTCCAGTAAACGAGCCTGGCGCTGCTGTTTTGGTTGAAGAAGAGGCTGAATCATCTCGTCTTTCCCTTGAGGAAGAGATAGATAAGTTTTACTTCGAGGAGGAAGTTCAGCAAAACCCCTTGGTGGAGTTTTCTAATCCCGAAGTAGAGCAGGACCAACATTCCGCAGTTGGTATTCCCTTAATCGTTATCTGCTCGGACGGTACTTCGGACGAAGAGGTAGAGCCCATGGCAGGAAAGGGAAAGACTTTAAGGGAGCTGATGTCCTCCCGAGGGAAAGGTCAGCCAGTGAAGGGTTAGTTATCGAAGGGACCAACTTCGTCACAGGTCAAAACCCTTCCCCTTGTGGCCCCTCAGGGCGTCTCGGACCCTGGCCTTAAGGTTAATCCGGACCTGAAGAAGAAAAGGCCGATTGACACTACTGAGGAAGGTGAGGTGATTGCCCAGCCGACCAAGCAGCAAAAGACCACGCGGGCGCCAAGGAGCAGAAGGGGTAACTCCTCGGAGAGCCGGGATGAGAAGAACCTTGCTGAAGTGCGCGCTGCCCCTCGTGCATGGAACCCCAAGTTGGAACTGGATGGGGTGGCCATCCTTTCCAATGCTTCGGTCCGAGAGTATAACCGAGGCCGAGCAGGGTACGTGGCTGATGCCTTAGAGCAACCCCTACTCCTTCCTCGGGACATGGAGGCCTATAGGCGGTTCTCTCAGCACGAGCTCTTCCTATCCCTAAAAAGGGATCTCGCGTTGGTAAGTAATCCTTTTACTGTTTTATTAATTTACTTATCCCTGCTAGATTTCTTTAACACTCTTATTTCGTTCGCAGATTACTCAGCAGGTGTTCGTGGCTGATGAGTTTTGCCGCGATAGCTGTAGTCGGGTTGAGGCTGAGAGCCAGGCTCGGGCGGAGATGGAGAAGGCCTTGGGGTCCCTCAAGCACGAGCACCTTAAACTCACGGACGAGTTCAAGGTGTCGGAGAACCGGCGCAAAAGTGCAGAGGCTGGTTTAAAGAGTGCCGAGACCCAGGCGGAGGACCAGCGCAAAGAGCTGTACACGACGCAGCTTAACCTCGTCACCGAGAGGCAGGCAGTGCAGGATCTCAAGACTGCCCTGCAAAAAGTAGAGGATGAGCTAAGGCGGGTAAAGGAGGAGGCCCAGCTGATCCGAGAGGCTACAGAGGCCGAGAAGAATGCTGCTCGCCAGCTCGGGGCCGAAGAGACGGAGGCCAGGCTGTCTGAGGAGATTCCCGAGGTATGCAGGGAGTACTGCGGCATTTCATGGGCTCATGCTCTCGACGCTGCAGGGGTTCCTGCGGATTCGGCACTAAGACTACCCGAGAGCATCTTTTATCCTCGGGAGATCCGTGCGAATCCTGATGAAGCCCAAGTCGCTTCGGAGCAAGACCTGGCGGTGCCTGATGCCGTCCTCGCGCCTGATATGGCGAAGGATCCTGCCACAGACTCTACCGTCGAGGTTCCTCCTCCTCAGCCCGAGCAGAAAGAAGATTCTCCCGCTAAGGCTTAGCCTTTTAGACTTTTGATCTTTGTACTTTTTTTTTTTTTTTTTTTTTAATGAGAGTCGTCTTATTTTTTCATTCTTTTGTAAGGACCTCTCTTTCTAATGTACTCGGAATATTATTATAAAATGTTCGTTTTGCTTACTATGGATGTATGTCAGTAGCGCTCTTCTTTAAACATTTACGATCGGTGTGGATACAGGTAATTGGTCAAAATAAAATGGGTTTTTGGGGTTGCGCATTTGACAGTTGCGATGGTGCTAGGCTGCGCGCACGCCTTAAAAATGATTTCCTTTAAGTAATAATCTCCCAATCTATCATAAGTAACAATTCCCCTTAAGTCTATGGTCCGAGGAACCATGCAAGACTTAGGTTCTGTTTAAAACCATGAGTTGTTATGAGTAATAACTTCCCCAAAGTCTGTGGTCCGGGGAGCCATGCAGGGCTTAGGTTCTGTTTAAAACCATGAATTGTCATGAGTAATAATTTCCCCAAAGTCTGTGGTCCGAGGAGCCATGCAGGACTTAGGTTCTGTTTAAAACCATGAATTGTCATGAGTAATAATTTCCCCAAAGTCTGTGGTCCGAGGAGCCATGCAGGACTTAGGTTCCGTTTAAAACTTATAAATAGTTGCCTTAAGTATTAATTTCCCCTAAGTCTGTGGTCCGAGGAGCCATGCAGTACTTAGGTTCTGTTTAAAACTTATAAATAGTTGTCACGTAGACCAGCAAATGGCGGATACTCATGAAAGAAAACGTATGCTAAGCCATTCTCATTAATAATAATACCTCCTGAGGTTATTTACATTCCATGGTCGAGGTACAGCTTTTTCATCCAAATCTTCTAGGTAGTAGGCGCCTATTCCGGCCACGGATGTGACACGGTATGGTCCCTCCCAATTGGGCCCCAACTTGCCCCAAGAGGGGTTCTTTGCGCTGCCAAGAATCTTCCTCATCACGAGATCACCTGGACCCAGAGGCCGCAATTTGACGTTAGCATTATACCCTTGTCTCAGCTTCTGGTGATAATAGGCCATGTGAATCGTGGCCTTTTCCCTTCTTTCCTCGGCTAGGTCCAGACTTCTTCCTAGCAACTCATCGTTATCGCTTGGGGTAAATGAGCTAGACCTTAACGTGGGGAAATTGTTCTCGATCGGAAGCACGGCCTCAGCCCCATAAGTCATTGAGAAGGGGGTTTCACCGGTTGAACGCCGCGGCGTTGTCCGATAGGTCCACAAGACGTGCGGTAGTTCTTCTACCCATCTCCCCTTTGACTCATCTAGTCTTTTCTTCAATCCGTTCACTATGACCTTATTTACGGCCTCGACTTGCCCATTTCCTTGGGGGTATGCAGGGGTGGAATATCGATTAATGATCCCAAATTCACGGCAATACTCCCTAAAATTCTTGCTGTCAAACTGAAGATCATTGTCGGAAATGAGTGTTCTCGGAGTTCCGAAGCGGGTGATAATGTTCTTCCAGATGAATTTCTGGGCGTCCACGTCCCTGAGGTTGGCCAAAGGTTCAGCCTCCACCCATTTAGTGAAGTAATCGGTTCCGACTATTATGTATCGCTTGTTCCCCGCAGCCTTGGGAAAAGGCCCGACAATATCAAGACCCCATTGCGCGAACGGCCATGGACTGGAGAGTGGGTTGAGAACCCCTCCGGGTTTGTGGATATTCGGGGCGAATCTTTGGCACTGATCGCACTTCTTAGCGTATTCCTGGGCCTGTCTCTGCATTTTCGGCCACCAGTAGCCTTGGGTGAGTGCCCTGTGCGCCAGCAATCTTCCTCCGGTGTGACTTCCACATACTCCCTCATGCAACTCCTCAAGAAGAGACTCGGACTCTTCTGGATGTACGCAGAGTAAGTACGGTCCAGAGTAGGAGCACCGATAAAGTTTGCGGTCCTCTGATAGCCAAAAACGAGGAGCATTTCTACGTATCTTCTCGGCTTCTAGTTTTTCTTCCGGTAGGATATCGTCTTGGAGGAAATTCCTTATGGGGTCCATCCAACTGGGGCTCTGTCTAATCTGATGGACTTGGGTCGGGTTTCCGCTGATGGGACTGGCCTTGACTAGATCTTCGACTAGGATCATTCGTGGCAAATTACGTGCCGAGGACGTGGCAAGAGTGGCTAGCGAGTCTGCATGAGTGTTTACGCTCCTGGAAATGTGCGTCAGACTGAAGGATTCAAAACTCATTTGTAGCCGTTTGACTTGTCCCAGATACTCTTGCATCCTGGTATCTCGAGCTTCTAGCTCTCCCATCACTTGTCCGACCACTAATCTGGAGTCCGAGAAGGCTTCTATTACTCTTCTACCCAATCTTTGAACCATTGTCATTCCTTGAAGTAAGGCTTCGTATTCGGCTTCATTGTTCGTAGTCGAGAATCCGAGTCTTAATGATTTTTCAATGACAGCGCCGTCCGGCGATATTAAAACTATCCCAACTCCTGATCCTCTCTGGTTGGCCGCGCCATCCACGTAGACCTTCTAATGCATGGTCTCCCCGGCTGAAACTGCGCCAACCAGTTTTCCACCCAGGTCTTTCTTCTCGGTCATCGTTTCTATAGAGGGCTCAGCAAACTCCGCTACCAAGTCTGCGAGGACCTGTCCTTTGACGGAGGGTCTGGGCATATATTTAATATCAAAAGCCCCCAAAAGAGCACTCCACATGGCGATCCTTCCTGTGTAGTCAGCGCTTCGAAGCACGGCTCGAAGGGGAAGCTGAGTCAGAACGATGACCGTATGCGCCTGAAAGTAATGAGGAAGCTTCCGGGTTGCATGTACTATCGCCAGAATTGCCTTTTCTAAAGGTAGGTATCGCACCTCGGCCTCATGTAGTGATTTGCTCACATAGTACACCGGTCGCTGCACCCCATTATCATCCCGTATTAGTACCAGGCTTACGGCGTGGGGAGCTACGGCGATGTAGGCAAACAACACCTCGTCTGCCTCCGGACTGGACATGATGGGTGGTCGGGACAGGTAGTCCTTAAGCTGCTGGAAAGCCTGAACGCAATCCTCCGACCATTTGAACTCTTTCCACTTGTTTATCAGGAGGTAAAAAGGCCGACATCGATCCGCTGATCGCAATATGAACCGGTTTAATGCCGCAATCATGCCAGTGAGCTTTTGCACCTCCTTCGGGTTCCGAGGAGTCTGTAGACTGTTAATGGCTTTGATTTGGTCGGGACTTACTTCTATTCCCCTGTGGGTGACCATGTACCCTAGGAATTTCCCAGACCCGACCCCGAATGAACATTTGGAGGCATTCAGCCGCAACCGATGCTCCCTTAAGATAGCGAAGACTGTTCCAAGGTCTTTTACGTGCTCGGACACCCTCTTACTCTTCACAACCATGTCGTCTATATACACCTCAATGATCTTGCCCAGTTGTGGCTCGAACATCCGAGTCATCATCCTTTGGTAGGTTGAGCCCGCGTTCTTTAGCCCGAATGGCATCACCTTATAATGATAATTTCCGATGGGCGTCATGAAAGCCGTTTTCTCTTGGTCCTCTAGCGCAAGGGGTATCTGATGATAGCCCTGGAAGGCGTTCAGGAAGCTCATTCGAGGGTGCCCCACAGTTGCATCCACCAATCGATCGATTTTGGGTAGAGGGAAGGGGTCCTTGGGGCACGCCTTGTTCAGGTCCGTGAAGTCCACGCAGACCCTCCACTTCCCCGTCTTCTTCCTTACCACCACTGTGTTCGCCAACCATTCGGGATAAAAGACCTCTTTGATAGCCCCTGCTCTTTTCGATTTTGCCACCTCGTCTCTTACGGCACTAGCGTGTTCCTTTGAAGGGCGTCGGGGTGGCTGCTTCCTCGGAGTGGAAGAAGGGTTGACGTTCAGGTGGTGACAGATGAGGCTAGGATCAACTCCCGGGGCATCGTAGGCGTCCCAAGCGAATACGTCGACATTTTCTCTGAGAAATCTGACCAGTTCCTCCTTTTCTTGAGAGGGCAATTCAGAACCAACCTGAAAGAACTTCTCCGGGTCATTGTTGACAGCAACCTTATCTAAACCCTCACACCTTATCTCCTCGGCCAGCCCATCGTCTTGCTTTGCCGAGGAGGCTGGTTGCTATAAGCTCTTTGGGACCGAGGACTCGACCAAGGGCCGATGTAAAATGGCGGCCACCACACACTTCCTGGCCACGGCCTGATCTCCTTGGATCTCTTCCACTCGTCCTCTGGATGGGTATTTTACCTTTTGGTGAAGTGTGGAGGTCACGGCCTCTAGGCTGTGGATCCATGGCCTTGCAACTATCGCGGTGTAGGGTGAATAAGCGTCGACCACGATAAAATTCACCTCCACCACTTCCGCCCCAGTCTGTACGGGCAGTCGGATTTGCCCCTTTGGCGTAACAATCTTCCCCTCGAAGCTGAGAAGGGGGGAGTCATAAGCTGTCAAATCTTCCGGCTTCAAGTTCAGCCCCTTGTATAGGTCGGGGTACATTATCTCCACCGCACTTCCAGGGTCTACTAACACCCTTTTCACATCGAAACCCCCAATCCGCAAGGTGACCACCAAGGCATCATCGTGAGGTTGAATTGTCCCTCTCTTATCCTCATCCGAGAATCCCAGTATCAAAGAGCTTCCCTTTTTTAACTTTTTGGGCTCCCTTTGCCTGCCCTCGGAGGGAAGGCGATCCACGGCTAATACCCTGGGGATGGGTGGCCCAGTTCTTCCCGGTGCAGCGAGGATGACATGTATCGTCCCGGTGGGGGGTCTTAAAGACACGTCCCTTCGAGGTTCTTGCGTTGCTTGGCCGGGATGGCCGCTCGATGGGTGCAGCAGGTGACGTAGCTTTCCTTCTCGGACCAATTGATCCAGGTGATTCCACAGATTCCTGCAGTCCTCAGTAGTATGCCCGTGGTCCTGATGATAGTGGCAATACAAGTTCTGATTACGTCTGGCAGGGTCTCCAGCCATCTTTCCCGGCCATCTGAAATAGGGTTCATCCTTTACTTTCTCTAGTACTTGTTGTACCGGCTCTCTGAATACGGCATTCACTGTTTGCGGGTTGCTCTGCCTAGCCTGTCGCGGAAAATCTCTCCTCGGCTGACCAGGATTGTGACGTTCCGTCCTGAAATCGTTTGCTTTAAGGGGGATAACCTTCTCCTTTCCCTTCCCTTGCAGCTAATCCTCCTCCACTCTTTTGTACTTGTCGATCCTATCCATTAGCTGTTGGACGTCAGTAACTGGTTTTCCGGTGAGGGATTTCCTTAAGCCATGCCCGGTGGGGAGGCCGCTTTTGAACGTGCTGATAGCAACATTATCATGGTTGTCATCTAAATCGTTATACACCTCCCAATACCTATCCGAGTACGCTTTCAGGGTTTCTCCTTCGTGCATGGATAAGGACAGTAGCGAACTGAGAGGTCGAGGGACTCTGGTGTTTGTAATGAAACGGGAGCAAAAAGCTTGAGTGAGCTGCTTGTAGGAGCCTACGGAGTTTGTCTTCAGGCTATTGAACCACCTCATTGCCATCGATCCCAAGCTGGAGGGGAAGATTTTGCACATTAGGGCCTCGTTTTGCGAATAAATCGCCATTTTTTGGTTAAACTGACTCACGTGCTCCACCGGGTCTGCTTTACCGTGATAGATGGCGAACACCGGTTGGTTGAAGCGTCTTGGCAGCTTAGCCCCTTCGATTCTATTCGTGAAGGGTGACCTTGAGACCTGATCCAACGCCTTCTTCATGGCGTCGCTCCCCGAACCTTTGCTGGACGGGCGCTCATACTTCCGTACAGGGCGTGGTTCCTTTTCGTAGGAAAAGGTTTCGCTTGGAGGGGTCCTTGACCTTTGTCTGTAACTCACGTCTTCCGCATTAGAAGACTCGCCTGAGTCAGAGGGAGATCGTCTTCGCTGCGCACGTCGTAACTTCCTTTTTAGGTCATCTATCTCTCGCTGCATGGCCTGGTGACTATTTCGCCTCTGAGACACGTGACTTCCTATCTCAGTGTGACTCTGGCTCGTCCGGGTGGTATGCACACTCCCCTCACGATTCCCCCTGCCGCCTGGGTTGGTTGGGTTATTTTGCCTCTGGGACTCGGCGGGTCGTGTCTGTTGGGAGTTAGCTTGGTGAGGATCCTCCTGGTGTGGATCTAGTTCTTCCATGCTCGACCGTTGCACTAGCTGATGCCTTAGCTCTTCCCACAGACGGCGCCAATTGTAGTCGCACGATTTTCCTGGCCCAACTTATGTTGATTAGGCCTTGGCCCAAAGCGCAACCCACAATAAATATTTGTAGAGGATGGGTCAAAGAACTTAGCCTCAGTGAACTTGTTCGGTCTAATGCATGGATAGTATTGTTTGCAAAAAGAAAATAAAAACACCCGAATGGATATTTCTCAAGTATGATTTTATTTCTTTTTTGTTCCTGATACAGTTCTCCCGTCCCCTTCTTTGAGGGACTCCACTACATTATATAGTTCTCTTCTTTTCATCTCAACCTTACACCTGTTGATCATCTAAGCATCCACTTGAGCACCTGTCCCATCAGACGCCCTCATCAGTCCCTCTGTGAGTTGCAGAGGCCAAGGCGGTACTGTTCAGGTGTCTTTTCCTCATTAATGCGGCCAAGAGGGTGGTTGGGGCGCAATTAATGTGGTGGTAGCCTTCCACGAGATATTTTGGATTTAATTCTTTTTATATGTTGTGAAGATGAGCTGAAATGACTGGGGAAAGTTCCTCGTCTGGGCCTCTGATGTCCGAGGAGGAGTTACTCCTCGGACAGGTTTCCTTGGCGCTATTGGGATTGAGTAACGCTTCATATGAGGCTTCTCTTCGGCCAGGACGCTCCTCGGCTGGGCCTGAGTTTGGAATAGCCCATCATTTTTGGGCCGGGCCCCACAGGTTACAAATATAGAAAATTAAAATTTTTTTTTTTAATATGGGGTTTTTTAATTACTAAATTTATTTAATTTTGAAGTTCACATAATTAAAACCAAAATTCTATTGCTGAAGATAACAAAAATAACAAATTTTAAACTATTATGACAAAGTTCAAAGTAGTTAAAAACATAGTTAATGTAAGTACCAATAAATTAATTTGCACACCAAGATAAAGTTTGATGATTTTCAACTACTAAAATTTGTTTATAACCTAATCTCCCTAAATGCATGTCAAAGAAAAGAAAATTTTAATATACCCCTAAACTAAATTTGTGCTCAATTTTCAATATTTAATGTTATCCTTTTTTATAAGATACTTAATCAATTCTCCCTTATCATTTTTACATTAAATATAGCATTTAAAAAAATTATGTGAAAACAACATTTTTAAAATTATGAAGAATTAGGAATGTAGCAAATTAAGAACTATTTGTGATTGAATACAATATATAAATAAAAACTCAATAAACATAAACATAAATATAAACACCCAAATGTTTTTTTTCCAACATAAAAATATGCTATAATCACCATTGTGACTACTAATGTTTACCCAATGTATCAAAATGGTCTATAATATTTCAAATGTTTCAGTTTAGATCATAAAAATTTTATATTATGTTAGAAAAAAAAAGTGGACATAATAATGATGGTATTAAAATATTATTATTGATGCCAACTAGGTTTTCACGTGGCTTGCCTAGTAGCCTTAATTATTATTATATTTTAACAAAAACAATCTCATCTAAACTAAAATCTCAAACATAATACAATTGGGAATGAAATCCCTAAAATCTTGACTGGGATAGATCAAATGCAATTGAATGATGGAACCATTTTGAGCATATTGTACTTAACTTATGGGGTATAGGAGTGCAATAGGTAAATGCAATTGAAAGACGGAGCATATTACGAAAGTTTTAAATGTCAGTAGGCTATAGGGGTGTTGTACTATCATCTACTACCACGCACATAGCTCCTGTAAAACAATTAAAACGTGTAAATTTTTTGATATGTCAAAACATGTGAAATAGGATAACATTAGATAAGACACATGTAAACAAAATATGATTTTCAAATACAAAGAATAAAAAATAAAATAAAAATTTAAAACCTATTTTATATCTATGCTAAATGAATTTTTGTTTTTAATATTTAAATTATTGTATTTTTTCCCCATGAGATGCTACTCAATTATAACATATCATATATACCATTTTAAGAGTCCTAAAAGATTACAAATGTTGAAAATAAGAAACATTTTTTTAATATAATATTTAATTATAAACGTCATAACACATAAACATAAACATAACATATAAATTAGAATTTTTTATGTAACTTTAAATTAAGTTATGTAGCTTTAGTTTCATTAATTTAAGTTCTTTAATTTTTTTTCTTTATTCAATTTAGTTCCCAAAAAAGTAGGTTTATTTATTTATTTTTTTAATTTCTTACATTAAAAAAATTCGTATAGTTAGTAATAAATTGAAAAATATAAGAAAAGAATATGAAATTATTTTTCTTTGATAAACATCAACCTTCATACACAAATGTTGTATCACAATTCAAGACTCCATAACAAAATGCCATATACAAGTCCTACAAACCCAAACCAAATTTTTTATGCCATTTTTCTCTCACATTTTCTTTATTGATTTTCTCAAGAACCAAAAAGCCACAAATTTTCTCAATTTTCTTTCTTTTACTAGAAAATAATGTTATTAATCTCTCTCTCTCTCTCTCTCTCAACCTAGCTGTTAATTCGTTGCAAGCCAATGTGCAAGGGCACTCGCAATCGTTGCTATGTAGTTATGGCAAACCCTTCCATTCATTCTTAATGGCCAATAGACTCAAGGCAACACTCCCATTTCCCTTCTAGAGCAGCAACCTCCTTCCTTTTCCATGTCGAATCTTCCTGGAGCTTTTGCAACACCTCTTAGGTCTTGGAAACCCAAGTGTTCAGCACATTGTGTCGTTCTTTGACTGTCATATAGTTGACTTAGGATCTAGTGAGCAATGTTTAGATTGCTTTTTTATCTAGAGCTCGAAGATTTTCATGAGATGAGATGACATCAAATTTTTCATTTTTTGTGTTTTTGGAGTTCTCTCTTGGTGGAGGAGGGTTGGGTGTAATTAGAGAGGAGAGCTCGAACAACATCATATAGGTCGGCATAGTCAGCTCGAAGCCAATCCAAGGACTTGAAAGCTATTGATGGTCACTTTTGCGACATATTTTCTATAAGTTCAATTTGGCCAAGCTCAACTTCCTTGTGAGCCCAATTCATGTATTGTAATTTATTTTATTCTTTTAAGTATGACTTTGTTTATTATTTTATTATTTTATTCTTTCAATTTGAGGGAGTGTGGTTTGGATGGTTTGAGTAGACGTTGTTTTAGACATTTTACATTAAGCCATGCGTGTTGCAAAGTTGGCTGGGGACACTTGTAGCACTTGGAGCTCATGGAAAGGGTCTGGTATCTAAGGGTCCGTTTGGTTGGAGGAGTGGAAAAGTGGAAGGGTAGAAAATTAGTAGGGGGATGGAAAAGTGGGAGGATAGAAAAGATTTAGTTTTCCTCGTGTGTGTTTGATTGGAGGGGTGAAAAAGTGGGAGGGTGGAAAACTCTTTTGTTTGGTTGAAAAGAAAAGTGGGAGGATAGAAAATGTAGTTTATATAAATTGACTATTATACTCTTGTTACATAATATGTAAGAAATAGATTTATTTGTACTCATTAAATAATATAAAATTTACCACATCATACATATAAATTTATATTATTATTTTTATTATTATAATGTAAAAATTACAATAGTGTACATATAAATTTAATTGGGCAACTGGGCAAATCAACTTGTACTAAACTTGCATTGATTTATATAAATCAAAACTTGCACTAATAATTTAACTGGGCAATTCAACTTGAACTAAAACTTGTGTAAATCAAATCTTGCACTAATAATTTAACTAGGCAACAAAAACGTGGGCAACAAATTTACACATTAAAAAAATAAAACTTAATCTAACCATTCAACGTGGTCAGCAATTGGGCAAACTTTCTTCACCTAGGCAACACACCATTCAACCAATATTTAAATTTTCTTCACTTGTGCTAATTAAACAAGGCAAAAAAAAAAAAAAAAAAGAAGAAGAAGAAGAAGAAGAAGAAGAAGAAGAAGAAGAAGAAGAAGAAGAAGAGAGAGAAGAGAACATAGACGTTGTTGTGCTGTGAAGGTAAAGTGATAAGAATGAAGAGGCAAAAGTCATCAGGTCACAGGTGAGATGAATAAATTGAGGGTATTTGTGTAAAATGCATCTTTCAGCACTTTTCCCTCCCCATTTTCAGGATAAAGAAAGCTGGGCTCAGAGGGAAAATTTTCCTCCCTATTTTCTGTCTCTCTTGTTTTCTCTCCTCAACCAAACAATAGAAAATGCCATTTTCCACCATATTTTCCTCTTTATATTTTTTATCCTCCCTGTTTTTACTCCAACCAAACATACTCTAAAATTTTCACCCAAACGGAAATACACAACTCCTGTTGTATGTGGCTAAAATTTGCTGACTAGCCCATTTTAACCTTAGGAGCCTTACTGACCTCCTTGGCTGACCCTAGCTATTGGCTATCACTAAGAGAAACTACCCTATACTCTAAATTAGCTGGAGAAGAGCAGCCAATTAGCTTTGATCAAAGCTTTCCCTTATTGATGTTAAAAGCAAGCCAATCTTTTATCCAAATAAAATAAAATTGAGCCAAAAAAAAAAAAAAAACTTAGCATCTCAAGGGTCCAAATTAAGCCTCAGCCATTAGCCAAAAACCTATATAAAACACACTTATCATTCATATTAAACAAGGCTGGCCACGCTTTGCCTCCAAAAACCTAACTTCACAACAAAAGCCCTTTGCCTTCAAAAACCTAACTTCAGAACAAAATCCCTTTCAACCACCAAGGAGTTACACGATTTGATGCCTATGATGCTAGTAGTACCAAGGAGTCTTCTCTCTCTCTCTCACCACCTCTCTCTAATTCCTCTTCCTGCTGCATCTGAGAAATAGTTCTAGACTTATACTTCCTCCATCCCAGTTTGTTTATCCTCTATTCTATTTTGGGATGTCCCAAAATATTGTCCTGTTTCTAAAAATAAAATTCATTAATTTACTAATGTTCCTATTATACCCCTACTCTATTTTCAAAACTATTTAAAAAGAAAATTAACAAATATTTAAAAAATTAATCTAATTGGGGTATCTTTTTAATTGTCTCGTTAAGAATAACTCTTTAAAAAAAATGATAAATTTATTTAAGAGTAGTTTTGTAAACTTATATATTTTTATAAGACAAACAAGACAATAAATGATGTTCTCTTAAAAAGTTTTACGTTTCAAACATAACAAATAAATTGGGATGGAGAGAGTATTTTATATGTAATTTTTTACACTTTTGTGGTTTAGCATATTGGTTTTACTCTTGTTTTAAATGCTCCATTAGCCTTTATGTAATGAATGTTGGAATTTTGGGTTTGACTCTCCTCATTTAGTCACACTTTAAAGAACCCAGAGGGAATTTAAGACTTGTTCTCCCCAATAAAAGCATTGGCTCCAGTTTCGCCACCGTTTCCAAGACAAGAGAGCTCAAGATGCTATGCACACAACCTTAGGGTTGTGTGTACATAGGAAACTAATCCTGCGTATTTAAGGCTAGGGTTCATACTAGTTTTTCTTCTTCCAGAAGTTCCTTTTAGTTAAATGGTTCTCTTATCTAGGCCTTTCACAAGAATAGGCTCTTTAGGATGTCATCAATGGGAAATGAGGGATTGATTCATAAAGATGTGCAAAATAAAGTGTCTAAAGTCTTTACTTCTTGCAATTGGGTTCTCAATCATCTTTGCCTCAGTAAGTAATTTTTATTACAAAAACTTATTCATTTGATGTTTGACACTATAGAATGAGACATCCTTCTGTTGTTAATCTGCATTTGTTAAATAAAGATGTACCTTTTGTTTATAATGCCAATGAATATCCTTGTATAATTTGCCCTCTTGCATAGCATAAAAAGTTATTTTTCCCTAATGGAATGCATGTTTCTAGTTGTCTCTTTTCACTTATTCATTGTGATATATGGGGTCCCTTTGTTGTTCTAACAATATGAAGGTTTCAAATTTTTCGTAACCAAATTTGATGATTATTCTAGATGTACTTGAGTCTATATTTTAAAATTCAAGTCAAAGGTTTAAGGCTTATTGTCTAATTTTTATGGTTGAAGGTAAGTTCAAATTAAAAATCTGCATTTGAACATATACTGCACCTTAAGTTTCTGATGAAAGAATTTTTCAAAACCAAATGCATCATTAACAAAATTCAATAGTTGAAAAGAAATACCAACACATTCTTAGTGTTACAAGAGGAGCTTTGAGATTTCAATCCTCTTTGTCTCTATCCTATTGGGGTGATTTTGTTTTGACAGCTACATATCTCATCAACAGACGTCCCTCATCCTCTTTGAACAATAAGGCACCCTATGAGTTGCTTTTCCACCATCCACCTTCTTAAGCTCATCTTAGAGTCTTTGGGTGCTTATGTTATGCATCCACTTTATCCAATCATAGACATAAGTTTGCACTTAGGGTTAGAAAGTGTATTTTCTTGGTTATCATTTTGGCATTGAAAGATACAAGCATCTAGATCTTGATAGTAATTATGTGTTTGTCTTAAGGGATGCTATATTCCATGTAGGAATTTTTTTTTCCCTTTCCAATCTCCTACTTCTACCACAGATGCTAGTGTGGATTCATCTGTCATCCCTTGTCCTATATCTGATATTGCTTCTGAAGTTAGTCCTGCAGATCCTCACCTTGATTTTGTAGCTCAACCTACTTCTACAAATCATACAAATTCTAGTGCATTTGAACTAATTCCCGCTCGTCTCCACATCCCGATTCTCTTACTTCTAACTCTCCTGATTACGTGAAAGATTATACATGTGACCATGTGGCTAGTTCAGCTCCTCCTTGTTTAGGGCAACCGTATGACATTGCATATTATCACTCTTATTCCAAATTGTCCCTTAAGTATGAGCCCTTTGCTTTAGTCCCTTCCACATCCACTCTTGAACGTGAGAGTTTTCACCAAGCTCTTTAAAGTCCTCATTGGAGAGAAGCTATGTCCAAAGAGATTAAGGCTTTAAAAGCTAACCATACTAGGACCTTAACTCACCTTCCTCCTGGCAAAAGTCTTATTGGGTGCAAGTGGGTTTATAAGGTGAAATATATTTCTGATGGTTCTTTCGAAAGATATATAGGCTAAATTGGTAGCAAAGGGTTATACCCAAAGGGAAGGGGTAGACAATTTAGAGACTTTCAGCCCTGTGGCCGAATTCATCGATATTAGGATTGTTCTTGCAATGGTTGCTGTGAAGGGCTAACACCTCTTGTAATTAGATGTTAATAATGTCTTCCTACATGGGGATTTGGAGGAAGAGGTCTATATGTGCCTGCCTCAAGGTTATCATAGAAAAGGGGAGTCAGTTAAGGGTTCTAGTAACAAGGAGAAGGCTTCTATAGTTCTATGGTATGTAGAAGTCTCACTATGCCGCTCAGATTCAAATTGGGCTAGGGACCCCTTTGATCATCTCTCCACTACTGGATATTCGGTCTACCTTGGCTTCAATCCCATCACCTGGAGTGCTAAGAAACAAGAAATTGTCTCAATATTCTCCACTGAAGACACTGAAGATGGCACCGTTTTGATCTTCTTTCACAGAACCATGTTCGTTCTTAGCTTGGCCTCCTCTGTAATTAGCTTAGATATTTTCTGTTAATACAGCTGTATCACACCGACAGTGGTTAAAGAGTTTGTTAGAAGTTTGTTGTTGTAGAAGAAGCTTCTAGATGAAGCTCTTAATCTATACCAGTTCTATAAATAGAACTTGGAGTGTATGTATTCTTTAGCGTGCTTGAAATACAAAATAGAGAATTTTTTTGATATTCATTCCCTCTCTCACTTCTTTGTTCTTCGTTCACCATTGTTAAATTCCTTCAAGCTCACTTTCTTTCATTTCAAACCTATGAAACAAAACTTGAGACTCTCTAGAACTGAAGGGAAGTTAATTGTAGACCCTACATAGTACATAAGATGCATTAGAAGGCTATTTATTTATTTTTTTTTTTTTTTTTGCTGAATGCATTAGAAGGCTACTCTATTTAACAGTAAAGTCAATTTCTTGATTAACCTAGAAAGGCACACGTGTGCTGAACTTAGAATAATTTAGTACATTAATTAAGGGGTAACCTGGGCAGGGCCTGTTTTTCCCAAGCTTTTGTGATGCTGATTAAGCAGGATGCCCGAATACACAAAGGTAGGTCTTTAAGTGGGTATTATGTTTGCTTAGGCAATGCTTTGGTTTCGCCGCCACATGTAAGATTGTTTGGCTCAGGAAACGACCACGTGTTCTGCCTCCTCTACCGCGAGATGTGGTTCCAGCACCTGTACGCGAGGTTATCACCTACGCTGAAGCAGAGGATTGACTCGTGGGACAATTACTGTAGCTTGTTCCCAGTTGTGCTTCACAGTGTTGTCAACATGCAGCTGCCGAATCAGTGGCTTTGGGATATGGTGGATGAGTTTGTGTACAAGTTTCAGAACTTTTGTCAGTATAGAGCTAAGATGAAGAACAAGAGTGAGCAAGACATTGTGTTCCTCTTCTTCTTCTTTTGTTTTTGACTTTCAGTGGCTAGGGGATGTCGTCCCTGAGACTCTAGTTAGTTAGTTAGTTAGTTAGTTAGTTTGTTATTTTTTTTTTTTAATAAAAAAATCATTCAAAAAAATTGCGTTATTTTGGTTAGTAAATGGCAGCACGTAACAGAAATTTAACAAAGAACTGAATTGACTATACTTAAAATTTAGAGGACTGAAATGATAAAATGTGAAACTTAGAAGATTAGTTTTACATTTAGGCCTAATATTTAGTAATGTCCTATTAGGAGAGACTTATTGCTTTGGGTTCTTTCGTTATCTATGATGAAATTTATTACTATTAGCAACAACATTAATGTTGTCACTAAGTAGTAACATATCTACACCGAAATTAATGTTGAAGCTAAAATTTTTTTTTAAACTAAATATATGCAATGAAAATTAGCGTCAACAAATGTCATTGCGAATACTAATAGCTAGCGACAACATTCAAAGCATTAGTGACAACTTTTTTGTCATCGCTTAAAAAGTAATAAAGACCAAATTTCTTGCAATTTTGCTTCTGCTTTTTCACAAATGCTGCACAGTATGTATGTCACGGCGTATTTGTATGCAGGACTCCTTGAGTTTGACAAGATTTATGGTCTCAAAGCTGAATATGGCTAGAAATGAGTGATGTACTGGGTAATATTTTTCCCTTTTGTTTTTAAAATCTCTTTTAGGTCTTTAACTTGTGGCAAATGGAAAAGTAAAAGAAGATTCCTATGCCAATCTCCAACTAGCCCAACCTTACTCTCATGACCCCAAACTTTGGCTACCAATCACATTTTTTGGGAGTTATCAAACCAAACACAAGTTGCAAACAAGAACAACATAAAATAAGATGCTTAAGATAATTTACAGTGCACCAAGGTTCTTGAGGCCAAGAACAACCCCAACCCCAATAATGTGACCCAAAGATCCACATGCCAAAGTATCTGCAAGAGTGAAACCAGCTGGGTCACCAGTCTGTAGGCCAGAGTTCCTAACTTCAAGCTTTAATCCTGCTGTGGATTTCCTGTTTGCCGATGGTGCCAACCCAAACCTTCCAGCAAATAGCATCAAGGTTGTAGAAGTCACAATTATCTGTCCCACAAATATTTAGATTAGTTTCCAAAAAAAGGTGACCTTAATTTCCAAGTTGAATGAAATCCCATTAGAATTCATCCAACAAAAAGACACATATATAATCAAATCCTTACCAAATTTGTGGGTGAACCAATGAAACCTTCGCAACGAGCACCAAGAGCACCCTTGCCCTTACGCCTCATTGGTTGGATTGCTGCCTGAATGTTTAGGAAACGCTTAAAATTGCAATTATTGAAAACATCATATTCTTATCAAACCCCGTTAAACATTGTCTTGTGTGTGGTTGTGGACATTTCATGTAACTTGTGATTTACTCAAAAGGTCCATGCAAAGGAGAAAGATATCTCTAAGACAGTCTCATAAGATACTGTTTTCGTGAGAACAGCATTTTGTAGTGTGAGTGTTAGAGATTCAGACCCCACCAAAAAAAAAATCAGAGATTTATTTCATTCTATTTTGAAAATTAAGATGAAGTCATGAGTCACTTGACCTGCATGAACTTTCTATAGAATGCACAAAGTATTTTAAAAGACTATTATATACTTTTCATCCACAACTTAGATCTCCTTTAACTAGCAAGTGGCAAGTACAAAATCAAGCATCATCCAGAATCATTAGTACTTGAAAGGGAACAAATAAGGATCATTAGGATAATATGATGAAGAAATAATAAGCAACAAAAAGTAATTGCTCTTATTGCATAAATTCACTAGAAACACCAATAAACCTGTCTTGGAAAAAGGACACTGACCATGCTTTTAACAGGAGCTGCTGACAAATTGGGTCTTAACCCATTAAATTGTGGGAGAGAAGTCATCACAGCTGTTGCCATCTTCCAACCTCAATGGAAATTTGATCTAACAAGAAATGTGTGTAATAGCTCTCTCTCTCTCTCTCCCTTGATAGTCTTATAATTTTAGCATTTCCTTGCTTCAAAAGTATTATAAATTAGCGAACAAGAAATGCTGCACAACAGCCACATGAGCATTTTGTGGCTTCAGAATGCTCAGGCTTTGGATACACTTAGATACTTGCTGCTGACGTGGCTGTATTCCATTGGGTTTATCCAATTGGATAAGGTTTTTGGGTGCCTATAGAAAGGCCGAAATTTCTCAAAAAGATTTGCTGGGAAATGCTGATGCATTTGATAATGGGCCGTATTAGCCCGGTTTATGTTTCGGGTGCATATTGGGCAGATCCAGTGAGATACAAACCCAACTTTTGGCCAGTATTTTATTTTTAGTTTTTTTTTTTTAATGACAAACATTTTGATTTTTTTTTTTTTGAAAGGGTTATCACTTGTGATTATGAACATGATTTTAAAAATCAAATCCAATAGAGTGTGGCAAAATCAAAGTTCTACTAGTGGTCACGACATGACTCAAAAATAATTTTGGTTAAATTATTAACGTGAAATTTTAAAATCAAACCAATTTTATCGTACGGTCTCCTTTTATTTAAATAATAAAAATTAATCATTGGTAGCCTAAAGGGATGAGCTACACTGTTTTAGATATAGAGAATTGAAAAGCATAACCGATAGTTGAAGTTCACTTGATTTTGAAAACTTTCGATTCTCTATAATAACCTTTCAACATGTGTTGCATTTGTTAAATCGGCCAAATTTTTTCTAATAAATTAAATGGAGGAATCTTCTCAAACAAAAAAAATAAATAAATAAATGGAGGAAGGATTGAATGATGAAAAATTAACACGGTTAATAATAGGGGGACCAAGTTGAACTAGACTAATAATTTAAGGACCAAACTAGTATGCTACTCAGTTTATTGCTTTACAGGCCCAACTTTTCATCATCTCCATTTTGCTTTAAATAGACTAACCTCTTCGCATAAGTTACATGTATTTAGAGGTTTATATTTATATTTTAGATTTTTAATTTTTAAAAATATATTATATCGATTTAGAACGTAAAAGAGAATAAGAATGTGAAGAGAAAAATGAAATAATTGTCACCCGTTTGTGTTTTGAGTGGATAACATGTAAAATGAAAATGCAAGAGAAGGGCGTAGGAAGGGAAAATATATTGATAGTTTTAGTTATTGGTTGGTAGTATAAGTTTAGATCTCAATACTAAACTGATACAACCAAAGTGCAGAATTTTTGAAACAAAGTGTAGAATTTTTCGCAATAGCCTCTCATCTCCAAAACTATAATGGTAGTTGCTTGGTGTAAACCACCTGATGGTTGGTTTAAATTGAACTCAGATAGAGCCTTCCGTGGCAACCCTGGGATGGCAAGTTGAGAAGGGCTCATTAGAAATCATAATGGGCAAAGGATCAAAGGTTTCGCAAGATACATGCGTAACACAACACCAATAGTTTTTTCTTTTTTGGTAAACATGGAATATATTTAGAGCTAGGAACTAACCACAGGGGCTGCAAAGTTACAAACACGGTTACAAAATAGACCAGAGAGGTATTGCATCAATAGTTGAGACATCTCCACAGGCGGAGTGTCTAATAAACAAAAATCCTGTTGGCTAAAGACTGCCTTCTTGGCCAGGGCGTCGGCACAGGCATTAGATTCCCGGTAACAGTGCTGGATCTTCCAAGTTAGGTGCAGGTTCAGCAGGTTCCTATAGTCATCAATAGGAGCATATTGAGCATAGGAATCATTTTTGCTAGTTAAAAGGCTAATAACAGCTTTAACATCAAGTTCTATATACAAATCCTGGATCAATAGTTAGTTGCTAATAATGAGATTATCCCTAATGGCCTATAGCTCAGCTTCGAGGTTATTGACCTTGCCAATTTTTCTGAGAAATCCCTTCGCCCATCTGCCATGGTCATCCCAAATGAGTCCACCCCCACCCATTGGGCTTGGGCAAATCCATCTGTATTTAGTTTAAACCAACCTAGGCTCGGGAGGTTCCATCTAAGCTAAATTATATTATGGGTTGTGATAGGTTTTTGGGGGAGGACAAGACAAGAGAACTCGGATGCAAGGTTTTCAACATCCCACATCAGAGAAGGCTTGAGATTAGAATGTTGAAAGCTACATCTATTTCTTTGCAGCCATAGATTCCAAATACCAAAGAGGAAAAAGATGTCCCAAGTAAAATATTTATTAGGAATGGTGCTATTATTGAGGGCATTAACTTTAAGCCAAATATTACAGGGAGAAGAGAAAAATTCAGGATCATCGACAGGAATCCCAGCCTCAATCCAAAAGCATCTGGCAACATGACAATCCCTGAAAACATGGGAAATGTCTTCCACCTGAGAACAGTGAATGCATGAAGGGTTTTCAGTAAGCCCTTTGTGGTGAAAGGTGTTTTTAACCAAGAGACTATTGTGAATGCATTTCCAAAGGAATAAGTGCATCTTTGGATAGCATTTGAGTTTCCAAATCCATCCACCATCAAAGGAGAAAGTAGGACCTACCTCCCCGAAAGCCAGATTATAGGCATGTTTTGAACCAAAAAGGCCTTCGGCTTTCCCATCCAAGCAAAGTATGTCCTTGCTAACCAAGGCTTTCCTAAGGGGAATGGCTTTCAAAATCATCAGCCAACTATCAGGTATCATAAAGGAAATTTGGGAGTAGTTCCATTAACCATCAACCATGGTGTTCCTGACCAGCAGCTTTTCTTCAGCAAGGGTGAGGGGACCCTGTATCAACTACCCGAGAGGACCAAAGGTGGTCCATTTATCGTACCAAAAGGATAAGTTGCTATTGTTGCCAATAATCCAATGAGATCCTTTGGTGCATATCTCTTCGCTTTTAGTGATGGCAGACCAAGTTCTAGAGAACCCATGCTTCCCAAGGCGGTTTCTATTTAAGAATTTCCTTTTGAGGGTTTTAGCCCACAACTCCCCTTTGCAAATTTTGAATCTCCAGTAGAGCTTGGTTGTAAAGGACAGATTTTTCTGTTTCGCAGCTTTAATTCCTAAGCCTCCCTCTTTTTTATGGCTAATCACTTTATTCCATCCAACAAGGTAGATTTTCATTCTTTCATCCGTAGACCCCCAAATAAAGTTCCTATTAATTTTATTAAAAGCGTGTGAATTCTGGCAGGAAGGATTGTGCCTTGCATAACATAGGCAGGGATGGCCGAGGTAATAGAGTTAGTGAGACGCATCTCCCAACCATTGAAAGAAGGTTGGACTTCCATCCTGCCAAC
Source organism: Quercus robur (assembly GCF_932294415.1). NCBI lineage: Eukaryota > Viridiplantae > Streptophyta > Magnoliopsida > Fagales > Fagaceae > Quercus > Quercus robur. The sequence goes on along the minus strand of NC_065538.1, from coordinate 62,972,959 downwards.
TTACTTTTTACCCTATCAATGATGAAGTTAAAGTCATGCCCTGAGGAGCCAGGCTATTTGAGGGGAAACCCTAAATACTTACCTAAGTTTGAGGTAGCTTCATTTATCAAGAACATTATGAATTCTGGCAAGAAGGATTGTGCCTTGCATAACAGAGGCAGGGATGGCCGAGGTAACAGAGTTAGTGAGAACACATCTCCCAGCCATTGAAATAAGGTTGGACTTCTATCTTGCCAACTTACTTTTTACCCTATCAATGATGAAGTCAAAGTCATGCCCCGAGGAGCCAAGCTGTTTAAGGGGAAACCCCAAATACTTACCTAAGTTTAAGGTAGCTTCAAAACCAATGGTCTCGCAAATGGAGTCACAGGATAGTTGGGAAACATTGGGGGAGAAGAGTATTTTGGATTTGGACAAGTTAACTTTGAGGCCAGATAGATCACAAAATGATTCCAACACTTCTTTGATGTTTTGGCTATTTTTGAGGTCAGCTTTAGCAAAAAGAACTAAATCATCAGCATAGCACAGATGGGAGAAGGTAGGTCCACCATAGGCTACCTTGGGGGGATCCCAAAGATTATTAGAACACTTGTCATGGATGAAGAAGCTTAGCATTTCCATACAAAGGATGAAAATATAAGGGGAAAGGGGGTCCCCTTGTCTAATACCCCTCGAAGGTAGAAACAGATCCAGCATACCTCCATTGAACAGCACAGAGATGGATGTGATCAAAACATAACTTAAGATAAGCTTTATCAGATATGGGGGGGGGGGGGGGGAACTTGTAAAGGTTGAGCATATCTCTTATGAAGTTCCAATCTAGCCTATCATAGGCTTTTTCTAAGTCAATTTTAATAGCCATGAAACCAGATTTTCCTTTCTTTGAGCTGAGGGTGTGGATTAGCTCTTGAACAATGATCATGTTGTCCATGCCTCTTCTCCTAGGGATAAAGGCTAACTGGAGGGGAGAGATAATTTGGTCTAAGAAGGGTCTGAGTCTTTGGACAATGATTTGTATATAATTTTGTAGAAAGTGTTGCAAAGACTTATGGGACGAAAATGACTAATGGATTCAAGACCATGGCATTTTGGTATTAGGACTAGAAGGGTTTGGTTAAGGTAATCAAGGATGGAGCTAGTCTGGAAAGCCTCAAACACCACCTTTTCAACAAACTCATGAACAATGGACTAGGAGTTTTGATAAAAGCCTAAGTGAAGGCCATCAGGTCCAGGGGCTTTGAAAGGCTTGATGGACCATAGGGCATTCCTAATTTCCTCGGGGGAGATTGGGAGGTTAAGGGATTCCAAGGCTTCCTCTGACAGGACATTGGACCAACTTGGGACCTCCCAAAAGCTTCTAAGAGCACTACTTTTCACAGTACATAATAGATTTAAAAGGCTTTTCGAACAACATCTGCAACCTTATTTTCCTTATGCACCCAATTACCCGAGTTATCTTTAATTTTGTCAATTATATTTCTTTTCCTTCTTACAATGGTTGAGGTATGGAAAAAGGAAGTATTTCTATTGCCAAGAATAGCCCAATTGTATCTCGATTTGATGGCCCAAAGATCATGTTCTTGTTGTAGGATAAGATTGTATTCTTTTAACAAATTCCTTTCCAGGTTTATAAGGAACTAGTTGGGGTTGTTAGCTAAAACATGCTAAGTGCCTTTGATTCTAGATTCCAGTCTACTCTTTTTATGAACAACATTCCCAAAGACTTCTTTATTCCACACCTTGGCTACAGTAGTGAAGGCTAAGTTATTGGCTTACAGGGACAGGAAGTTAGTCTAGTTATCCTGGACAAGCTTCTTGAAAAGGGGGTGGGATAGACACATGGGCTAGAATCTAAAAGGTCTATTAGTATGGTTCGCATTGCTCTGATTGACGCTAAGGAGTATAGGGCATTGGTCGAAGTGCAACCTAGTTAGATGGTAGATAGAGGCTTCAGGAAACAAAGTTCTCCAACTAGATTTTGCAAAGCAAAGATCAATTCTTTCTTGAATTAAGGCAACGAAGTCTCTTTTATTAACCTAAGTGAACCTAGGTCCTTGGAATCCCAAGTCCAACAGATTACAAGAATTTAGGCATTATTGAAACACCATGGCTTTGTGAATATTAATAGGTCTCCCCCCAAGCTTATCCTCGCTCGAGATGATTTCGTTAAAGTCGCCTAGAACTAACCAAGGCAGATTGTGAAGGGTAGCAACTTGGTTAAGGTTATCCCACAATATATGCCTTTCCCTATATCTAAGGCTCACATAAATAGCGGTAATGAGCCAAGACAGGTTTGAAGAGTGTAACTTAATGACTGCATATATCTCTTGTTCTGTAGATGCCGAAATGGTGACATCCATGATTTCGGTGTACCAGAGTACCCAAATGCCTCTAGCATAACCCACAGTATCAGCATGAGCCGCTCTATCGAAGGAAATCTTGTCAATTATTTCTTTCACTCTATTTCCACCAACTCAAGTTTCAATGATGATCATCATTGAAGGTGAGTGACAGCTAATGATATTTTCCACCGACTGATGGAAGTTAGGGTTTAAAGCTCCCTTACAATTCCACAAAATTATATTCATGGATAATTGGAGATTTGGGCCAGGGCACTCATCAATCAAAGGAAGAGTCCTCATCTGGTCCATCATGGTCCATCTCATGTCCTTCAAAAGAGACTTCATGAACCCCTCTCCCTGGATGAGCACCATTACATGTTCCATCACTCCCATCATACGTTCCCGTTGGCTGCCTACCAAACTGAAGGTTCGGATCAGGGCAAAGACTTCAATAATCTTCCTTCCTTCTATGTCGCCCATTATGTTGACTGCTATGGGCCTGTTCACAAACATTCTCCGCTCCATGAGTGTGTCTAGTTGGCTCAAGTCTCCTAAGATTAGCTCCCTTGATCTTGAGGGAAGCCCCCTCCAACCCAAGATTTGACTCTCCTTTCTTGACGATCTGTTTGACAGGAAGTTCCACCATGGGTTGTGCCAGTTGAACCAATCTGGGTTTGATAATGGAAGGTAACTGTTCATCTAGCTTTCCGGGGTGAACGGAAATATGTGACTCCAAACTTTCATCAGTTCCTCCTCGAACCAGCCCATGATGTAAGTTGGGGTTGCTTTGATCTCGGCGATCGTGATGCTTGAGATTACTATGATCTTCCCTTTGTAAAAGATTCCCCATTCTTGGGTTTCTGGGCTATCCATTGACTTTTCATTTCCCTTTGAATTGGCTACTTTGGACATGTTTTTTCTGGTTAAGGTTGGGGTTAGGCGTGTGTTTAGGGGAAGGAGAAGTTTTAAGGTTTGGTGAGTTTTTTGGGGAATGGGGTTCACCAAACGAGAAGGCAGTGGGAGGTGGGGGTTGTTCTTGGGTTTTGTGACTTGACACAGGAGGGTCATGTCCCATCTCACTAGACGGATATGAAGGGCTGGGGTGGGAAAGAGTGTCATTTTGAACCAATGGGTTCTTTCTTTTGGCATCCCTGGACCCACAGGAGGGGACCGGGATGAGGGAAAGGATTTCGTATCCCCTTTTCTTGGGCTAGGGAATTGGGCTTTGGGCCCGGGGTAGGGTCTAGATTTAGAGGATCTTTCCTTTCTTCTAGAAACTAGGGTCCAGGTAGCTTCACGAGTGGGGGAAGGTGGGGATGGGGTGGAGATGTCCTTCTTCGGTGTTTCCTCATGCACCATGTAAGGCTAGGCTTCTCTTTTATGCCCAACTCTACCACAGGCAAAGCAAAGAGTATTTAAGCCTTCATAGATGACCGGTTGGGCAAACTTACCAATCATGATGGTTCTAATCAAAGGATTATCAAGATTGACCTGAACACAAATGCGAGCAAAATGGCCCCACCACTCAAAGGCGGTGTGGGTGTCTATCCTAAGCACAGGGCCAATGGCTTGGCCAATTTCCTTGAGGGCCATTTGTTCATAATATTCAATCGGCGATTCCAGAAATCTCACCCATACTACAACAGAAGAGCACTGGACAGTAAATGGTTTAAAGTTTGGTTCCCAAGCTCTAATAGACAAGAACTGGTCCCCAATAAACCAAGGTCCCTCCTTTAGGACTTTTTTGTAGTCCTCAACTAAACCAAACCTAACTAGGTAGAACTCGTATTCAAGATCAATGCATTCCATACAGCCCACTAGTTTCCACAATGCCATTATCTTACTTTGAAGGAAATGAAACCCCACATTCCTACCAAAGGTTTTGATTATGAGAGCAAAAGCCCATCTACCTCTGAGACGGGCTTTATCGTCACACGAGAAACGCACTGATGCAACACCATCAGTGAGATCATCCAACTTACCCTCCTTAAGAGGATTACGATTGAAATCTGGGTTTTACGTGACAGACTGATATTAGCTAAAGAACTTGAAATTTCATATCTAACTTAACTCTAGCATTATGGTTCAGTTGATGCTTAATTCCTCTACAAATGGTTTTATGGAATCTCTTTTGACTGATTGTAGGAATCTATATGTTATACCTAACAAGCAAATTAGGCATGTCTTACGGGAAGCTAATAGGTGTGTTGATACACTTGCTAATTTAGGAACTACTTTTTTATCTAATTATATACCTTTTGTTGAACCACTGAATGTGGTGGAACTTTGGCTGACCCTCGATTTGGCTGAGCATGCATGTAACAGACTTATTAATAAACAAAAAAAATTAAAAAATAAGTATAAGTTTTAAAATTGCTAAATTTATTTATATGTCATTGTTCTTTCTCTCTTTTTTTGGTAGTAATTTGATAATTGGAAGGAAGATTTGAGCCTCAATCCTCTTTGTTGGATACATAGGATATACCAATTATACCATTTTTATTTTATATATCTTAAAAAAAAAAAAAATCATTCAACTATCTAGTGATACTCTTCAAAAAAAAAAAAAAAAAAAAAAAAAAAAAAAAAAAAAAAAAAAAAAAAAAAAAAAAAACCTATGAAGTGATGTTTGTATTTTTTAGAATTTTAAAAGAAATCAAAACAAAATGAAAAATTAAAAACACCACAATCTCTAATTTATTTATTTAATAAATATTTTTGTTTTAAACCTACATTAATTTAATTAGAAAAGAAATGGGAAATTTGGACTCATGTCATATGTGGGTGTTCACTGTTGGGTAAACATCTCCAAAATCGCGTGCCTGATGAAAGGAAAAGAAAGGGCTGGCCTTGATTGAAGGCTGAAGCTGAAGCTGAAGCCCCTCTCTAGTCTCTCTCTAGTGTTTTGCAGTACTACTGTTTGCTTCCACAATCTGACATACAAACAGATAACACTGCCCGAGGGTAAACAGTGTACAGACAGAAGTACTTTTGTTCTTATTTTTTTGGTTTTTTTAATCTGAATTTATTATGTTGGATTTGATTTTGGCAACGTATGAAGGACAAAATCCCATAAAAAAAAAAAACGTATGAAGGACAAAAGATATCACCCACCAAGATACCATAAATGGGCCCCCACAGTTTCAGTCTTTCAAGATTCACCCCTGTTGCTTGATACGTGATAATTTGAACTCTGTCTCGTGAGAATTTGATGGTTTGAGCCTTGTATTTGACATTTCAAAATGGATTTTTATAATGGTTAAGGTTTAATTTGTTCATTTTAGAAGTCAAAATATAGAGAAAGCTATGGAATGTGAAAGAGTGCAAATAGCTACAATTGAAACAGAGAAAGCTAAAAAAAAAAAGAAACAAAGAAAGCTAAAACAGGCAAAGATGCATAACTTAACACACAAATCTTAGACAAAATCAGATAAAAGCATATAATGGGAACAAATTAAAAGAAGGAAAAGAGAGATCTGCTTAGCTATAGATTCCTAACCCCACGACAAAGACACGCATAGTTTAACAAACCACAATTACAAAATCCCTTATCTTTTTTTGGGTACTTAACAAAATGCTAATAATATATTTAAGCCTGGATCCTCCTGCTTCTCTCTTTCCATTGCATTGAATAGTTTGGTATGAATAGGTTAATACCAATTTCTAAGTGCAGCAAATTAACTAACCACGCAGATCAGCTTCCAAAGTACAGAAGCAATAGAAGCACAGCAAGTTTCCACCACATACAGCTTGGATCATGCTTGGACGATGGTGGTGCTGAAGAGCTTACAGGTCTGAAATCAATACCAAACAAATATTAATCAATAGCCAGTAATTACATGTGCCCTCAAATGCACACCTATGTGTTGAGATGTAGCATAGGGCACAAAATAAACATACCCAGATGTACCGTAGGAACATTTACCATAACCTGTGACAGACAGCAAAGAGATCAGTATGGTTTTTATTTTCCAACTGAAACCATAAAAACAATATTGCACTTTAAAATGCTAATTTTAAAACAAATTTAAAACTACATTTCTGTAATAGTTAAATGATTAAATTCTCTACTTCCTGTCCGTTTAAACTTCCAATACAATTGGTAATGGTATAAGAGCTTTTGAACAAGTGGAATTTATCAACAGCCTTTCCTATTTTTATAATCATATATTACTGTAATTAACAGAGGAGAGAAGGCAGAGTTTATTTATCTTACTGGGGTTGTTTTTAGTGGTGGTAGCAGCTCCTCCAAAATTGCAAGCAATATCAGAATTCCCATTCTGTTGATAATAGTTGTTGAAAGCATAGGATGCATGAGACAAGAGGGTGTCAGGGTTGAAACAAAGTCCACCCTCTTGGATTTCTCTGCAGTCTGCCATTCCGAGTCCGCAAGCCCAGTCTAATGCATTCTGCAAATCAGCTTGAGAAACCCCAGGATGGGCAACACACCATGTTGTGCCATCAATGAAGGTTGTGTTGCCTTCTGGAGGTGACAATGTTGTCATTGGAATTGCTGTATCTGCCTTCTCTTGCACCACAGCTTCGGTTGTCAAAACTAAATATTTGTAAAATGAAGGGAATCAAATGAGGGAATAAAATTACAAATTGGTATTTCAAAATATTGTTAATTGATATTTAATCAACATGCCTTTTGGCATTAAGTATGTTTTAGGATCAATAAAACCATGAAGCTCTAAATATTTTGAAGAACTGTTATCCCGAGAGCTTAACTTATGAGTTAAGGCCTAATTATATTATATTAACATTTAACCATAACCAACAATTCCCAACAGATCATCTACACTAAATCTCTAATGGTGGGTTGTGCATATAAGCATTTAGGGGCCACTTAGCCTAGAACAACGATTATGGCACATTTGTCACATAAGTTACCCCAAAAAGTAAATAAGACAAACACCCATGCTCCATCACTATTATCTTGCAACATCAGCATTTTAACTGTTATTTACTGTCCTGAGGAATAATTCAACCAAAAAAAAGAAAAAATTGTCCTGGGGAATATTTCACTGATGTTTGAAAACAGAAATTGGGGTGTAGTATTTGAGGCTCGAATAGGATCAACTAAGGTGCACTCGGGAAGCAAAGTGTGTGACCCCCCACCACCTTTTTCCTTTTATCTTCTATAGCACCATTGAGCTCTTTCATATAAAACAATTACAAAAATTGGTGTGAAGGCAAGTGAGAAGCATTTTCAGAGTAGCCTTTCGGTTTTGAGTAGAAAAAAGAATAATTTACATTGCCATGATAAGAAATTGATATATAAAAACTAAAACTTTGACACAGCAAGGTAGATGCAATTAAATTAAATATAGATTTCTAGATGAAAAAGAACCCAAATCATTCAATAGATCCATAATGATTTTTAGCTTGTATTTTTATGATAATTCGAGATTTTTAGCTTGTAAATGGTAAGAGATCGAAAAAATTGTATTCATGAAGCTCGGAATATCATTTGAGCTAATGAATAATGCGATCTAATTGTGATTACAAATGGACCAACCATGGAAACCGATAAATGGGCAGTGAAAAGTCAAATTTGGCGTCAGAATATTCATTTTGGCAGGCTTGGGGTATGTAGCACTGTAGCAGTGCCCAAGTCACCACACTTTTGTAAAGTTTAGATAGTAACATGTTTTTCCCACCTTCTCCAAAAAAAAAAAAAAAAAACATGTTTTTTCCTAAACAAAAGAAGAAAATGGAAGTAAAAAGTAAAAAAAAAAAATCTATTACTTACTTACATTTTGGATTTTTAAAAAAAATAAATAATTGATTATGATTTATTATTTATTCAATGGTTTACAAGCGTATATTCATAATTATTATGTGCACTTTTTTTATGCATAATTTGACTTTATTTTTTAAAAAATATATAAAAATATCATTTAATAATGCACCATGGTAAATTTGTTTATTTATTTTTTATAAAAAAATAAATTTGAAGACATTTCACTAGACGTGCCATTTGAATTACAAGCTCTTGGAACAATGATCAAATGTTGAGAAAATGACACATAATAATCTAAAATATTTTTTTTTATATAACAATAATCTATAAATGTTGAAAAAATGACGAAGACAAGGAGGTTAATTAGGGCTATATGAACATATTATCCACACTTTTTTTTTTTCTGGAAATGAAAAATTTTAGGATAAATTATAGAACATTTGCCTATGTGGGAAAATTTTTTTAAAAAAAAATTAATCTTCCATTAATGTTTTTTTTTTTTTAAAAAAAAAACCGAAAAAAAGGTGTGGTAGGGATATAAAAAAAGGCAAATAAACAAACAGTATATTGACCTGCAAGTGCCAGGTTCTCAACAAGAAGTTAGAATAAAGAAATAAGAACAGTGAAAAAATATACAGAAAATGAGTAGCTAGAGCAACAAATATAGTACATACACCACCTAACAAGTCAAGCCCATTAATAAGAAAGAGGAAAGAAACACCAAAAAAGGGTGAGCATATAACAAGAAATAGAGCATTACCCAGATAGCATTCGATCAACAAAAGGCACTGCAAAAACCACATTTTCTTTGTCATGGCCATCGCTGCTTCGCCTCACCCTTCTGCCTAGCTAGAAAGCCTTTTCAAAGCCTCTTTTTGCTCAGCCTAAAACCAATAACAAAGGCAAAATGTCTCACTCTAGCTCTCCATGAACACACTTTGTCTCTCTCTCTCTCTCTCTCACTTTGAAAGCTGGAGTACTAGAAGTATGAGAATGTGGGGTGTTTGAGGGAATCAGTAGTTTCTTCGACGAAAATCATGTTTCACTTTTTTTTTGAGTATTTGGTCAACAGGGTATGATTATGGTGTACGCATCAGAAGAGTATACCACTTTGACAGGGCAGACGGTGGATTCATTTTTAGACTTTCACAGATATATGGAGCTTTATTTAAGAAGGTGGTAGAGTGAGTCCAGCGATAAAGCAAGTTTTAGCTCTCTCTTCCTCGATCAACTTCTCGCGATATATTGAAATTCTCTTTAGTTTCCCTCATTCTATGAGGTCATTCTGGTCCATCTCATTTTACTTAAAAAGTTAAAATAATGTTTTTTTATTCTTGAAATTTACTTAAAACTTAAAAGAATGTGAAATATACTCAGTGGCTTGTTTGGAAGTTTAGATGAGAGGAGGGTAAAGGGAAGTAGTGGGGAGGAGAGTAGAGAAGAATGATTTCTCTTTATTTTGTTTGGATGTTTTTAAAATTAATAAGGGGAAGAGAGTAATTAGTTCTTCTCCTTATTTGGATGTTTTAAAAATTAGGATGGAGAGGAAAGGAAATTATTAAAATAGACAAATTTATCCCTATTTGAAAATAAACTTGCAACATTGGTTTATTATTAATTTAGAAATGATAAATTAGGAAATTTATCTAATCAATAATTTATCTACTCTACTCTTTCTCTCCAAATCTCTCCAATTTGAGGGAATTAAAAATGAGGGGTTAGAGGTGGTTGAAACTCCTCTAAACTCCTCCCCCTTCTTCCTTAAAAAATTTCCAAATAAGGTAATTGAATTACTCTCTCTCCCTTTACTCTACTCCTCCTCCTTTTTTTAACTTCCAAGCAGGCCAAAAGAGTTGTTGTTGTTGGTTTTTTTTTTTTTTTTTTGGAGAAAGTACTTAAGAGTTAAGAGAGTGTTTCTTTGTTTGCTCAAAAAAAGAAAAAAAAAAGAAAAAAAAAAAAGAGAGAATGTTTCTTTGAATATATTCCTAGAGTGTATGGTTCTACACCTCACACTCACTAGCACCGGCGTAGCTATGCCAAGAATGTCTTGAGGTCAAACAAAGATATGATGTACAAGTCTATATAATTAATATTCTATGTTCCTACCATATATTAAGGTGTAAAAAAAGTATTATATAATAATTTAAAATGTAAATTAAGTATTTTATAACCCTAATATGTGTATTACAAAGATTATCTTTATTTAACTTAATAATTGTGTCAACATTGATAAAAATATTTGATATTTTTAACCTATATCCATCAACAATGTTTAGGCATTAAAGAAGTATAGAAAAAAATTCATACAAAAGTTAATTGTTAGGGTAAGGACTAAAACTCTTATTTCTTTTTCCATTATTACTAGAGAAAATTGTTAGGGTAAATGTGTTTGAAATGTCCCATTAGTTTAAGTAATTGGAATATACAATTACTAATAAGATTATGACTTTATTGGAATAAAAAAATTATGACTTTATTTAAATAAATACAAATAACCTTATACTTTCTTTTTATATATATATATATATATATATATATTATTTTTTGAGATTAGGGTGGTGTTATAAATCTAGCTATTTTCCATTTCATATGTATAAGTTTTCTATTTTACATTTTTTATGATTAAAATAGTTATACATATTATTTTGTTAAAAAAGATTTTTTAAATTTACACATAATATATATATATATATATATTGGGGGGGGGGGGGGGGGGGGGGGAGTGGTCCTAATGACTCCCCCCACATCAAACTACATTTTGTAATTATAGGTAAAACCCTTAGGGGTGGCCTTAAAAAGTTTGTTAGAGATTTTGAATTCAAAACTTCATAAATTTTAAGCCAACCTCTTGAAGTTACATTCTACAACTTTTTTTTTTTTGCATAAAAATGCATTTTGTATTTTTATATCTTTTTTGTTAACTTTAATTCAGTACTTTGCCTTCAATTCTTTAAAGTCAAAATGAAAATTCTCAAAAAAATCTTGTAATTCTTCTTAATAATACCCCCTCTCTTTTTTCTTTTTCTTTTTTTCTCATTCTCTTACCTGATGGGTTTTCTCTCTCCCACCAACCCTTTGATGCAAACAAAAACTTGGAATCTCAAAGAGAAAATAGAAAGTAGCAACAAAACGAGAGAGGAACTCTGATTTCAAAATAAAATTCTTGTCCTTTTATAAAGTTGAGTTTACGATTATCAACCTTGGCTACTTATACACTAAGGAGTTGATTCACGTTCCTAATAATAACTTGTTAACAACTTATACCTAGCACGTGTCCCCAAAAAAAAAAAAAAAATTAACCCATGTGTGAAAATCATAACAAATAGAGTTAGCACACATGTAAAACAATAGTCACATGTAAAAACCAATATTGCAGATAATTGTTATAAAGTTATTTATTTATTATTTATATTGTAAGTGAGGGAGGATTTTTAAATTTCTTTTATACAAGATAAAAATTATATTCTAACATAATCTAAGTGTATATGTGTGTGAAATTTCCTCCTAGAAACTTAATGCTATGTTTGGAAGTTTGGAGGGAGAGGAGAGTAGAGGAAAGTAGAGGAAATGAGAGTAAAGGTGAATGGTTATTCTCCACCTTATTTTGATGTTTTTAAAATTAAGGGAGAGGGGAATAATTAATTTTTTCATAATTTGTAATTTTGTTAATATGATAAGGGTAAATTTGATAATTTATTAGGTCAAGCATTTCTATACTTTACTCTCCTTCCAAATCTCTCCAATTTAGGATAATTAAAAATGAGAGGTTAGAAGTAGTTAGAACCCCTCCAAGACCCTCCAAATCCCTCCCCCTCCTCCCCTTAAAAAACATCCAAACAATGTAATTTAACTTACTTTCTCTCCCTCTACTCCCCATCCATCCAAATAAGCTATAAAATTCGGCCCTTGCCCATGCCAAAGGTACACAAAGGTAAGGAGGTATTTAAATCCTTAACATTTTTGTTAAAAACACTAAGACATTTCAGTTCGCCTGAAGGTCATAAGTTATTGTTCAATTTCCTACTAGATCTCATCTACTTCTTCCCATACAAGTGCTTTATTGTGGTTCCACAACATCATTCTACAATCTGAAGGTCGATAACCAAGTTCACCACACTTAAAATACTTGAAACCCCTTTTTTGTACTATTTCTAGCTCCCATGTTAGGATAAATCCTTGACAATGTGTGAATTATAATAAATCCATGGACGCTTCAAGAAAATCAACCAACAAACACACCAAGAATTGTGTGGAAAACCCTCTAGTGTAGAGGAAAAACCACATGACAAATCTGATCAATCCACTATAATAAAAATAGATATTACAACACTCAAGTCATATCTAAAACCTGACTTCACAATAAATTGGGAAAACACAATAATACATCTAGGAACAAATACAACATCACTACAAAATTTGGTAGCAAGATCTTCCACTCTAAATATTTAAACTCTTTGTGATTGTAAAACCCAAAGAACCTTCCTAGAGAAAACCTCTAATTTGGCTATGTTTGGATTGGGCTGAAAACCCGCGTCTGCGTCTGCATTTTTTTTTTTTTTTTTTCACATGTCTGTGAGACTTGCGGCTACTGTTCATGCACTGTTCAATGAACAGTAGATACAAAGTTTGACTTTTATCATTTTTTTCAGCCAATCAGTGCACGTTGTGTACTATTCACGAACCCACAAATTTCACTTTTTAACAACTTTTTCATTAAAAATGGCTCCCACGATACTATTCACACATTTAAAAATTATTTTGCTACAGTGTTTTTTAGTTTTCAGTTTTCAGCTGTATCCAAACGGACCCTTTATCTTCCTTGTCTATCTTGAAAAAAAAATAAAAATCACATTTTTTTTTTCCTCTCAATACCTCATAAAAGCACTATTCTTGTTCCTTCAATCGGCTTTGCTCTCTTGTGTGTTTCTCTCTGAGTCTCTCCGTTGAAAACCACACACACATCCCTTTTATAAAGAATACTAGCCACCTACGCTCCTAATCCAAGACAAACTAGGAATAGTAAGTCATGTACTTGTAAGCCGTTTCACCTATTTCTATTAGGAGTCTTCAATATTAACGTGGCAAGCTTATAATTCCAAGTGGACTGGACTTTTAGGTATTATGCACCTCAACAATCTCCCTTTCATCTCCCACTCTAGCCCATCGAGGAAGTAAATCTTCATCCCAGCTTTTTAGTTAGAATTCATGCCAGCCAACCCGGCACAAAACTCAAGCTTCTATTGCATGAATTAAATGAAGAATATGAATATGAATATGAATACTATGATTAAACTCTTGACATCAAATTATTTGATTTGGAAGCTGAAGATGGAAGATGTCCTCTACCGTAAGGACTTGCATGACCCCATTGAGGATGATAGTGCTAAGCCAAGCGATATGTCTAATAAAGATTGAAAGAAGTTAAATAGAAAAACCATTAGGTGTCTTAAACAATGCATTGATATTAGTGTGTTTCATTATGTATCTTAAGAGAGTAATGCATAAGCTATTTGGGAAAAATTGAAGGGTCTCTATGAAAGAAAGATAGCTCAAAATAAAGCTTGTGTAGCTAGAAAGCTTGTGAATTTGAAGCTTATTGAAGGGAGATCCATTGTTAAGCATTTAAGTGAGTTCCAAGACTTGGTGAATTAGATGGTTACAATGAAACTAATATTAGATGATGAGTTCCAAGTTTTATTACTCCTAAGTTCCTTACTTGATAGTAGAGAGACTTTGGTGGTGTCAATTAGTAACTCTGCTTCAAATGGTGTGTTACAACTTACAATGATAAATGATAGTTTATTCAATGGAAATGAAGAAAGGACATGGGCAATGATAATGCACATACTCTTGTCATAAAGAACAATGGGTCGAGTAAAGTAAAAATTCTAAGGGGCATAGTAAATCCAAAATTTAGTTAAGAAAATAAAAAAGAAAATGAAACTCTATTTGTTTACCAAAAAATTCCTAAGAAATTTTTTTAAAAAAACAAATAAAGAAAAGAATAAAATTGGAAAAAAAAAAGAAAAGAAAGAAGAAATTATTTTATTAACATTGATGTAGCTATATCTTTTGCCATCTAAGGGTTGATGTGGACATAAAAATTTAAACATGTCAACATTAAACATACCAAAAGTGCATACCGTTAGTCATATAAACATTTTCCATTGGTAGTTGATAGTAATAGGGACCAAGTGATCATAAATTGAAAAATAATAGAGATCAAATTGACTAATACCAAAATGTAGAGACTAGAATGATATATTTGCCGTTTTTATATCAATCAAAACATAAATTCCAACCAAAACAACCAAAATATTCGTGGTCTAACTGGTACATGCTAGTATAATCTAATATTTTAGGCCAAAATATAAAACTCACTCTCTATATCTCACAACTTTTTATTTTAGTCATCTAATTTTTAAAAATTTCCAATTCAATCTTCTGTTAAATAGCTATCCATTTTTTCGTTAACAACCCAACAACCACACCATTTTGAACTGATTTTAAATTTTAATTTAATTATTTATTTATTAATTTATATAAAATAAATAAATAAACCAAATGGGCCAATCCCCAAACTTCCTTCCCCAGCTCTCATTAATGGCTTCCATACTCAATAAGTCAACAACGAAAATCCCAACAAAATTTATATAAATCCCAGTAACATTAACGCCATTACCATCAAATTCTAATAGATCACTTGCAATCATCTCTATCTCTCCTTGTACCTTTTTCTTCTATATACTCTCTCACCACTTTGTATTTTCACTCTCACACTCCAAAAACCAAAACTCAAAATTCCTTTTTCATTTTCACTCAAAATTCCTTTTTCAAAACCAAAACTCAAATTCTAATCGCTATGAATATTTTCGACCACGAAGTGAACCAAGACACACACCCATGACCTCTTCGAAGTCACACTCAACTCTAACCAAATCAAAACCTTCATCATCCATACTCCCCACATAATCGACTCCTAGCTCTCCAACATCTACCGCGTCCACTACTGCCGTCTCCATTGCCTCATCGTCGACCTCCAAACCCAGATTTTCCAAAGCTACTCTGTGAAAAATGTTGCTCGAGTAAGACTACCAAACGAGAGAAATAAATAATTAAAATTTAAAATCAGTCCAAACGGCATCATTTTGGGGTGTTAACAACAGAAATGTTGGAATGCAACGGATGACTGAAATGAAAAATGGTAAAACTTAAAAATGTGAGTTTTGTATTTTGGCCAGTATTTTATTTGGTTCATTTTAAAAGATTATTGGTACTGACTTTATGGCCGGTACAATATATCTTGCCGGTATTAGGACGACATTGACTTTCTTGATAGAAATTCACAAGTAGCAAAACTAGCTAGCCCTAACAGTAATATTTTACTTGTCACAAATCTGAGGCATGTAACTCTACAGCAACGATTACTGGATACATTACTAGATTGGTATCAAAGGCATAGTAAGTAAAATTAGATTGTCACAAGTCTAATGTTTAAAGTACCAAAAGCAAGAATTTTACTGCAACAACAAACTCCAAAACATAATTAATGAAGTACCAGAAATAGGGAAATGCACATCAAGATAAAATTAGCTTATCTTCACGCATTGAATTTGTTTAAAACTTGAAGACTTTAAAGGTATAGTAAATAGAACAAATTAATTTACATATGAAATGTGCATCCTCAATGGCTTTTCATTTTTCCGATATGTAAATTTTATATTGTTATCTTTTTTCAAACTTGCCAAATGGATTCTAATTTTTATTTATTTATTTTTCATATACATTTTCAAAAATCTTAAAAGGGTAACAAATATAGAAAATTTAAACTATTTTATTAATATGGTTTTTAAACAAAAGTTTCATAAACTTACTCATTTTTGAAGTTCACATAGGAGTAATATTAAAACCAAAATTCTATTGCTGAAGATAGCAAAAATAACAAATTTTAAACTATTATGACAAAGTTCAAAACATGGTTAATGGAAGTACCAATAAATTGATCTACACACCAGATAAAGTTTGATAATTTTCAACTACTAAAATTTGTTCATAACCTAATCTCTCTAAATGTACGTCAAAGAAAAAAAAACATATACCTGAATTTCAATTGCGTTTAATGAATTTTTATTTTACAATACTTAAATGTTTTATCGTTATTTTTTGTGTGAAGAAATTACACTTTACAATCCTAAATTAGACCCCTTATTACACTTTACACTTTAAACTTTTCGAATGCATGTTTTGTACCTTAAACTCCGATTCTTGCTACACTTTGCACCCCAATGTTAAGTTTTCTATTTACATGGATGGAAAAATTTGGCACAACGTGAAAATACCTAAATACCCCTCTTCTCAATACTTAAAAACAAAAGATAAATTACATTTTACTACCCTACACTATACTCTTGATTAAACTTTGCACCCTAAATTTTGAATTTCCATCCAATTTTTAACAAAAAACTTAATGTTAGGGTGTAAAGTGAAACAAGGGTTATAGTTCAGGGTGTAAAACTTGCATTCGAAAAGTTTAAGATACAAAGTGTAATCAATGATATAATTCGGGGTAATAAAGGGTAATTTTCCATTTTTTTATAAGATACTTAATCAATTGTGTGAGAACCCTTTTCCCTCTTCTTTGTGTGTGTGTTTGTTTGTTTGTTTCTCCAAAAAAAAAAAAAAAGATACTTAAATCAATTCTACCATATCACATTTACATTCCATATAACATTTTAAAGGGTTAGAAATATAGCAAATTTAGAACGATTTTTTTAATACAACATTTAAATAAAAATTAACAAACATAAACATCTATTTTTTTCCAATATAAAAAATTGGTCTCTAATGTTTATCTAATGTGCGAAAATAGTCTATAATGTTTTAGATGTGTTATTTTAGGCCATAATTTTTGATATTATGTTAAAATAGTCTTTGCTGTCAAGCGGTAGATAGAAAAATATGGTGTTCTAACGGTGATATTAAAAAATTATTATTAGTTATGCCACCTAGGTTTTCACATGGTTTCCTAAGTGGCCTTACTTATTAAAAAAAAAAAAAAAAAAAAAAAAAAAAAAAACTAAAATTACAAGTCTAATACAATTGGGATTGAATTCCAAAAACTGTTGATTAAGATAGATCAAATACAATGCATAATGGAACCCTTTTGAGCATATCATTGGTCAAAGAAGTGTCTATTAGAGTTTGCAAAAAATATATTTTTAAATATAGAATTATTAATTTTAAAAGAATTAATATTAACATTAAATTAACTTATCGAAAAAATAACTGAACTTTTTAAAACACATAACAAAAGTCCAAAACATAGGGCTCGGCAGAATACTTAAACTTACTTATGGAGTGATGTATATGACCATCTAGCAGTCATTGAGTTCCTTTCACTATTTTTGTATAACAATCAGAACAAGTGACTGGTTTTTGATAGCTCAAAACATGTGAAATATGATAATACTAGATAAGGCACATGTAAGCAAAATATGATTTTCAAATACTAAAATTTGTTTACAATCCAAACACTCAAAATAAATGGCACAGAAAAAAAAAAAATAACAAACACCTAATTTATATCTATGGTCAATGCCTTTTTTGTTTTTTAATATTTAATTTTTTGTAATTTTCTACCCCATAACATGCTACTCAATTTTAACACATCATATATACCAATTTAAAAGTCTTAAAGGATTATTAATGTAGAAAATTAAAAATAATTTGTTTTAAATACATTATTTAAATAAAAATGTCCTAATGTGGGGCCCAATAATTTGTGACCCTGACCCATTTTTACATTGAGGCCCAAGGCCCGAGCCGAGGAGGGATATGGCCAAGGACATATAATAAAAGTCCAAGTAATCTTGAGACATAGTCGAGGATGACTCTGCCCTCGGCATCCCTAAGGCCCTCCTGGAAGAAAGGGCAAGAACGGTATAGGAACATTTTTGGGAAAAACCTAAAATATCTACGTTGATAGAGAAAGGACCGCTGGACAGTATGGTGACCAAGGACAAAGGGAAAGCTGTCATTACTGCCATTGAATACTCTGCACCTGACAAAACCATGCTCTTTAGCTTTTACAACCACCCCTAACCATTTTGGGTATGGGCTGATGAGACAAGTATCAGTCTTGGAAAGTCGAACCTACACGTGGACGAAGGATAAGGGATACAGGCTAATATAAAAGGAGAAGCAAGCAATCCGAAAAAAGGGCTAGGAAAAAAAGGGCTAAGAATCAGAGCCTCCCAGACCGTACCGAGGAGAAAGACTTCTCGAGCAAGCATAGTTTATTTCCGTATGAACACCACGACTAACCACCGTTCGGTGACCAAGGCCCAGCCTTTCAAATCCACGCTCTACAAATTATATTGTTTGGGCCTGTTAACGTGCGAACCCAATATCATTTTGGGATCGTTACAAATTGAGTCCTTACAATTTGCGCCGTCTGTGGGGAAAGGCTTGTGTGTTGGCACAGGCGGTGGGTCGAGAAAGTTCCCCCATCACTTCCAACAGCTCATTGTAGTATTCTAATATAAAGTTCCATTAGGGGCTACGTTTTTCCATTAAGGGCTACGCTTTGAAGCGTCAGTAGCACGGATGGTTCTAGGGGCTTGGCCGAGGGGCTAATCCCCCCAAACCAATGTCCCACGGCTAGGCCGAGGGGCTAATCCCCCCCCCCCCCCCACTTAAAAAGCTAAGTCTTTGACAGAATCAAGGTATTGCATGGTCCTCGGACTCAAACCTATGGGAAAATCAACTACTTAAAAAGTTAAGTTTTGGACAGAACCAAGGTATTGCATGGTCCTCGGACTCAAACCTATAGGGAAACCAACTACTTAAAAAGCTAAGTTTTGGACAGAACCAAGGTATTGCATGGTCCTCGGACACAAACCTATGGGGAAACCAACTACTTAAAAAGCTAAGTTTTGGACAGAACCAAGGTATTGCATGGTCCTCGGACTCAAACCTATGGGGAAACCAACTACTTAAAAAGCTAAGTTTTTGACAGAACCAAGGTATAGCATCTTCCTCGGACTCAAACCTATGGAGAAACCAATCACTTAAGGAGAATTCTAGATTGCTCAGACCTACGGGATGATTATATATACTAAAAGTCGGATTAAGTCCTAGACGGAATGAAGATCCCTACCTATCCTCGGATCCTTAGTTTTAAGGGAACTGATGCAAACGAGCGTTTAAGTTCAGTACGATCGTACTTCAATCCTTGGACCGGATGCCAAAAATGGCTAAGGCTATGAAGGATGTTAAGAAGGTGGCAAAGCACCCTAGTACTTGGCGACCCGCATGGGTAGCTTATTTTGGGTTACCCCTCCTCGGATGATTACCTCCTACAAAGTACCGAGCATTCAGCTGTCATCTTGGTTAGTCTTGGGTGTGTAACCTTTTTCAGGTCGGCATTATTGTGCCGGGTAGTTTCAATAAGCTTGGAACAATATCTTTTTCTTAACAAGGGCCTTGGCCCTAAGTATCATTTTTTTTTTCAGGTCGGCATTATTGTGCCAGGTAGTTTCAATAAGCTCGGAACAATATCTTTTTCTTAACAAGGGCCTCAACCCTAAGTATTGTTTTTTCAGGTCGGCATTATTGTGCCGGGTAGTTTCAATAGGCTTGGAAAGATATCTTTTTCTTAACAGGGGTTTTGGCCCTAAGTATCGTTCAGAATAATAAAAAAAAAATCACATGATAGCACATCCATTCACAGCATAACTATTGCAGAAAAGAAAGAATACATAGAATAAAATAATGTCAACTTTTATTAATATAAAGAAGTAGTACAACGTACAATGAGGGGCTTAAACAAGCCTATACAGGAAGTTAATTATAAAAGCAAAAATATAAAAAATATGAAACGACAAATCTTTCTAAACTCTGCTCCAGTAGCGATCGTGTATGAGAGGGTGACCCCCTTTGATGGATGAGGAGAAGAAGAGGAAAAGGTAAAAGCACCAGGATGGATCCGGTGATGGGAAAGAAGAAGAAAGGGAGGCAAAAGGAGGTACCAGTGAAGGAAGAGAAGAAGAAGCAGGGATACTTAATCCCTGCGTCAGCCCTGACTCCTATCACGCTGGTACCATATTAGCTATGCTCGAAATAGAGCGGATGGTACTGATGATGAGCAACCCCAGCTCAGTTGCACCAAAAATTTGATGCGATCAATTCCTGCTTCGAATTTTGGTTGAAGGAAGATAAAAAATATCTTGAGTCTCTGCCTACCCTGTCCTGACCGAGCCATCTTAAGTTTCGGAGGGACACGGTGCTTCTGGAGAGGGTGTGGTTCCTTCACCCCCGCTTTTACCGCAGACATATCACACTCTAAGTTTTGATTGTGCTGATAAGGAAAACTTTAAGTGCAGCTTGAGGTTTAAGGCTTTAGAAAGGTTAAAGGGTCTCTATGTAAAGGAAGTACCCTATTGCCTTGCTTCTTATATGGAAGGTAAGTTTAGTGGCATTTAATCCGTACAGATTTCCAAGAAGAGCTGCAAACGAGATAGTGTCCACTCAACTCCCCAACGCCATCTATAACCGTCAGATTTGATTGGCCTCATAAAGGGAAGTTATTAAAGACGCGCCTCGTACACGAAAACGATAAAAGCGCATCGTGAGTAAATCTAAAAGAATGTCTCGTAACCCGGCGCATTTTCTAAGCAGATGAAGAGACACCGACATTAATGAGGGACAAAGCTGGACAAGCCATGATACAGGCCCGACATCAGCAAAATCCTCCTCCCCGACCAAGAGGTGGGGCAGCAGGATTTTGAGGGGCTATTGTGGGGCCCAATAATTTGTAACCCTGACCCATTTTTACATTGGGGTCCAAGACCCGAGCCGAGGAGGGATATGGCCAAGGACATATAATAAAAGTCCAAGTAATCTTGAGACATAGCCGAGGATGACTCTGTTCTCGGCATCCTCGAGGCTCTCTTGAAAGAAAGGGTAAGAACGGTATAGGAACAGTTTTGGGAAAAATCTAAAATATTTACGTTGATAGAGAAAGGACCGCCGGACAGTATGACGACCAAGGACAAAGGGAAAGCTGCCATTACTGCCATTGAATACTTTGCACCTGACAGAACCATGCTCTTCAGCTTTTACAACCACCCCCAACTACTTTGGGTATGAGCTGATGGGACAAGTATCAATCCTGGAAAGTCAAACCTACACGTGGACGAAGGATAAGGGATACAGGCTAATATAAAAGGAGAAGCAAGCAATCCGAAAAAAGGGCTGAGAAAAAAAGGGCTAAGAATCAGAGCCTCCCAGATCGTACCAAGGAGAAAGACTTCTCGAGCAAGCATAGTTTATTTCCGTATGAACACCATGACTAACCATCGTTCGATGACCAAGGCCTAGCCTTTCAAACCCACGCTCTACAAATTATATTGTTTGGGCTTGTTAACATGCGAACCCAATATTATTTTGGGGTCGTTACAAATTGAGTCCTTACACCTAATATAAACATAAACATAATACATACATTAGAATTCTTTATAAGACATATTACAAATCACACCATCTAACTTTGCATAAAATTCAATTAAGTTATGTAACTTTAATTTCATTCATTTGAATTCTTTAAATTTTTCTTTATTCAATTCAGTCCTTTTTTTGTCAATGTCGTTAGGTGATTGTTGTTTAGTGCCTAAGACAAGTAGTTTTTATAATAATAATAATAATAATAATAATAATAATAATAATAATAATAATTTTCTTACATAAATAAAAAAAATTCATGGAATTAATAAATTTTTTTATAAAAACACACACACACACATATAAAAGAAAAGAAAAGGAATTTTTTTTTCTTTTATAAACATCAATCTTCATAGACAAATTTTGTATTGCAATTCAAGGCTCTATAAAAAAAAATTCCATACACAAGTCCTACAAGCTCGAACAAGATTTTTATTACTGATTTTTTCTCTCAAATTTTCTTTCTTGATTATCTCGAGAACCAAAAAGTCACAAATTTTCTCAATTTTCTTTCTTTTGTTGGAAAATAATGTTATTAAACTCTCTCTCTCTCTCTCAACCCAGTCGTTAATTCGTCGCATGCCAATGTGTAAGGGCGTTCGCAATCGTTGTCGTGTAGTCAAAGCAAACTCTTCCTTTCATTCTTAATGGCCAAGTAAGACTCCAGGCAATACTCTCATTTCCCTTATCAAGCAGCAACCTCCCTTTCCCATGTCGAATTTTCCAAGAGCTTTTGTTGCAACACCTCCTCGATCTTCAAAAGCCAAGTGTTTAGCAAATAGAGTCAGTCTTTGACTATCGGATACTTGGCTTGGGGTCTAGCCAATGTTTTGACCACTTCTTTGGCTAGAGCTCGAAGATTGTTGTGAGATGAGATGACGTCAGATTTGTCATTTTTGTGTGATCAGAGTTTGCTCTAGGCGGAGGATGTTTGAGCGTGATTAGAAAGGAGAGCTTGAACGACGTCATATAAGTCTGCAAAGGCAGCTTAAAGCCAATCCAAAGTATAGAAAGCTGTTGATAGTCGTTTTTGCGACATATTTTCTACAAGTCCAATTAGGCCAAACCCAACTTCCTTGTGGACCCAATTCATCTATTGTAATTTATTTTTGTTCTTTTAAGCATGACCTAAACCCATGTGACACAAGGGAAATTTGAGGGAGTGTGGTTTGGAGGGTATGAGTAGACTCTTTTTTAGACCTTTTGCATGAACTCAAGTCTTGTGTGTTGCAAAGTGTGCTAGGGACACTTGCAACACCCAGAGCTCAAAGAAAGGTTCTGGTATCCGAAAATTTCACCCAAATGGAAATACACAACTCCTACTATATGTGGCTAAAATTTGTTGACTAGCTCATTTTAACCTTTAGAGCGTTGCTGAACCTAGCTATTGGCTACTACTAAGAGTAGTTGGGGAAGAGTAACCAATGGGCTTTGGTCAATGTTCCCTTATTGATGCTAAAAGCAAGCCCATATCCAAACTTATGTTTTATATGTAATTTGCTACCCTTTTGTTGTTTAGCATATTGATTTCACTTTTACAATGCACCATTAGCCTTTATTTAGTGAATATTGGAATTTTATGTTTGACTCTTCTCATTTCATCACACTTTAAAGAGCCCTAGGGGAATTTTGGGCTTGTTTTAGCATTTTCAGCCCCTTAAAAAAAGACGTCTTGAACAAAAGTATTGACTACATACACAAAAAATGTTACATTTATATTTCTACTACGACAAAGAAGCTCCTATAAGAAGAAATTGTAAGGCTTAGAAAAGTAAACAAAATTATGAGAAAAATCAAAATAAGGCAAAAGAACAAAATACCACTGTTGTTTCAACAATTGAAGAGGTGGTGCTCTATATAGGAAAGGATGAATGTTGCAATGTTTCACATCCTTATGTCAAATGGGTGATTGACTCAACTACATCTTGCCATGTCACTTCAAGAAATGAGCACTTTACTTATAGAAAGAAGGAAAGTTTGGAAGGGTGAAGATGGGCAATGAACAATTATGTTGACATTGTGAAAAATGGTGATATTTGTGTTGAAACTAACACTGGATACACCCTGACTTTGAAGAATGTGTGACATGTTCTACATATGTGTTTAAATTTGATTTCTAATCATATTCTAGATAAAGAAAGCTATGGCAACTATTTTGGTGATGGTCAATGGAGACTCTTCAGAGAATCATTGGTGCTTGCAAGAGGGAAAATTTTTTGTTGAAACATTCACCCTCTCCTATAAGGAGCACCACATCTTCTATTGTTGAACATTGGTGGTATTCTGTTCTTCCACCTTGTTATGATTTTCCACATCTTTTTGTTTATTTTTCCAAGTCTTACAATTTCTTTCTATGTGACATGTTTTGTCCCAATAGAAACACTTGAATTTTCCTTTCAATTATGATTGACTTTTGGATTTACCATGCTCCTTAAAGTTTCTACTCTTACTTTTTCTCATGTTCTTTGTGACAACAGCTTATGCATTATCCTTGCCTATGTCCTTTCTTCTTCTACTTTCTTCATTGAATAAACTATCTTTTACCGTTGCAAGTTGTAACACATCATTTGGAGTAGAGTTACTAAGTGACACCACTAGAGTTTCATAATTGTCAAGTAAGAAACTCAAAAACAATAAAACTTGAAGCTCATCATCTATTATCAGCTTCATTGCAACTATTTGATTCACCAAGTCTTGGAACTCACTCAAGTGCTTGGCAACATATCTCCTTCCCTTAAGCTTCAAATTCATAAGCTTTCTAACTACAAAAGCTTTATTTTGAGTAGTCTTTCTTTCATAGAGTCCCTTTAATTTTTCACAAAGAGCTTATATATTAGTCTCTTGAGACACATGATGAAACATTCTACATCGATGCATTGTCCAATACACCCAATGGTTTTTCTATGTAACTTCTCATGGTCTTTATTAGACATATTGCTTGGCTTAACACTGTCACTCTCAATGGAATCATGTAGGTCCTTACCATAAAGGACGTCATCCATCAACTACTTCCCAATTGAATAATTTGATGATGAGAATTTAATCATAGTGTTCATATTCATATTCTCTATTTAATTCAACATAAAATAATCAAGCCAAATAACCAAGGCTCTGATACCACTTCTTGGGATAAATCCACGTTTGTGTAAATTAAATTTGTACAGCACCAAGATCCCAAGACCCAGATGGGCCCTGGGCTCAGGCCCAATGGTACGGCCCCATCACCCTGAGCCCTTCTTGAAACTGCCTTCATAAAGAACGAGTTTTGGGCCTCGGGTCCTAAACTCTGCTCGCCATAAAACTTCCCAAACAATCAGATAAACCTTGTCCGGGCGAACCATAGGATGCTTGGGGAACATCATTACCGAGCATATTCACCTGAGCTGGAACCAAGTTCCAAGGCCATAAACGTTACATTCCACTCTCACTTAAATATCTACTTAAAACAGATAATATTGGACCTTCAATTGCACTAACGATGGCAGTAATCATGATCTCCCCACTAACTTGAAGCTATAAATAGAAGAAGTTGGGGAAGAGGAAAGGGTTCAGAAAAAAGGAGAGAAAAAACAGTCATTAAGGAAGAGAGGAGGAACATTAGTTTTAGTCTTTGTGCCGAGAACGACCCAGAGTAGGAAATTCTGAAGCTCACTTTATAAATAAATTGTGAGCCCAAGTGAGTTAGAGCCCAACAGTTTCATTTCAGGCGCGCACAAAATTAAAAATACCCCAAATAGAGAAAATAGAAATCTAAGGAAGTGTCAAGAAAATCAACCAACAAGAACACATGAAGAATTACATAGAAAGCCCTCCAGTGTAAAGGGAAAAGCCATGAGGTAAATCCAATCAATCTACTATAATAAAATAGAGATTACAATACTCAAATTATACCCAAAATCTGAGTTCACAATAAATTGGAAAAACATGATAGTATATCAAGGAACAAATACAATCTCACCACAAAACTGGCTGTAGCAAAATCTTCCACTATGAATACTTCAACTCACTCACTCAAAGAACCTTCTTAGAGAAAATTCCCAATTTATCTTCCTTATATATTTCTTTTTCCTTTTTAGTCAACTTCACCCTTGCGCATTTTTTTCTTAGGGTCTGTTTAGGATCTGCTTATTTTGCTAAAACTAAAATTTTTTTATTGAAAGCACTGTAGATAAAGGTAAAAGTTAATTAAAATAGTATAGTGAAACCTATAAATAGTAACAAAAAGTGCAGTAAGGCCCATGAAAAGTAGCAAAAATAAGCTGAATAGTAAAATAAGCTAGCAAAAATAATATTTGCCAAACAGACACTTAGGGTCTGTTTGAGATCCGTTTATTTTGCTGAAATTGAAAACTTTTTGTTGAAAGTATTGTAGATAAAAATAAAAATTAGCTGAAATAGTACAGTGAGACCCATGAATAGTAGCAAAAATAAGCTGAATAATAAAATAAGTTGGCAAAAATAATCTTGCTAAACAAACACTTAGTGTGCATTTGGCATGACTTAATTTTGCCAACTTATTTTACTATTCAGTTTATTTTTTCTAATATTTATGGGTCTCACTGTACTTTTTGGTATTATTTAGCTAATTTTTACCTTTATCTGCAGCATTTTCAACAAAAAATTTTCAATTCCAACAAAATAAGCGGATCTCAAACATATTCTAATTTCTCTCCATGAAAACCACACACGCACACATCCCTTCAATATTAACGTGGCAAGGTTGTAATCCCAAGTGGGCTGGACTTTAGGTGCCGTGCATTCAACAACCCTGGGCTCATTGGATGAAGGCACGGGGAGCTCGTTATTGCTTGCTTACCATCAAGATTGCTACCTCTCCTATCAATTGAAGAAGAACCAGCCTTTGTGTACTTGTAAATTATTATCCAGGCCTCGAAACACTTCGGATTTTGTTATACAACCGTTTGCTTTGCTCATACCTCTCAATAGATTTTTCTATTCCAAAGGTATTGTCATATTTCAGGCCCACATAAATAAAAGCTCATTTTGATCAAAAACCTTATTTTTAGCTCATAATTTAAAAAAAAAAAAACATTTTGCTTTCAAATTCCATGAAACCCCATTCTTGTGTAGAATTCAACCTTCGGTCAATGATCAAAATTTTTAGTAAACTAAAAAATGGGTTTAAAATAGGATTGTTTTTTATTGTTGAACCATTGATTTGATTTGGTTGAGTCTTTTGACCCTTTTGAGTTTTGTTGTTTGTTTTCTAAATATGGACCGGAGTCACGAGACCTTTTTAGGTCCCAGTTCAAGGAAAGGGTATATTGTGTTTCTGTTGCATGCTTCCTCTCCCTCACATGAGGGTGGACCCCACTGTGGGGTCTACCCTCATGTGAGGGAGATGAAGCATGCAACAGAAACACATTAAATTTACTTCAGTTCAAGATAGTTGAGCCCTGTGTTTCGGCCTGCTTTTTAGAAACATGAAAAATTGTCTAAATATTATGGAAAGATGTGAAAATTAGTTTAATATGGTTGAATTTATTTATATTTTTCTAAACAAAATATAATTATTAGCTTAATTATTAAAACTTTAAAATAAGCCAATTAACTAGTTATTAAATCAGCTCCAGTAATTAATTTGTTGTGCTAGAGTTTTTAAAAAATTATTAATTCATGGTAAAAAAAATGCATTATCTAGTAACATAGCTAAGCATTTAAAAAAAAAAAAAATTAATTATAGCTTCAGCATGATATTAAACGCTATATCACAACAAATGGATTTTACCAAAATTATTTTTGTCACAATTTTCAACGTCTAAAGACTCTAAACTCTAGAGGGCTAAAGGCAGAAAGAGTTAGGTCATCTTACCCAAAACTTCTAACCTGTCTGGTGTCGACATTATTGACATCAGAACCTTTAATGGGAAAATCTAAACAATAGTGTTTGGGGCCAACAAAACACAATCCCACCATGAGGCCCAAAATTTTATTTATTAGTTTTGGCCTTTGGGCTTAATAGATCAGTTTGAAGCTTAGTATAGTGTTTGGGCTGTGTTTTCAAGAAAAATGAAGTTGAGTTTGGGCTCCCAACTAAAAATTGAGTTCGGACTAGGTTGGGCATATTGGGCCGCTCAAACAAATCTAATTTGACCACAAGACCCAAAAAGTTTGTATAATCGTAGGATCTATTTGGGATTCGCTTAGTGTGCGTTTGCGTGTAAATGATTTAGTGTTGTGTTTGTATTTTTGTTTTTGGCTAGGTCTCACGGCACTATTCACAACCCAGTCAAAAACACAAAAACGTGCATACCCATACATTTCTGGGTTCCACAATACTATTCACACCTTTAAAAATTATTTTTGTTTCAATGTTTTCAGTAAATAAACAGTATCCAAATAGACTCTTATTTTGTTGAAAATGAAAATTTTTTGTTGAAAGTACTATAGATAAAAGTAAATATTAGTTGGAATAGTATAGTGAGACATATAAATAGTAACAAAAAGTGTAGTGGGGCCATGGATAGTAGCAAAAATAAGCAGAATAGTAAAATAAGTTGGCAAAAAATAAGCTAGCCAAACAGACACTTAGGGCCCATTTGGTACGTGTGTTTAAACAACAGTTTTCAGTTTTTTTGGAAATACGTGTGGGTGAAAAAATATGTGGAAATACATATAATATTATTTAAAAACTAAAAACATATACTTAGACACATGTACCAAATGGGTTCAGTGTTTCTTTCTCTTTTGATGAATAAGACAATTTTATTTCATCAAAAAAAAAAAAAAAAAAAAAAGAGTGAATTTTATAACAAACAGGAATTACAAAATTTGAAACACAACACAAAACTCAAGCTAACCAAAGAGCACTTAAGCTATATTATTTCTTATGATATATCATCTTAACTTTTGCTAACGGCCTTATAACTGAATTGACATCTATATAAAGTGCTTACAGCCTAACGAGAAAATGATTTGAGTTACAGAATTAAGAACAAATTGTAATTATCTTAAAATAAAATAAAATTTCATTTTTCAAACTTTCTTTTCTCAATTATGTCAATTTATGTCTGGAGTATAAAAGATGGCCCACGAGGATCATAAATAGCCATTCATTACAAGAAAATTGCATTTTAAAGATGTGATAAGCCCGTAGCCACGTGAGAGGGGGAATCAAATTAATGGTATGACAAGACTGAAAAGCTTTCAACAAGGCTATGTGGAATGTAGCAATCAACAACAGTAAGAGATCAAATTGATTATTGATTTATAGAAGATAGGATAATTATCTACCATCCAATGTATATTTCCAAAAACTTTAGGGTTTTTTTCTTCTTCTTCCCTGTCTAGTGTCTAATCTCGTTTTTTTTTTTTTTTTTTTTTTTTTTTTTTAATATATATTTTTTAAAGTTTAACACACTTTTGTAAAAACCTTTTTTCAATAATATTTGGAGCAGTATGTAAATTGTTTGTTCTTAATTGCACCATTTTTATTTATTTATTTATTTTAAATTTAGTTTATTGACATATTTATACACTTAGTTTTTATTTCTTAATGTAATTTTGTTATTTTGATGTAATGAATTTACTTAGTATTTATATTTTTCAAATAGATTATACAAATTGATGAGTTATGATTTACAAAATATATTGAGAACAAGCGGTCACTTTTTTAGAATATTTTAAAATATACATTTTTTTAATGACAATTTAATAGTTGGGGGAGGGAGAGATTTTAACCTTAAACGTCTCTCTTAGACACATTAGAAGAGGTGTTAACTAGTTAAGTTGCAAGACTTTTCGCATTATAAAATATGTGCTGAAGTTTATACTTGAATTAATAATAAAGAATATTTATATTAATTTCAAATAGGTTGGAAGTAGTTTTTACTTTTTAAATGGGCTGATGTGGAATAGAAGCAGTTTCATGTGGGCTTGAAGTAAAAGCCTAAAGTAGTTTCACTTGAGGGATATTTGGCAAAAAAATTTCACGGAATTTGAAGGCTAGATGCAAAATCATAGAGAACCGAATTTGAAGGCATTTGAAGGCATGCCTTCAAATTCTGGTTTTATAGCATAGAGAACCGGGTATGCCTTCAAATTCCGGTTTTTTAGCATAGAGAACTTGGCATAAACAAACCCTAGATGCAAAATCATAGCTCTCCAAAAAATTTTCAATTACATCCAATAGGTTTTATTTTATATCTTAGCTTTGGTGGCACAAAACTCTACAAACTTGGATGGATGACTAAGTTTGAAAATTAAAATTTGATATAATTCTTGATTGATCAACTTTAGGGCTTGATTGATCAAAAATACTAAATCTCAATTGATCGACTAACACAAACACCAAACTTACTTGAGCAGTCTTGGTGTCAATCTTGACTTTGAAATAGATTCGAAAGACACTTAGAAGAATTACATTTGTTCATAGTTTGACAACCTAAAACTATAGACTCAACAAAACCATTAGCCACAAGACAAGCTTTGTATCAATCCACTGTACCATCAGACCAAGTTTTGATCTTATAAACCAATTTACAACCAACTACAGATTTTCATGGAGACAACTTAGCAAGATCTCAGGTATGATTCCAAAATAGAGCATCAAGTTTTTCTGCCATAGTGTTTTTCCATAAAAGGATTACAAGAAAGCCTTAAAATAGGACTAAGATATGTGAAGAGTAAAGGTTGCATAATAACAATAATAGTTTGTGAGATAACGAGGGGGTGTTTTCACCCGAGTAGGGTGAGATAGAACCAGGGAGCTACATACACATGAGAGATCAGTGTGCTAGGAGAGGATTTCGAAGTGAACGTACTCGAGGAAAAATTACCTTCAACAGATGAAGGGTTTTTAGGAATAGAAGGATTTGTATAAATCAACAAAAGGATTATGTTTAGCAAATTGAGGGTTAAAAATGTTGATCTCATTGAGGACATCACATTGACATCACTACTGACATGGTTAATGACATCATTGTTGACATCACAATAATCACACGCATGCGCTAGCCTATGTACGCGAGTGCACAGAGTAGTGTTGGCTCCAGGATTTTTTTTCTAGAGGGGGTTATAGTTTTGTAATTTTTGTGTGCTAAATTTTTTGCTAATGAAAAAGAAAAATGCAGGAAAAATAATTCCATTTAACGGCTAATGACAAAGTAAGTTAGAGTCCAGAGAGAAGATTTGTTTATTTATTTATTTTTAAAAATGAAGTAACAATTTTAAGAGTAGAGCTATTGACACAACACTTTCACAACAAAATTTAGATGACAAGTTGTTAAAGATATGTAAAAAGTGATGGCATTTGCGGGTCTAGAAAAAACCAATTAAAACTTGTCACTTAACTTTTATTGTAAAA
Organism: Quercus robur; assembly: GCF_932294415.1. NCBI lineage: Eukaryota > Viridiplantae > Streptophyta > Magnoliopsida > Fagales > Fagaceae > Quercus > Quercus robur. Next base: position 62,942,046 of record NC_065538.1, on the reverse strand, counting down.
TTATTGTAAAAATAACACTAAATGATCATATTGAAACTTATTTCAATTGGGATTGAACAAAATTTAATGTTAGGGTGTTTAAAATTTTATTTTAGGGGTCAAAAAAAAAATTGATATATAATTTTTGTTTTTGGCCAGGCCAGGGGTTCATTTGAGCCCCATGGGCTGCTGGCTGTAGAGCCGCCTATTTGGATTTCTAGCAATAGCATGTATGGGCGCGTTGCGACAACAAGATGTATTTGTAAAACTATACATGTATGACTTGTCGGAGGTCGAAGAATCGTTCTATGTGGTTGGTTTCATAAAAACAAGATATGTAATTGAAATTAAGATCCAAACGGACACGATCTTGGTGGAGACATTACTTATTTGCGTGAATGGCTAGAATTCTATTAGAACTGTGACAAAAATGGTGATGTGAATAATAACTTATTTGGGAGAATAACGACGTCAACGACAATAGAAAAAAATAAGACAATTATGTATTAACAGATTTGTGTTGGCAGCGGAATCGCCTAATAGAGACTAAGATTGACAATTGGCACTGCATTTGAAGAAAAATAGTGACCTTATTGGTGACTGTTAGCAAACTAAAGCAAGATTGCTCTTATCTTACGACGAAAAAAAAAAAAAAAAAAAAAAAAAAAAAAAAAAAAAAAAAACTCTGATACCAGGAAAAAAGAGAGCAAGACTAAATAAATATTCATTGTATAATGCAATACATAAGAGATTATTTATGCGTAATTTATCCTAACCCTATTTTAATTCTAGTTAGCATGACTAGCTAGGAAACTCCACATGCAAGTATAGTTTTACTTTTGACCTATAAATATAGATGGAATTTACAATAATGGCCTTGCAACACGTTTGGACCCAAGGTCCCTGATATATCTAACACGCAGATATCTTAAACATATATAAACTTTTTTTTTCTTGAGAATTAAGCGTCTCAAAAGCTTATCATATAAAAAAAGCCATAAATGAGTGGTTGAAAAGTGATTTGGTATGTGTTTTATAACTCTGCTTAATTAAAAGCAAATCACTAATGAGTCGCGTCACCTAATCATATGCTTAATTCTGCACTTAAGACCAATACTCTATAGATGGTGGGAACAAAATCTAGTAGTTAGATGAGCAACCCTTAATTTTTTATATACAGAATCAAGTCGACATAGAAACAATGTGAAAAGGCTTCGGGAACATGAGGCGTGCATAATTTTATGGTACCAAGAAAGAGGAACTCGGATTCCACCCTAGGATTCCCCACCAATTTTTCTACTTTCGGGTTGTTCTTGGTACAGTCATTACGTTTAGTATTTTACAATGTTTTAAATCTCTGAATCGTATGAACTTAATATACTTTAATACCAAAACAATATAAAAATGTTAGTTTTATATTGTGTTGATGTCATGGCTTTCAACTAACACTGCATTTTTATTTATTAGTTGTGTTGAGGATGAAGTTGTCTACGTGACATATTTTGCCTGCATGTCGGCCTAGCAAAACAGCGGGAATATTGGCTGGGTGTTTTGACTGTTTTCACTGCCATTTTTCCTTTTTAAAATCTTCATTTTTGTGCTTATCATTACCTTAATTTTGGCATTATATTCAAATCATAAACTACTTAATTAACATGCATTCCTCAATCCTCACATGTAAATGGTACAATAGGTCAATGCAAAAACAAAAAAAAGCATAATCTTGCTCCGTCAATCTCTAGGTTTGCTTGCTCCATTTTCATATTCTAATGCAATCCGTGTTTCGACCATGTAAATTTGTGAAACTAACTAATATCATGTAATTTTTTAAGGGGTGCAAAGTCAAGAGGGAAGACATAATTCTGGTCGAGACCTGTACGAGTTATTAATTTCTGGGTCTTTTCCAATGACCTGCAAATGGAAATCGTATTCTGTGATTTAACCCACGCAATAATTTAAGAATATCTTATTTCAAACTAAATAGGAATGATAAATCCCATTTATTTGGGATTTAAATTTTGTTGAGTTAACTTGAATCTGAGGTATTGCTAGGTTGAAGAAATTTTTATTTACAAGTTGAGAGCCATTGGTGACGATGCACCTAACTAATTAAATACTACAATTATAATGATAGTATTTAATTAGTTAGGTGAACATGTGGTAAGTTTTTATTGGTGGAGCATAAAGTAGAGGAAGAAAAGTGAGACATAAGATTTGGACTCGTTGATTTGGTATCATTCGTAGGTTAAGCTCATTGTTCTTCAATTTTTAGTTTAGTAGGTTTCATGGTATTGTAAGCCACGAGATCATGCTAACTAGATTCTTGAAGTGATATGAATAATAAGATTTCAACTGTGACTTTAATGCAGAAGAAATTACCCTAGAGTATTATTAGGATATATATTCTCGACACACACACATATGTATATATATATATATATATATATATGTTTTTCAAGTCATGATAAAGGTGTGTTTTTTTCTGTTTTTGATTGCTGGGTGTTGTGTGTTTTTCAAGGAAAGAACATGTGGAGGAGATTGTTCTTAAATTTGCAATTTATAGTACAAACAGGATGAGTTGGAGTTATCCTGAAAATCTTTCTAGAACAACAAAATTGGCCTGCACATCCACACATTTATTTTTAGATCCTCTATGATCGCAGTGCTTACTTACAGTTTAAGTTAATGATTCGGGTTTTGCTTTATTATTGTCAACTTTTCTATCACTTCCTGATTGAACAAAGAGACATTAAGGAAAAGCCAAACATTGAGAAAGTTGATTAAAAGATAATTGTACTTAGAAAAAATGAGGTTTAAAATTTTGTAAATTAATAAATTAATTAAAAATATAAAAGAAAAAAAATTACATCCAAATTCATATAACTAGACCTCCTAAGTGGGATTAAGAGTTTGGAGCTACTGATTTACATATGGGAGCAATGATTCTTTGAGTTAGGAAGACCGGGAAAGTTAAGAAGTATCTTCGACTGTTGTCTGCACAAACACTAAAGAAGGTTGTCATGAAGATGATTTATCTTTGAGAGGTTTACTAGTGATACTTTGATAATACGGTTAGGGCTAGCATTTTGGAATGTAATGAACTTTTAGAGTGGTGTGATACTCACGGAAGGCATCTCTCTAGCTCTCCTCCCTAGATCGGACCTCAAAGCCTAGATTTCTTTTGATTTAAAGCCTGTGATTTTGGTTTAGTGACAATCATGTGACAATTGGGTGATTCAATGTTCCAACCTGCTTTAAAATAAGCGGAGGGAGTATATCACATCATATCAAATGTGATGTAAGGTTGTAGGGGTATAATAAATGCAGGGATGACTGTAATTCTGCATAATCAATGCTTTTATCTAGGTGTGAGATCTAATAACGTGATGAAATCGGCAAAACGATTTCTTTATTCTTACTTTATTCATATGAGAGTGACCTATCGTTGTTGGAGACTTCAGTCAATCCCACTCTTTATACTGTTAAAATATGACCTAAACCCCTACAATTACGTTTCAAATTATTGCTTAATTGCAAAACTTATGGTTTAGAGTAATCAAATCCACAACTAGATCATCTTGTCTTCCAGTATGTTAAAATCTGAAAATACAATTATTGGTTACATTCTTCCTCTTAATGTTTGCATGACATGAGGTAATATACCTAAATTCATTTATGACATTCTTTTTTGGTATAGTGTATTCACCATGAATTATGTACTTAGATGCCTCTTCACATACTCAAAAGGACTGCAGTGGGTTGATGCAGTCAGTTTTCTCTTAGGTTTTTCCACTTTCCTCAGCTGGTTTTGTTCCAGTGACTGAATAGTATTACTTTGATTCTTTGTTAGTTCTATGTCACTGTGCTCATTAAATTAAAAGAAACAAAGCAAAAGCCTCTTAAATATAAGTGTCTGGCTTGAATTCCCTTATCAAAAAAATGTCATTGCTCTAATTCACATACAAATTCCACTTGGTGTACTTTTTGCTTGCCTTTTACACAACACCCATTTCCATCTAAAACTATCATGGGCCCCTTTTACATCAATTTCCTCTATATAGTCTATATATTTCCGTAGATGTATGAAAATGAGCACGAAACAATCCAAAACTCATGTAGGATTTTAGAGAATTGTTCTTGTCAAATATGGGACCCATTTCTTTTTTGTATTGGTGTGGGACCCTCAGCTCCAACTGTTGCTTCCCCACTCTTTTGCTTCCAATCTTGGTGCAGACATGTCATGAAGGAACTGTTTTTTTTTTCTTTTTTTTTTTGTTGGCCATGTGAGTATTTTAGTATAAGTCTATTCTGTCCAGTTCTTGTTGCTAGATTGTTTTTCGAAATTAATTACAAAGATATTCAAATGGGGTATGTGAAAGGAAATTCGACATGCAATTTGCTTGTGTAGCCTTGTACATTGCCAGACTTTGTGCAATTAAAGTTGCACCCACCTTCCTCTCTTTTTCTCATTTTCTATTTATTCTATATTCTTTTTTGATTGGAAGACCATGGCCTACTCTAATTTCATTATCTTTAAAGACCTGATCATAATTAAAGATTTGGGACAATATCATCAATCTATCATAATTGAGTATATATGGCTAAAACATATATACACAATTTATTTATTATTTCATGTGACTCAATATAAATCTTTCTTAATAATGAGCAATTATAAATTATATAAAAATTGTTAAAATATAATTTATTTTAGGTAAAACTCAACCATAACAGTTTCAAGTTGTTTAGATCGTGTTTTCATTAAAATTTATATCAAAAGGTTTAAGAAATTTAAAAAGGATTTTCATTATTTATTTTAAAATGTATTTGAGCCATCTGCCATAATTTATTTTTGTGACAGAGACTCGGTCATAAACAGTGTACTTCTGTCACATTATTAAAGAGAATTGTTTGTCTTTTATTGCTACAATACTATTATAGTTCAATTTTGATAATATTAGTGAATTATATTTTATTTAATTTATTTCAAAATATTAAATTAACATAGATTTTTAATTAATCTCTATAATAAATTGACATATTAGTAGTGTGAACTGAGTTCTAGTTAGTTTAATTAATAAAATTTTTTGTTTTTTGGATAAAAGATTTGAAATTTAATTTTTATTTACACTAAAAGTTAATTAGTAATTTGACTTGATAATAAAAAATAATTATGTAACATAATTTGAAATATTATCGTGTTAAAAAGAAAAAGAAGAAAAACAAAAACAAAACAGGGGGCTCACATGTGTTGATATATTGGACGTTGTTTGGTGCATGGGCCAAAATTGGAGTTCTATTCTTTTCTTTTGCAAAGGTAGGCCCATTTGAGATGACGTATTAAAGATGGTTTCCTACATATTTTACCTAAGAATGGGACATAAAGAAACTTCTCTAGCTAATAGGTACTAAATATAATTCCACCTTTACAGTCACAACCTCAATTATTGGGCTTCATTCAAGCCTCACCCGATACTTGCAATCATGTTTCTGATAATGCTGTTTTATCAAAAATTAAAAAAAGTTTCTGATAATGCCTTTTAGAGAGAGAAAGAGAGAACACACAGATCTTCAGCATGAATTATAGGCTATTATGCAAACACACTGCAATATCTATTCACATAGAAAATAGTCAAATTACATGCATTTCAATTATTGACAAGTTTTTTACTCCCACAAAATAAATTATGAAAAGTATAATTTTTTTTTTGATTGATGGATATTAATAGCATTAAATCTCCACCCGTTAAATGAAATTATTATCTATATGTTATATCATGTTTGGCTTAGTAGTTCTTAAGACCTTATTATATTCATGAAATCTTGAATTTGAAATCTTTTGCCAACATCTTAGGGTCATTTTCATGAGATTTCTCTTTATAATAACTTAGTACGTATGGGAGGGGGGGCTGCATACAGCCGAGAGAATAATTAGATATTCAAAGAATTCTGAACACTCTTCTTTATTAAAAAAGAAAAAAGAAAAAAAAAAGGCTTATATGGAATTTCTCTCTCTCTCTCTCTCTCTCTCATGTAATATTAAAACTCGGTGTCAAACTATTTATATTAAGAAATTCCCTTAACTTTTAAATTCTCAAATCTGAATACAATTGTTCAACGTTAATTCAATCTTACTTTCTAGAAAATTAATAAAAATAAAATAAAATAAAATAAAAAAGCAAAGCAAAACAAAATGATGATTGTAGGCCTGGCCTGTACAAGAATCTCATGCAATAGTGAAAAGTCAGCTCAAGGGGCCAAATACGCACAATAAATGGCCCTACGTCTTGTTCAGTGTTTTTTGTTAGGTTGCATTTGACCCACCCTTCAATCACCTCCCAGGGCCAGAAGAGAACTGAAAAAAGGTGAAACCAAATTGCTCCTGCATGGAGAGCCAAATATACATGATAGGTCTAATCATACACCACGTAATTAGTTATATATGGTTCTTGTTGCAGTATTCTATCTTCACCGAAATTTAGTTTTTTTATTTTATTTTATTTTATTTTATTTTTTTATTTTAGAAACGAAATTTAGTTGGAAGGTACTGATCAAAATCATTCTTTGCTCTTTTTCCTCTTTCTTTTTTTTTTTTTTTTTTTTTTTTTTTTTTTTTTTTTTTTTTTTTTTTTTTTTTTTTTTTTTTTTTTTTTTTTTCAAAACTAAAGTTAGAAGTTATTATTAATTCTAGTTAGCTCAACTGTTAAATTTTTTTTTATTGAATAAAATATTTAGAGTTTAAATTCCATTTACACAAAAAAAAATCATCATGTAGTAAATGTCATGAATTAAATTTTGATCTTACCTAAAAAATGAATAAAAACCCTTGGAAGCAATTAACATCGGGCTGGTCGTCCAATGGTATTGGATTTAAAGCATCTGCAATGAGCTCAACATAGCTCTAGTGTAAAACAATTTAAGAAAAACATTTTTCTATTTTACCTTTCTACCTTTTTAATTGAAAACACCCTCCAACAAACTCTCTAATTTTCTGTTTATTCTTTTTTTCTTTTCTTTTCTTTTCTTTTCATTTTCTTTGTTGTTTTTTACCAAACAGTCGCAACCCAGCAAACTTGATCATCTAGAATGAACCCATCACCCACCAACCTGAGAACAAACCTAGCAAACACATTGACCCGAGAATGAATTCGTACCCAACAAATTCACACCCTAAATAGACACAAAACCCAAGACCATCACTATAAGATCTTAGTTCGATCCTAAGCTCTATAGTTTTGCCTTAATCTGATCCACCAATTCCCAATCTAGTTTTGAGCCATGGAGGAAAGTCGACAATAACATCATCCTAGTCTAGGAAACTGTCCACTCCATGTCCAATTCCAAGAGCAACATAGGTAGCATAGTATGGCCATCAAAATAGGTAGCATAGTTTGGCCATCAAAATTTACAAGAAGAAAAACCCAACTAATTAATACTAGGACCACAACTTTTGCGACTATTTTTACTATAACTTACTCACATGACAAGTCATAAATGGTGGAAGACTCCACCTCTCATAACTTACCACACAAACAAATTGTGACAAAAATAGTAGTCTTAACATTTTCTAAAAAACCCTAATATTTTTCGGTTTCCCTTTGACTAAATGTTGAGCAACATGGCTCTTCATAGTATTTGCCAACAATTAAATAAGGAGTGAAATCAAATGATCAATGCATAAAACCTGTATTATTGAAAAACACTTGTTCAGCTATAATGATTATTGTGCATGGCAAAAGTGAGGCTAATGGGCCAACCCTCACTTGGGCTCTCAATTTATTTGTAACGTAGGCTTTGGATTTCTTACCTTGGGTAGTTCTTTATACAGAGACCCAACAAAACTGTCTTTCCCTCCTAATACTGCACAAGCTTAATTCTCACTTCTTCCGCTCTTAGTCTCTTTTCGAACTTCTTAACAACCCCTCTCTCTTCTTTAGCTTCTCATATTTATAGCCAAAAATTAGTGGAGAGTTATAATTACTTTCATGGTTAGTGGGAAAGAAGGTTCAATGCCGTTATTCTTAAGTGGGTGTTAGTTGGGAGTGGGGTGTGGTAAGAGTGGCATTGGAACTAGTTCCCACCTAAGTAGATTTGCTCGGCAGCAATATTCCCCAAGGCACTGCTAGGCAGCCGAGAATTGGTGAACTCGAGCAATTGCCTTAATGTTCGGTAAGTGGTACACTAGGCATGATCTGGGTGAGGAAGCATGGTGTGTAATAATTAAGACCATTCGCTCAATGCAAGGTGGCATGAGACCTGGGCCTATGGTCCTTGTGGGCCTAGGGCCCGGGTCTCAGGGAAAAAGAGATTGGCGTCATGGGCCATATTGTTGGGTCGGAGCCCAAGGCCCAATTGGGCTTGGGGGTCCAGGTACTGTACAATTATTTATCTAGTTTGTCTTCTTATATATACATTTCCAACTATAGTTTACAGCTTTTGGATGTTGGGTTTACTAAAATCAAGAGGGTACAATACATGATTTTTATTTTATAGACGGTATTTTACTATAGTTTTTTTTTAAAGAAAAAATTAAATTAAATAGATATAATGTATAAAGACGGGAATTGACAAAATAGCATGCAAACGATATTCACAACTGCCAAAGTTGCCTAATTTACCTTTTATACTAAGATGCCAACTAAGCTGCATTAACAAGGATATAAAAAAACGTGAATTAAATTAACCAATAAAACAACTTTAAAAAAATAATTAATAAAAGAAAAAGAAAAATAAACGAAATACAATAGAAGCCTGATCGTTTAAGAAAAAAGAAAAAGAAAATAGAAGCATCTCATTTTGATCAGAGGCATGAGCCAGCTTGGGTAGTAGTCATCTTCTATTCTTCTTTAGAAATGGCTTAAACGAAACCAAAAGTATGAGCATGATCAATAAATTCAATACTTGGATGATATTCCCAAAAATGCATATATTAATCCCTCTTTTTTATTTTCAAATATGTCCAGTAATCCAAAAAAGAGGGAGTTTTTATATATTTTTTATTTTTCATTTTTAATTTATGTAGTGCAAGAGCATTAGTATCCAAGTGTTTAACCCTCAAACTGTTCTTTTAAAACCCCCCACACACTAAAAAAACCCTTTATAGCCGGGTGTTTATACCTAAAAAGCTTTACAACTTTGCTACAGTAACTTCTTATTATATAGCAAGTTTTAGAGAGTTATTTATTGATATACTCTCTCTCTCTCTCTCTCTCTCTCTCTCTCTCTCTCTCTCTCTCTCTCTCTCTCTCTCTCTCTCTCTCTCTCTCTCTCTCTCTCTCTCTCCATGATGGCGATTGTTTTTGAATTTGGATTTAGGTTGGCTGATTTAGGTTTTAGTTAATTTTGTGATTGGTGGGTCGTGCAATGATGGATACTGATCTGTGTGGTGGTAGATGGTGGTGGTGAATTGGTTTGGTGTGGAGGAGGTGGTGGTAGTGAGCTGCAATTTCAATTTATTTTAATTTAATTTAATATTTTATTTTAATATGGGTTTCTAGGTATGGGTATGTGATTTCGGAGGTAGTTGATGGTTGTGGTGGTGATGGATTCTAAGTGGTGGTGGGTTGTGGGAGTGGTGACTGTTGTGGTTGATTTTTTTTTTTTTTTTTGCTATAGGTTTTGATTTAGGAATGAGTATTGATAGTAGTAGTGGTGGATGATTTTGATTGTGGATGGGTGGATGAAGTGGTTGGTTATATCTACTGGAATGAAATGTTGAGTAAATTGTAAAATATTATTTTAAAGTAGATAAAACAATTTTTCATATCATCAAATAGGTTGTCTTTTTTACAAACTCAACTATGAATGCTCTAAGCGCAATCAAATTTAGTTATAAACCCCACAAAGAGGAAATTATTGTTTTTGTGATAAATGTCCTTATAAATTAATGACTTTTTTGTTAAAATAAAATTTATCATTATAAATTAATGTTTTATTGCTAAAATAAATTTTATCATATGAGATTGGATTGTATTGAAAAAGTAATAAGTAAGAAGAAAATTAATTAATTGTTCATCAAAAAAGAATATTAATTAATTAATTAATTATTATTATATTCAAGAATAAAAGACTAATTTCATTTGGACTGACACTAATGACTTTTTCTCCCCTTTTCAGAACCTATTAGATCATACTGCGCGTGTGGGTTCAGTTTCTGCGCAGGTTATGAAGAAAAGCAACCAAAATCCACGTGACGAACACCCAAAGATGACCTTCCCCACACGTGCCGTAACTTAACCCCGCGTCATCAAAAAAAGGCACATACAGCTATGGCTTTTACCAAAGTACCAAAACTCTACCACGGTTAAAACCTCGTGGTAAAAAAACACAAAGTACGTAGTACTTAGCAAAATTTAAAACAAAAAACCCAGATTAAGGAAAATTAAGCTCTGTATTTGTCTGTACAACCCAGCATAAATACCCCCTCAACTAACTCACTATTTTTCATTCTCTCTCTCTCTAACAACAAAACCAGAGAGACCTAACCAAACACTTCTCTCTCTCTCTCTCTTTCTTTCTCTAGCCTTTATTAGTTTCCAGTACGGATTTCTTTTATGTAAGAAACCCTAATATTTAGCTCCGACGACCTCAAAAGCCTGCTACGTTTGCAAATGCGCATTCAAAGCCCTTTAATATAATACAGCACCCTTTTTCCTCAAAGCTTTGACTTCTCTTTCATGGACTTTCTGTTCACAAAGAAAAAGTATCTGATTCTATAGCCCCTCAAATTCACTGTTTGTTCTGCGGGGTGGGTAACTATCTAACAGTCTCACCACAAAAACCTGGTTTCAGATTCCATTTGGGTTTTTTTTTTTTTTTCCTTTATATAAGAGCTACTAGCATGGTGTACCTTGTTTCTCTGTAGAGAGCAACAAAAGATTTTAGCTTTCTAAAATGTTAGACCGTAACCGAGATTCAGATAGCGAACTGAGTTTAGAAGCTTTGAATTCTGGTTATAGTTCAATGAGCAGCGATAGTTGTAGCAGTTTTAGCCGGCTTTCCTTTGAGCTCAACGCTCCTGCAGCTTCACAATCCTCGCCTGAAAACCTCTTAACTCTGAAGCCTCACCGTTCCTCAGATTTCGCTTACTCCGCCGTTCGCCGGACGGGTCTCACCATCCGTGACTTCAGACTCATCCGCCGCATCGGCGCCGGAGATATTGGTACTGTGTATCTCTGTGCACTCAGAGACTGTTCCGACTACTACGCGATGAAGGTGGTGGACAAACAGGCCTTGGCGAAGAAGAACAAGGTGCAGAGAGCTGAGATGGAGAGGAAGATTCTGAAGATGCTGGACCATCCTTTTTTGCCTACGCTTCACGCCGAGTTCGAAGCCTCCCATTTCTCTTGCATTGTCATGGAGTTTTGCTCCGGCGGCGACTTGCATTCTTTGCGCCACAAACAACCCCACAAACGCTTCTCTCTCAGCTCCGCTAGGTATACTTTCATGTCCGATCCATATCTCTGAAAATATTATCTGAAACAAAAAACAAAAAAGCTTTAAAAGCTGCGTTTCTTCTGAAGGTGAAAGAGAAATTTCGTTTTTGCATGTTTTTTTTTTTTTGTTTTCTTGTGCTGCGAGAGATAAGTAAAAGTTTCTTTTCTCTTGTCTGCTTTCGCAGCTCTGATTTCGAATCAAAATCAATTAAAAATCGCTTTCAAATTTTTTATTTCCGTTTTTTTGCTCTGCAGCTAAGATTTTCTCGGATTATCTCTCTGACTTAGCCGCAAATTTCCTTTAAATGAAAATTTTCCGTTATTGGATGTGATAGAAACCCATTCATTTCATTGCTTTATTGATCCATTTTGCTAGATCAGGCAATTTCTTTACCGTCTCACACAAGTAAACATTATTGCTCACCGTTTGGTTCCCGAGAAATTTGGTTTAACTCGGCCGATTCAACTCAATCTAACTCAGTTCATTTTCATTTGGGATTTTATTTATTTATTCAGGTTTTATGCTTCGGAAATTCTGGTTGCATTAGAGTACCTTCACATGCTGGGAATAATCTACCGAGACCTTAAGCCTGAAAACGTTTTAGTAAGATCAGACGGTCATATCATGCTCTCAGACTTCGATCTCTCTCTATGCTCAGACGCAATCCCAGCCGTCGAATCCCCATCGTGCTCCCCAGAAACCGCGACATCATCGACTCCGTCGTACACCCGCGGCGTACACATGCCATTCTCCTGCCTCCCGAACCGGTTCTTCCGGTCACGCAAGGTCCAAACCTTAGCCCCGAACCGGCTGTTCGTGGCGGAGCCGGTCGACGCCCGGTCGTGCTCCTTCGTCGGGACCCACGAGTACGTGTCGCCGGAGGTCGCGTCCGGCGGGTCCCACGGCAACGCGGTCGACTGGTGGGCCTTCGGGATCTTCATCTACGAAATGATCTACGGTCGCACGCCCTTCGCGGCTCCATCGAACGAGACAACGCTGCGTAACATCATAAAAAAGCCCCTCGAGTTCCCGACGTCCCCCACGCCCCCCAGCACGAGTGAGCTCCACGCGCGCGACCTCATCTCCGGGCTGCTGAACAAGGACCCGGTTAGCCGACTCGGGTCGAAGCGCGGAGCCGCCGACGTCAAAAAGCACCCGTTTTTCAAGAGCCTGAATTTCGCCCTCGTACGGTCGCTCGCGCCGCCGGAGATCCCGGGTCTCAAAACGACGCCGAAGAGGTGCGGTGGTGTTGGCGGTAGTAGCAGTAGTAGTAATAGTAATGCACAATCAACTGCGTTTGAGTACTTTTGATTTGAAACAAACGGAGGGATTCGCGCCACGTGTCGAGTTGGTGCTGCCAGATTTTGTCACTGGCTTTTGTATATTCGAGCTGTCTTTTTTTGGTTTTTTTTTTATAATTTCTTTTAATGGGCCCCTCTGTTTTTGACGTACTGTTACGTGACTTTTATATGTTTGGGAGGGGATATACCTAATTTTCACGTAAATATATAGAATTCAAATGATATAATATGTAAATGTGGGAAATGCGAGGAAGTCTATAATGTGTAGTCTGTAAAGTAGAGTATCTATAGAGTAGAGAGATAGAGGTCTAAAATAGAGTAGAGTAGAGCCTTAAAAGATGGAGGGGATGTGTGGGATTTAGTATTACAAAGTCAAAGAAAATAGTATTCCGACAGGATTGAACCGAAGGGAAAAAAGCAGTGTGGGATCATATCTGATCCTGAGTTTTACGTTGCCAAATCACGGCTGTTGATTATGTCATGGTTACTGTATAAAGCCTCGATAGCCTTACTTGTTATGGTAATGCTTGGGGATGTGTGGGGAAAAAGAAAAATAAAAAGTGGAGCAAGTTATCCAGGATAAACAACTCGTAATTCGTATCTAACAAATACATAAAAGTGGTTTTTCTTTTCCTATACCAATTGTGTGTGTGTGTTTTGTTTTTTTTTTTTTAATATTTAAATTTGGTAACTTGTGTGGCTAGCTCGTAGAACCTTCTTTCGTTTTTGTTATTGAATTATTGGATGGACCTGGTAGTCGAACCTGTTGATTGCCTGTTTTTAACAATCTCCACCTTACCCTTTTACGATTGAATCAGTGTGAACATGTCAGTGAACATGTGGAGCATACTTTCGTTGTCTTTTACTACTCATTTTTCAACTTTGTTTATCTTGGTATAACACTTAAAATTCCTATTTTTTAATAGTTGAATATATACTTACTGGTAAGAAGGTATCTCATTTATAAAATTTATTACATTGATCTATGAAACCTATATATTATGAAAAGGATAATATATATATAAATAATGCATGAGATAATTGTTTTTATTTTTGGTAAACACATGAGATAATTGTTACTTATTTGATAAGACTTTGATCCACTTCATCTCTCCATTAGAAGAACTCTTCTTTTTCCCTTATAGTGATACACACTAATTTGGTGAGTCTTAAATCCATGACTTCATCCCTCTATCTTTCTCTTACAAAGATAATGTTTGAGTTGGAGCTAAATAACTCTTTCTTGTAAGTTAAATAGCTCATTTTTTCCCGTTATAGTAACTCTTTTTTTTTTTTTTTTTTTTTTTTTTTTTTTTTGAGAAACCGACCAAGAAGCCTGGGACTTTATTCAACAAAGAACTTAATAAACATCACGTAAAACGAATGGGACAATGCCTATCGGTAGGTCTTCCAACTGCACATATAACCCCAAGACAGAATTCGCTTTCTTAGCTAAAGCATCAGCAACAAAATTATAAACACGATTAACATGATTAAACTCAACAAATTGAAAAACTGAGGCTTGAACGCAAATGTCCTCTATAATGTTCCCATAACTAGACAGCTCACCAGTACTATGGATAAGAGCATTGATGACCACAGTTAAGTTACCTTCAAATACCACCTAAGTTAGTAACTTTGTTAGAATAACAATAAGTGATAAAATTCACAACTTCCTCTTAAAACTTTTGAGATAAGTGATAATTTATCATGGTATAAGAACAATTATTTATCATGGGGAACTTTCAAGTCATATAGGAGAAAAAATTCTATAATATAATGATTAAGTATTTAAATTTACTATTTCTTATTAATTTAAACTTTTTGAAATTTTCTTTTGGAGAAAATAAGCCTTTTGGATTAATTAAATATTGTCATAACTTTTTGTAGAATATAAGCATGTATTTGTGACATTGAATTCTCCTAATGTATGTCACACCATTTGAGGTACCCGTACCACAATGGAATATATAATAGTCTCCAATAAAGCAAGATGTTTTTACATGTTTCTAAAGTCGGTCAACGAAAGTCTAGCATTTTGAACACAAATGCTATTTGTATAGCTTTAGGAATAAAGAGAACATAAAACAAACAGGTTAGAATTGCCGTCACAAATCTTGTAGAAAAGAGGTTGCGAGCGATTTGTGCATTTCACTCAAGAAAGATTGCGCTTTTGAAGGACATGATTTGGCTTGCCTCCATGCAACATATATAGAATTTTGCAACTCTCATGCTTTTCAAAAGAAACATGGAATGTGATAATATTGCGTTTATTTCCTCCTCTCTCTCTTTTGCTACTTTAATTATTCTGTGAATATAACTTCGTTTTATTTATTTATTTTGGTTGATGCAATAATGACTTTTTGAAAGTATAGACGACAACCTTTCACAAGTCTTACGCCACCGGAACCAATTTCACTAATGAAGATCATAATAACTTCATAAGTTGGCCTTCTACATATGAGACAACTTTGTTCATTACCATCTTATACGAAACCCACAATTTGGGTGCTTAATTACTAAGTAAAAAGATTTTAAAAAATTTTACTTTGTGGTTGTGGATAACTTTCATCTCTTATTTCTACAAAAAAAATCATTTGCAGACAGATTAGCCTTGCTTTAATAAGACATAAGCAAAATATAGTAATGAACAATTTTGAATGATTAGGTTTTGACACTTCCAAAATTCCATTAATGAAGAATATTTATTAGGAAAAGGTAGCTAGCTAGCTAGGTTTACTCGAAAAGCATAAAATCTCCCAAATTCCACAACATTTTTTGACTTTGGAGTAAGTTGATTTTGCTTTGCTAAAACCCTATCCTTATGGTAACTTAAGAAGGACGCATATATAAGGTGATGAGGATAAGCAACACGTGGGGATAAGGAATCATGTGAGGCCACATGTAGGGCAAATAAAAAGCTTAAGCATCAATGGCTTAACTTGTCTCTCTTTAAGGTCTTACCCTTTATTACTTTTATAATCATAGTTAGGGTTTTTATTTTATTTTATTTATTTGTTGGTATTTAAATCATTGGATGATAATAATTTAGTTGAAATCAAAGCCAAAAAGCGTGTATAAAAAGGTCAAGAATTGTTTTGCAGAGGCCGAGGTTTGTGAAAGGACTTTAAAGCACATCCCCACTTTCACGTGTGAACTTAGACTGTGAGGAACACTTACCAAACAGTAGGCTGTGCTCAAGCATTGAGGTTCGGACGTGTATTTCACAGTCATAAAGGAATTTTTCTCAGGTGAGAGGAAACTTTTGGAGAAGACTGTAATAGAGAATGAAAGAAAGTAAAGGGTATGTCATATGTGTGTGGTGGGACTGAACTGATGAGCCCAATTGACAACACATGGGTTTGTCCATGTGATCACCTGCCAACCAGGCAGCCATAACAGCTCACTTTAAAGCAGTTGTCTCCCTTTCTTGTCTCAAGCTCTAACAATGGCTACCCCACACACCCAATCTCTTTCAAACACGTTGCATATACATATTCTTCATCTACTTCCCTCATGGTTGACCCTACGTACCCATTTAGTGCATCACCAGAAGCCTATACCAATCGATCTTGTTTGTTGTAAACATGGAAAGGATGAAGGCCAAAAGGGTGTCGGGATTGTTGGGAAGAGAGTATTGCCGTATTGGTGATATAAAGGGAAAGGAAAGAAAGAAAGAAAAAAAAATAGAAATGATAATGGTGATGATGAGAAGGAAGAAAAGGCATTCAACATGATTGAAGAAGATGGGAATAATTGATGTGTTAATGGTAATGGTGCAACCTGTCTTTCATTAAATGGTCAATATATCTAAAATAAAATGAAAAAAACTCACGTCTCTTTCTCAACAAAAAAAAAAAAAAAATAGGTCTAGATTTTTATTCTCTACAACATGATTAATGGAGTAATTAAAAAAAAAAAAAAAACTTTCTAACCTAAGATTTATAAGCTTTCCTTTGGCTCGAGTCGAGTTGATCTATGTGAATTTGAAAGAGTTAATCTAATAGTTCTTAATTAAGTTCTCATTAACCCTTATTTGATTTGTGAATTCTTGAGTTTAAATCATTATATGTCATTTTGGTATTATCTTTAAGGGATTATTTCACATGATTCCAAGTTTGTATGAGACGAGAGAACACACATAAATAAAGAAAAAGTTAAATATTCAAAAGTTTTAGCATCTTCCTTGAGAAAAAAATAAAATAAGACTTTTAAAAAATATATACAATTTTATAATTAGTTACAATTTACAACAGCGTAAGATAGGCGATCCATTAGTTGAATAAAGTTGAGGGAGCAAAGCAACCAAACATTTGACAACAAAAAGAATCTCCATGATATGGCTAAGTCTCATAACCCATAGTTGTCAAAATGTGATTCATAATGATTTTTATTTTTTTGTATCATATTGTATTATGTAATGTAAAATACATTAACTTTTTATAAATTTTATATTAAAATTATCGATATAGCTATGTAAAATGTAGAATTCATAATGTGAAGCCACTCTTGCAAAACCATTTCATCATTAATATCTTCATTCTTCGTAGTCTCCAACATTTACTATATGTGTGTGTATATATTTTGTTATTTAACCATTTTTTTCATAGTATGGAAAATGAACTTGGCAAATGTAAAGTAAAGTATGAGGCATGTGGTCTAAATTTTGTATTAGGAAGAGAACAAAAATAAAAACAACAACAAAGAACAAACTCAAGAACTTCAATAATTTAATTAAAAAAAAAAAAAAGCCTAGCAACTTGTTGGACTCAACTCAAAATACAAATTCTAACCCTCCTTCCCCTCCTCCCCACCCCCCCCCCCCCCCCCCAAAAAAAAAAAAAATCACCAATTATAACTGACTTGTGTATGTATCATGTGATTGATCAGTATAGTAGATACATATTTACGACGTGTTACATTTTTTATTTGATTTGAGAATGGCTTATTTGAATCTTTAAATAATTTTGTTAACCCATAGTTTATCCACTATTAAACTAAAGAAAATCTCAATTTTGCTCAAACATAAGCTTTTATTCTCTTTTGAGAAAAAATATATATAGACTTTTATTTTAGTTTTACATATTGCAAACCCTTTTATTTTATAGGAAATACTACAAACCTAATTATCGACTCTATAAAACTCCATTCCCAATTAAGAGTAATACTTAAGGTACCGTCATTAATACTCTACCTTAAAATTGCTAATTTTGCATTTAACTCAAATTAAATTTGTGCCCCAAGGTACTGCACATGCTGAGCTCAAAATTAAAATTTTAGCCCAAAAGCAAAAAGTTGATTTTGAGATTGGAGGATTTGATTCTAAACACATCAATCAGATTCTCACGAATAAAGGATAATGAAAAGTGGTAATTTGTACATGGCATGAGCTCCTCCCTTTCCTTTTTTCTTCTATGAAACCCACTCAAAATTCTCATGAAATCCCATTAAACACCACCATGGTTGAAAATTTCTTACTAGTTGTAGACACTGTATTTTGTACCCCTTACAACTTGGGCCCTCGTTCCTCAATGATATTGAAATTCTAAGACCCAAGGTTGGTTTAGGGCCCAATTAGATATTAAATTAACTTGAGAAATGTTAAAATGAAAAATATAACATTAAATGAGCAAATAAATCTATTTTTGGCAAAGTAAAGCCAAAGAAATCCTTGGCCTGCAGTTTGGAACAAATTCCACATCATCTAGGAGTCATTCTAAACCCCCATGTTCACAATATAAATAACCATATATGGTACATTTTCAAAAGATACAGAAATCCTAAGTGAAAACACTAAGATTCACTAGAAATAGTGAATCAAAGAGAGAGTTTTTCATAAAACATCATCAAGTCAATTTTCTTTTGAATGGGGTCTTCTCTGGCCTTGATATTTGAGTTTAAGATTACTAATCACTTTTTATTGATTGTGAATATATTTGACTGAGGGGAACGGTAAAAAAATCAAGGTTGAAGAGTTTTTGTTTTGAGGTATCAGTTCTAAGTTTTTTCCTTTATTTTCTCTAGTTTATTTTGTTTTTGTTTTTGTTTTTTTTTGTTTTTTTTGTTTTTGTTTTTGTTTTTGTTTTTGTTGTTGTTGTTGTTGTTTTTGTTTTTTTTGTTTTTTTTGTTTTGTGTTTATATATGTTTGCTTAGCTTAGTCTTTATGCTCCTAAGCATGTTAGGTTGCTAGTATCCTTATTTTAAGTGTTACTCTATTTTTTGTGCTAGGGTTTTTGAGCAAACCTGTGCACGCATGCATCATGCATGCGTGCGCAGCATGCATGTGCAAGTCAAAGATGCGTACGCATGCAAATGGACCACGCATGCAAGCCTCTACATTTGCGCCCATATCGCTGCCTATAAACCCTAATCCAAATTTTTCCTTTGTTTTCTTTGCTTATTTCACATGATATGCCTCTATTTGATTCCTTTTTATAGGTATTAGTTCTTATTCTATGTTTATTATTTGTTGCTTTTCACATGTCTAAATTAGGGTTTATTTTTGGTTTCTTTGTTTTGATGCCATGAACATGCATTCACATACTCATACATTGATGTCATAGGTACTGTGATGCAGTAAAATAAGTGAGGTAAGTCTTGCATTCACATGTACATGCATTTTTTTGTGACATAATCTTGTTTAGGTTTGATGAACATGATGTGGTGGTTTAAATAAGTGTGTTTGCGTCTTAATGTTTTCCAATGATCCCTTGATGATACCATGATTATTTGCTGCCTATGTCTTACCTTGATTTAATGTTCACATTCTTCTACCTTTGATGTGATATAATGACATGATGTTAGATTAAAGCTAGGTTGATATGAGATGCCATGATAGATGAATGATTCGGTTTTGGGATGATTGATGCTATATTGTATGTTTAGATGTATGTTAGTATGTGTGTGAGTATGGATATAATATTGAATATGCCTTTAATAGGGTTAAGACATAAGACACAATGAGAGGAAGCCTAAGGTTGGACGATTTTAGGTGCCTAATACCTTCCCAAAACTGTATCTAAACTCCAAATCCATACTCTGATAGTAAGATCAAAAGTGATAACGGCTTAAAATGTATACTTGTTATATATTTATGTGGGTGTTATCTTCTTATTACTTTACTTAATTTGTATAATTAAGCTATGATTTGCATTAGTCCCTACTATTTATCTTTACATAATTTTTTGAATAAGATGTCATTCATTGAGTGTAATTTTCTACTTTCAGAAAATCATGTGAAAAAATGAGTTTACAAGAGTTTGTGAGAGAATAGAGGTCAAACTAGAATTAAAGTAGAGCTAAAAGACCATGCTTAAATGTCTAAGGAGGTACAGCTGGAGTGCTTGGATCATCTACCATGTTTGGAAGCTTCAAAAAAGGAAAGAAATCAAAGAGGCAAAATTTGAAAAGGAAAAATCAGATTTGAGCACTGATCAGTATTTTGGGCATATCTCTCTCTTCAAAAATCCAATTGATACAAGGCTAGATGGGTTGGAACCGTGACTTAAATATCTACAAATCTCCAGTTTTGAGTTTTTCTAAATTCACAAATTTTGAAGGCCGAAATTAACTCACAAGTTACTACTGTATATCTAGACGAAAATTAAAATTGTAAAAGTTTTATTTTCTTTGGACACTTTGACGTTAGGGTTTTGAAGGGAGGCTGTGTAGAACAAATTTGGAAGAGAAAACCTTATATTTTCTTTCTCTAATAGCAACCTAAACTCTTTGCTAGGGATAGGGGTTATGTTTCTTCTATACAGTATGAATATTCAATGTGATTCTTTCTAGAATTTTATCGACAACATATTTGATTGTTCAATTAGATTTCTTTTGATGTATTAGTTCTTCCATGCTTTCAATAAGTTCAATCATGTTTTTCTTATTTTTTAGATGAATTTCTAATAGTTTCAAATAGCAATCAAGTTTTAAAATGAATGAGTTTTTTTGAAAACTTTTCTAACCGCATTATTAATCTAGGTTATTATGCATTCTTGAATTGTCTCAGTTTAACTGAATTATAAGTATTTAATTGTATAAAAACAATCAATTATGAAATATATAATTTCTTAAATCACAAAGAATTTCATATCGATATAAGGAAACACCCCAATACCCTAGTATTTACATAATTGATTTAAATAAGTTATCACTGTTATTCTTGTTTACAATTACTAGGCAAAAATTATTCTTCATCTTCACCAAAAGTTTTTTATTTTTATTTTTTTATAATTACATTGTCTTTGAATTTACCTTGCTTCTTGTGGTTTGACCTCGATACTCTAAGAATTATATTGTTACGATCTCCTGTACTTGGGAGTGAGCGAGCAAAAAGGTCCTTCCTCGAAAGGGCGCAATATATATGATTTCTAGGCTATTACAAAAACTAGGTGGCGACTCCCCATTGTGTCTACACTAGCTAGTACTTATCATCATCACAAATCCATCATCAGCCACAATTTTATCATCAACAAACCACCCCCAATCACCCAAATAAAGCAAACCCATTAACCAAAAGCACCCAAATATCCAATGGCAACATTTTAACTTCTTGTCTATTAAAATGAGCTGTGTTTTATTGTTTAAAATTCTAGTGAGATGATGTGTTTAATAGAGTTGTTCATATTACATAACCTTAATCTTTTTTATTTTTATTTTTTATTTTTTATCTTGATTACTTTAATTTTGTTATGTTTTTTCTATTTTAACTGTGAAGTAATGAGATGATGTTTTTTCTATTTTAGTGAGATGATGTGTTTAATAGAGTTGTTCAGTAACTGCACTAACCTTAGTTGAGTAAAGTTACACTATTTAAACAATAGGCAGTAAAGTAATAAATGGCCTAATCACTGGTGGGTACATTGTAATCAAACCTAGAATATATATTTATATTTCA
Organism: Quercus robur; assembly: GCF_932294415.1. Classification (NCBI taxonomy): domain Eukaryota; kingdom Viridiplantae; phylum Streptophyta; class Magnoliopsida; order Fagales; family Fagaceae; genus Quercus; species Quercus robur. The sequence goes on along the minus strand of NC_065538.1, from coordinate 62,920,434 downwards.
ATAATTAGCTACAAATAATTTTGTCATGCAAAAGAAATAATATATAAACTTATGTTTATTCATATGTTTAAAGGACTAATGCTCATTTTACCATCATTTATTTTGAATTTGGCATTTTCATGTTTTATTACTTTGGTAGCGCAATGCAACACTATAACAAAGGATTATTTGTCTAGAAAAAAAAAATGTTAAATACATAAACATTAGCTAATCATGAAGTATGAGACTTGGGGCTAAAAATTCATAGTCACTAATGATGGCTATCAACCATGATGATAGCTTTGATATCTCTCTTCTTGGAGTCTATTGATCAACCCTAAGCCTCTTCTATTTTTTTTCCTTATGTATACATTTTTATATATATATATATATATATATATAAATCCATTGGGCATTTTAGCTATACTCATCATCTTAAACTTAGTGTTTATCCTTTAGAATTTAGAATGCTGGAAGTTGAAATCACAATCGTAGTAAAATTATTCACAACTTGTTAGAAACTAAGGTTTAGATTTTCCATATGTTGTACCTCAAACCTGTGTATAGTACTCATTCTTGTAACTCAATTAAAAAGTAGCAATCTTAAAATTGGAAAACCTGCTAACCTACTTTTCCCCCAATATTGAGAGTCCATAGTTTGGAGGAAAAAAAATAAGAGAAAAATGTACCAACTCTTTTTGTTTTCTTAATTTTTTTTTTTTTAAAAGAACACAACCTTGAATATGTAATAACTTGTCTCCTTATTGTTTTTTCTTTTTTTTTGGGGGTGGGGGGGGGGGGGGGATTTTAGATATACTGTTTATCTATGTATAAACTTATTTTTAGTCTAGAACCTCATTTTATTAACATTATAGTGCCTAACAAACCAAAAAGTAATAAATATCGGTATTAAAATGATGTTTTAGTCTATGATTATGTTGTTTAAATCACAATAAGGGTTTAAGAGAGAAAGTGACGAGATACACCCACAGTTAGTAATAGCAAATCTAAAAAAAATAGAAATGATAATGGTGATGATGAGAAGGAAGAAAAGGCATTCAACATGATTGAAGAAGATGGGAATAATTGATGTGTTAATGGTAATGGTGCAACCTGTCTTTCATTAAATGGTCAATATATCTAAAATAAAATGAAAAGAACTCATGTCTCTTTCTCAAATGACTTGTCTATGTATCATGTGATTGATCAGTATAGTAGATACATATTTACAATATGGTACATTTTTTATTTGATTTGAGAATGACTTATTTGAATCTTTAAATAATTTTGTTAACCCATAGTTAATCCACTATTAAACTAAAGAAAATCTCAATTTTACTTAAACATGAGCTTTTATTCTCTTTTGAGAAAAAAAAAAAATATAGACTTTTATTTTAGTTTTACATATTACAAACACTTTTATTTTATAGGAAATACTACAAACCTAATTATCGACTCTACAAAACTCCATTCCCAATTAAGAGTAATACTTAAGGTACCGTCATTAATACTCTACCTTAAAATTGCTAATTTTGCATTTAACTCAAATTAAATTCATGCTCCAAGGTACTGCACATGCCAAGCTCAAAATTAAAATTTTAGCCCAAAAGCAAAAAGTTAGTTTTGAGATACATTATGATCAATCATCAATTGGTACAGCTTGCTTGGCCAAGATCATAGAAGATATATACATATATATATATATATATATATATATTCTTGGAGGACTTGATTCTAAACACATCAATCCGATTCTCACCAATAAAGGATAACAAAAAGTGGTAATTTGTACATGGCATGAGATCCTCCCTTTCCTTTTCTCTTCTATGAAGCCCACTCAAAATTCTCATGAAATCCCATTAAACACCACCATGGTTGAAAATCTCTTACTAGCTGTAGACATCGTATTTTGTACCCCTTACGACTTGGGCCCCTGTTCCCTAATGATATTGAAATTCTAAGACTCAAGGTTGGTTTAGGGCCAAATTAGATGTTAAATTGACTTGAGAAATATTAAAATGAAAAATATAACTTTAAATGAGCAAATATATCTATTTTTGGAAAAGTAAAGTCAAGGAAATTCTTGGCCTACGGTTTGGAACCAATCCCACATCATCTAGGAGCCATTCCAAACCCTTATTTTTACAATATAAATAGCCATACATTGTACATTTTCAAAAGATATAGAAATCCTAAGGGAAAACACTAAGATTCACAAGAAATAGTAAATCAAAGAGGGAGTTTTTTACAAAACATCCTCAAGTCAATTTTCTTTTGAATGGGGTCCTCTCTAGCCTTGATATTTGAGTTTAAGATTACTAATCACTTTTTATTGATTGTGAATATATTTAACTAAGGGTAACAGTCAAAAAATCAAGCTTGAAGAACTTTTGTTTTGAGGTATTAGTTGTAAGCTTTTTCCTTTATTTTCTCTAGTTTAATTCTGTTTTTTGCTTGTTTCTTTGTTTGTTTTGTATTTATATATGTTTGCTTAGCTTAGTCTTTATGTTCCTAAGCATGTTAGGTTGCTAGTCTCCTTATTTTAAGTGTTCCTCTATTTCTGTGCTAGAGTTTTTGAGCAAACCTGTGCACGCATGCATCGTGCATGCGTGCGTAGCATATGCACGCAGGTCAAAGATGTGGATGTATGCAAATGGCCTACGCACGCGGGCCTCTGCATTTGTGTGCATACCACTGCCCAAAAACCCTAATCCAATTTTTTTCTTTACTTATTTCACATGATATGCCTATGTTTGATTCCTTTTTATAGGTATTAGTTCTTATTTTATGTTTATTATTTGTTGCTTTTCACATGTTTAAATTAGGGTTTATTTTTGTTTTCTTTGTTTTGATGCCCTTAACACATTCACATGCTTATACATTGATATCATAGGTACTGTGATGCAGTAAGGTAAGTGAAGTAAGTCTTGCATTCACATGCACATGCATTTTTTTTGTGACATAATCTTTTTTAGGGTTGATGATCATGATGTGGTGGTTTAAATAAGTGTGTTTGCATCTTAATGTTTTCCAATGATCCCTTGATGATACCATGATTGTTTGCTGCCTATGTCCTGCCTTGATTTAATGTTCACATGCTTCTGCCTTTGATGTGATATAATGACATGATGCTAGATTATTGCTAGGTTGATATGAGATGCCATGAGAGATGAATGATTAGGTTTTGGGATGATTAATGCTAAGTTGTATGTTTAGATGTATGCTAGTATGTGTGTGAGTATATATACAATATTGAATATGCCTTTAATAGGGTTAAGACATAAAACACAATGAGAGGAAGCCAACCCTAAGGTTGAACGATTTTAGGTGCCTAATACATTCCCAAAACCGTACCTAAACTCTGAATTCATACTTTGGTAGTAAGATCAAAAGTGATAATGTCTTAAAATATATACTTGTTATTTATTTATGTGGGTGTTATCTCCTTATTGCTATACTTAATTGGTATACTTAAGTTATGATTTGCATTAGTCCCTACTATTTATCTTTACATAATTTCTTGAATAAGATGTTATTCATTGTGTGTAATTTTTTACTTTCAGAAAAATTATGTGAAAAAATGAGTTTACAAGAGTTTGTGAGAGAATAGAGGCAAAACTAGAATTAAAGTGGAGCTAAAAGACCATGCTTAAATGTCTAAGAAGGTGCAGCTGGAGTGCTTGGGTCGTGTACCATGTTTGGAAGTTTCAAATAAGGAAAGAAATCAAAGAGGCAAATTCTGAAAAGGAAAAATCAGATTTGAGCACTGATCAGTATTTTGTGTGTATCTCTCTCTATAAAAATCCAATTGACACAATGTTAGATGGGTTGGAACCATGCCTTAAATACCTACAACTTTCTAGTTTTGAGTTTTTCGAAATTCACAATTTTTGAAGGCCGAAATTAACTCACAAATTACTACTGTATATATGGACGAAAATTAAAATTGTAAAAGTTTTATTTTCTTTGGACACTTTGATGTTAAGGTTTTGAAGGGAGGCTATGTAGAACAAATTTGTTAGAGAAAAATTTGTATTTTCCTTTCTCTAATGGTAGTCTAAACTCTTTGCTAAGGCTAGGGGTTATGTTTCTTCTATATGGTATGAATATTTAATGTGATTCTTTCTAGGATTTTATCAACAACATATTTGATTGTTCAATTAGATTTCTTCTGATTTATTAGTTCTTCCATGCTTTCAATAAGTTCAATCATGTGTTTCTTATTGTTTAGATGAATTTCTAATAGTTTCAAATAGAAATCAGGTTTTAAAGTAAATGAGTTTTTCTGAAAACTTTTCTAACTGCATTATTAATCTAGGTTATCATGCGTTTTTGAATTGTCTCAATTCAACCAAATTATTAGTATTTAATTGTATAAGAACAATCAATTATGAGATATATAATTTCTTGGATCACAAAAAATTTCATATCAATATAGGAAAACACCCCGATGACCTAATATTTACATTATTGACTTAAATAAGTTATCACTATTATTCTTGTTTTCAATTACTAGGCAAAAATTATTCTTCATCTTCTCCAAAAGTTTTTTTATTTTTATTTTTATTTATAATTACATTGGCTTTGAATTTACCCAGCTCCTTGTGGTTTGGCCTCGGTACTCTGAGAATTATATTGCTACGATCTCTTACACAAGGGAGTGAGCAAGCAAAAAGGTCCTTCCTCAAGAGGGCGCAATATATATGGTTCTTAGGCTATTACAAAAACTATGTGGCGACTCCCCATTGTGTCTACACTAGCTAGTACCTATCATCATCACAAACCCATCATCAGCCACAATTTTATCATCAACCAACCACCCCCAATCACCCAAATAAGGCAAACCCATTAACCAAGAGCACCCAAATATCCAATGGCAACTCCTTAACTTGATGTCTATTGAAATGAGTTGCGTTTTATTGCTTAAAATTTTAGTGAGATGATGTGTTGAATAGAGTTGTTTATATTACAAAACCTAACCATTTTTTATCTTGATTACTTTAATTTTGTTATGTTTTTTCTATTTTAATTGTGAAGTAATGAGGTGGGTAAACATATCAGTAACTGCACTAACCTTAGTTGAGTAAAGTTACACTTTTTAAACAATAGGCAGTAAAGTGATAAAGGGCCTAATCACAGGTGGGTACATTGTAATCAAACCTAGAATATATATTTATATTTCAATAATTAGCTACTAATAAATTTTTCATGCAAAAGAAATAATATATAAACTTATGTTTATTCATATGTTTAAAGGACTAATGCTCATTTTGCCATCATTTTTTTTGAATTTGGTCTTTTCATGTTTTATTACTTTGGTAGCGCAATAAAACACTATAACAAAGATTTGTCTAGAAAAAAAAAGGATAATTACAGTAAACTCACCTATAGTATGGCCCGTTTTCACTTTATCTACCCGTGATTCAATCATTTAAACTTCACCCACCTGAGATTAGTCCTGTTAGCCTTCCGTAACCCACTTCTTTGTTTGCCATTAGAAAAACGCATTTTTAGACAAAAACAAATATAACAAGAATCAAAAAGCTAGGGTTTTTCATTGCTTTTTTATAGTTTTATATACCTTCGTCATCAGGAAATTTAAGAAATGCAACTAGATGAAAGAATCAACAAGTGGGGGAATTCAACAACAAGTAGACACTTCAACAGAAAATCTAAATCAAAGTATTGTATATCCCAAGGAAGCAAACACTTCAAGTGGAAATGAAAATCACAATAAATGGTTGGTAGATAACATTGCAGCACAACTTGAAAGGCCAATGACTTCATCAATTGACTATTGTATCACCAAAGTTCCAGATCACATTCGTAGTGTGAATCCACAAGCTTACACTCCTAAGGTTATTTTAATTGGCCCTATTCACCACTTCAATGAAAAATTACAAACCATAGAAAAGCATAAAGTAGCATACCTTAGGTATTTCATTGTTCAGGTTAATATAGAATTGGAGAAGTTCCAAAGCACTATAAAGGAGATGGAAGCAACAATTTGCTGTTGCTATACAGAGACCAGTCTGCGTGGCATAAGCAGTGATGATTTTGTGAATATGATCTTGCGGGATGCGATCTTCATTTTAGAGCTTTTCCATAGATATTATACCGGAAGTTGGGAAAGAGATGATTTGATGCCAACAAACCTCTGGATGTCTACTTTCTTGAGGCTTGACTTGGTATTACTTGAAAACCAGCTTCCATTCTTTGTTCTTGAGAAACTATACAATCTTTCTTTTAACCATCACTCAAACTTCCCTTCTTTAATTTTAGAGCTTTTCCATAGATATTAAAACCCTAACTTTTTGATTCTTGTTATATTTGTTTTTGCTTAAAAATGTGTTTTTCTAACAGCAAACGGAGAGGTGGGTTATGAAAGGCTAACAAGACTAACCTCAAGTGGGCAATGTGTAAATGATTGAACCACGGGTAGACAAAGTGAAAACGGGCCATATTACAGGTGGGTTTACTGTAATTATCCAATATATATATTGTGGGGGCCAGTCAATCAACAAGCCCATTAAGGTCAGGATCTTTGGGCCTGTGGCCCATCCGAGGATGCATATCCGTCTGAGAAGGCCCAAGTCAGGTCGTAAGGGTAACTACCGAGTGGGGAGTGGTAGTCAATATCACGAATGTAGAGTTTCGTATTCGTCCGAGGACGCCATACTCCTCGGCAGTATGCGTCCGAGGACGATTAGGATGCGGTCTTGTTACAACCGGACCTCGGAATTATGTCACCACTGAAGATGGGATAACAGACCAAGGGTAAGAAAGAAAAGGCAAACAAATATCTATAACCATAGCTGCCTCCGCATTAATTGCCTCTCAACCAACTCTTTGGCCATATTAATGTGGAGGTGATACCTGAACAGTAAGGAGGCAGCTGTAAGAAGTTCCAGGAGGCGCTAGATAGGACAAAAAGAAATCCCCCGAACCCAACCTACACGTGTGTGGTGAGGATGGAACACAGAGGGTGATATATAAACTGAAAGAAGAACACGCAGGAGGGGGGATCGGAACATTAAAAAAAAAAAAAAAAAAAAAAAAAGAAAAAAAGAAAAAAAGAAAAGAAAAAAAAAGCAAAGACTGAAGAAGAAGAACGTGAAAAGCAAAAGAACTGTATCGATTACAAGAAAAAAACCGATTGTTGTTCCAGCTCTGAGCCTTCAATACACGTGAGGGCGAATCTTTTCATTCTACAAAAGTTAATCTAGTTCTTAATACCTACACTCTACAAATTATATTGTTTGGGCCTGTTTACATGCGAGCCCAGTATCATTTTTGGGTCGTTACAAATCGAGTCCTTACAATTGGCGCTGTCTGTGGGAAAAACTTGTATTAACTTAAAAGACTTCCGGTGCAACGTTTCTGATGGAGGAGGCGGGTCCACATCACTACGCGGCGGGACTGCATCAGGAGGATGCCAACCCGCACCAGGTAGAGTCAAGGGGCTCCCAGCATGGTGATCCCCGTAGGAGTCTCGAACGGAGAGAAGGCCATGAGGGGAGTGTACGTACAACTCATACCACCAGAAGCCACTCTCGTGGGAAGAGTCACGTCTCTCACTCAAAGCATGACGGGAATCTGCAACGTGAGATTGCCGATTTGAAGAGAGAGTTGCGCCATGTCCAGCGGGAACGCTCCCCACCTTACTCTGAACCATCATCTGAGGAGTCGGATGGAGCTAGTTATAGGCGGAGATCGAGAACTCCGCCAAGCGAAACTTTCTCCTATGAGGAGGAGCACTGCCATCGACGTAAGCGTAGAAGCCCACTTAGCAGGGGCTTGGGTAACGATGCCATGAACAAAGCCTTGAGTCAAATTTCCAAGTCGCCCTTTACGAGGAACATAGACGATGCGGTTCTTCCTCGGCGATTCCATCAGCCTACGTTCTCCCTGTATGATGGCCGGTCGGACCCGGTAGAACATGTAAGCTATTTTAGCCAGAAAATGGCTATCTACTCCAGGGACGAGGCTTTGATGTGCAAGGTTTTTCCATCGAGTTTGGGTTCAACGGCGATGAGGTGGTTCAACGGCTTAAGGGCCAATTCTGTTGAATCTTTCAAAACACTGACCCGGGCTTTTGGTGCTCGCTTTATTACATGCAGCAGGACTCCTCGGCCTTTGGGATCTTTGCTGGCTATGTCTATACGAGAGGGCGAGACTCTCAAGAATTATTCGGATAGGTACTGGGAAATTTTTAATGAGATAGAGGGAAAGAACGATGGTGTGGCCATAATCACGTTCAAAGCTGGCCTCCCAACCGATCACGATTTAAGGAAATCCCTGACGGGTAAACCTGTTACCAGTGTGCACCAATTGATGGACAGGATAGATAAGTACAGAAGGGTGGAGGAGGATCAGCTTTAGGGAAAAAGGGAAGGCCAAAGTGATCCCTCAAGAGAGGAGGGATTTCAGGTCGGACCGTTATAATAGCAGCCAATCCCGGAGGGATTTTGTTGGGCAGTCGGGTTCGGCAGATGCCCAGGTGGTTAATGCAATATTTCGAGAGCCAGTGCAGCAGGTTTTGGAGAAGATAAAGAACGAGCCATTCTTCAAATGGCCGAACAAGATGGCAGGAGAGCCTAGGAAACGCAACCCGAACTTATACTGCCACTATCATCAGGATCATGGGCACACGACGGATAACTGCAGGAATTTATGGGACCACTTGGAACAGTTGGTCCGTGAAGGGAAATTAAAACAACTCTTGCATCACTCTAGTGGAAGGGCGAGCCAAGCAGGTTCAGAGGTACGTGGGGACGCCTCATCAAGACTCCCTCTGGGCACGATTAACGTTATCTTTGCGGTCCCGGGAAGGACTGGATCTTGCCCTTCCAGGGTATTGTCGGTGTTCCAATCCCCGGCCGAGGATCATTGCCAAGCATTGAAGAGAGCCAGGGGGCATGTCCCCCTGATTCTGGGCTTTTCGGATGAAGACATGGTGGGGACCATACAGCCCCATGAGGATGCTTTGGTGGTAACGCTGAGAATTGGTGGGTACGATGTCAGAAGGGTGATGGTTGATCAGGGTAGCGCTGTGGATGTAATGTATCCAGACTTGTATAAGGGGCTAGGTTTGAAGCCAGAGGACTTAACAACCTACAACTTTCCTCTAGTAAGTTTTGAGGGAAGGATGGTCGCTCCCAAAGGACTGATCAGGCTGCCTGTGCAAGCAGGTACGGATGTGGTGGAGGTAGACTTTATTGTCATAGATGTTTTTTCTTCGTACACGGCTATTGTGGGCAGACCTTGGCTTCACACCCTTAAAGCGGTCTCGTCTACTCTGCATCAAAAGGTAAAGTACCCATCCGGATGCCAAGTGTTGGAAATAGTAGGGAGTCATGCGACTGCTCGGCAATGCTTAGTAGCAGCTATACAGCATCGGCCAGAAGTAGAAACCTCAGCTACGGCCGACAATGAGTTATAGCAATTAAAGTCCCCCGCGTCAGGCTTGGACGTACCAACCGATGGGGTAGAGTGTGAAGATTTGGAGAAGGTAATTGTTGCTGGTGATCCGGAAAAATTCTTCCAGGTTGGGGCTAAATTGCCTTTGCATGAGAAGGCGAGGTTGCTGGAATTCCTCCGAGCCAATGTGGACGTTTTTGCATGGAACCCGTATGAAGCCCCAGGGGTGGACCCGAATTTCATTTGTCATCGACTCAACATGAATCCCGTCGTTATGCCCAGGAGGCAACCTCCTCGATGACCATCGAAGGAACATGCCGAGGCAGTTAGAAGTGAAGTTGCCAAGCTCAAACAGGCTGGGGCTATCAAGGAAGTTTTTTATCCTCAATGGTTGGCCAATACGGTGGTAGTAAAAAAGAAAACTGGAAAATGGCGGGTGTGCGTGGACTTCACAGATCTCAATAAGGCTTGCCCTAAGGATCCATTTCCCATGCCGAAGATCGACCAGTTGGTGGATGCAACCGTGGGTCACCCTAGGATGAGTTTCTTGGATGCCTTCTAAGGGTATCACCAAATACCGTTGGCCGCCGACGATTAGGAAAAGACTGCTTTTGTAATCCTGATTGGGAACTACCATTACAAGGTGATGCCCTTCGGCTTGAAAAACGCTAGATCTACCTACCAACGCATGATGACGAAAATGTTCGAACCGCAACTGGGTAGAAGTATTGAAGTTTATATCGATGATATGGTTGTGAAAAGTAAAGTGGCGTCCAAACATGTGGAAGACCTCACGAGTATCTTCGGGATACTGAGAAAACATAAGTTACGTTTGAATGCTTCAAAGTGCTCCTTTGGTGTAGGTTCCGGGAAGTTCTTGGGGTACATGGTGACCCATAGAGGAATTGAGGTGAACCCAGACCAGATTAGGGCCATTAAAGATTTGCAAGCACCTCGGAATCCAAAGGAAATGTAGAAACTGACTGGGATGACTGCTGCATCGAATCGGTTCATCTCTAGGTCGGCTGAGAGGTGTCGTCCTTTTTTCCGCCTGTTGCATAAGTGGCAAGGATTTGAATGGACCGCGGAGTGTGTTGTAGCATTCCAGCAGTTGAAAGAATACCTGTCCAGGCCACCTATCATGTCTAGCCCTGAGGTGGATGAGGTGTTGTTTGCTTATCTGGCGGTTGCCCCTCATGTAGTTAGTTTCGTCTTGATATGAGAAGACAATGGCATCTAAAGGCCAGTTTATTATGTAAGTAAATCCCTCCATGAGGCCAAGGTGAGATATTTGTCATTAGAAAAGGCCATATTAGCGGTGGTCCATGCAACACGCAAGCTTCCGCACTACTTTCAGGCCCATACCGTGGTTATCTTGACCCAACTGCCTCTTAAGTTCATACTCAGAAGTGCTGACTACACCGAAAGAATTGCTAAGTGGGGCATGATTTTGGGTGCTTTCGATATCAAATACATGCCTCGCACCTCTGTGAAAGGTCAAGTCTTTGCCGATCTGGTGGCTGAGTTCGCCGAATGCCCAGAAGAAGTTAATGTGAATCAAGGTCACATGGATGAAAAATCGGTTGGCCTAATATCCACACAAGATGGGTCCTTTTGGAGGGTGTACGTGGATGGGGCCGCAAACCAACGGGGAGCAGGATTGGGATTGGTGTTGATATCCCCCAAGGAGGTCATCATCGAGAAGTCGTTAAGATTAGGGTTCTCGGCTACTAACAACGAATCAGAATACGAAACTTTGATAATGGGAATGAGTATGGTCCAAAAAATGGGTGGAAAGGCAGTGAAATTATTCTCAGACTCGAGATTGGTAGTCGGCCAGTTGAGAGGAGAGCTGGAGGCCCGAGACCCAAGGATGCAAGGGTATATGGACCGGGTTAGGCGTATGCAAACGAAGTTTGAGTCTTTCGACTTATTGCATATTCCTCGAGGTGAAAATACACACGCTGATTCTTTGGCAACCCTTGCCACCTACTCAGTACGAAATTTTCCTCGGGTGATCATCGTTGAAGACCTGTGTACCCCCACCTCACCAGAAAAGGAGGTTTGCCAAATCAATCAAACCAGTCTGTCGCCAAACTGGATAGATCCCATATTAAAATTTCTTGAAAGTGACATATTGCCCAAAGATAAGGTGGAAGTTGACAAAATACGAAGGAAAGCTCCTCGGTACTGGCTATCTGAAGATAAAAAGCTATATAAACGGTCCTTCTCTGGGCCATACCTGCTTTGTGTGCCTCCTGAGACTGCAGAGTCAATCTTGGAAGAATTGCATGAGGGCATTTGTGGAAGCCATACAGGAGGAAGGTCTCTATCATGTCGAGCCATCACACAACGATATTGGTGGCCAAATATGCAAAAGGAAGCGCAGGAGTACGTTAGGAAATGCGATCAGTGCCAAAGATATGGTCCAAGTATCCATCAGCCGGGAGGAGTTCTTAACCCTCTCTCTAGCCCTTGGCCTTTTGCACAATGGGGGCTGGACATTGTCGGCCCTTTTCCTAAAGCCATAGGAAACAAGAAGTACCTGCTGGTCGGTACAGACTACTTCACTAAATGGGTCGAAGCTGAGCCCTTGGCGAACATCAGAGACGTAGATGTGAAGAAGTTTATTTGGAGGAACATCGTTACGCGATTTGGAACTCCCTGCACTTTTGTCTCAGATAATGGACTCCAATTTGATAGCAATGCCTTTAGGGAATATTGTTCAGAACTGGGTATAAGAAATAGATATTCCACTCCGGCTTATCCACAAGGCAATGGGCAGGCGGAAGCTGTTAACAAAGTAATAGTCAATGGGCTTAAGAAGAGACTAGATGACGCGAAAGGAAAGTGGGTAGAAGAATTGCCACATGTTCTATGGACATATCGGACAACATCCCGACGTTCAATGGGGGAAACTCCCTTTTCCATGACCTATGGGGCCGAGGCCGTCATCCCCCTGGAAACTGGATTCCCAACGTTAAGGACCAATACATTCTCTTCGGATAGTAATGATGTGATGTTGGAGAAAAGTTTGGACCTGATTGAAGAGCGAAGGGAGAGCGCGATGGTTCAACTAGCTTACTACTAACATAAACTCAAGCAGGGTTATGATAGTAATGTGAAGATGAGGCCATTAGCCGTAGGAGATCTGGTGCTGAGGAAAGTTCTAGGGGCTACCAAGAATCCAAATTGGGGAAAACTGGGACCTAATTGGGAGGGGCCATATCGGATCACTTTTGTAGCGGGAATAGGAGCCTATTATTTGGAAGACCTGGATGAAAAAGCTGTACTTCATCCTTGGAATGCAAATAATCTCAAGAGGTATTATTATTAATAAAAATATTTCAATTCAAATATTTCTTTTAATTTACGTCAGCCATACATTCTGTGCTCCTGCGTCCTATGATGTATATTGAAATGTTAAACAGAAATTAAGTTATGTCAGGTCCTCGGATCGCAAACTTGATGGAAATTAACGTCCTATGATGTATATTGAAATGTTAAACAGAAACTAAGTTATGTTAGGTTCTCGGATCGCAAACTTGGTGGAAATTAACGTCCTATGATGTATATTGAAATGTTAAACAGAAACTAAGTTATGTCAGGTCCTCGGATCCCAAACTTGGTGGAAATTAACGTCCTATGATGTATATTGAAATGTTAAACAGAAGCTAAGTTGTGTCAGGTCCTCAGACCATGAACCTAGTGGAAATTAACACCCTACGATGTGTATTGAAGTATTGAACGGTAACTGAGTTGTGATAGATCTTCTGATCACAAACTTAATGGGAAGTAACGCCTTGTAACACTTATTGGGGAATTAGAGAGAAATCTATGGACATCAGTTGGCGTACAATCAAGGTACTGAAGGCATAATTTTATTTAGTTTATGAACTTTCGTAAAGAATTGCAATTGATTGGAAAGAATACGTGCATATCTAAAACGTCTCCCTAAGACCCTGTTGTATTAATACTTATTGCCTATTGCTAATTATCAATTGACGATGTGTGTAAGTAAAATTGCCCCATACAAGCAAAAGATAGTTGAAATGAACCTATCCAAATTACAATAACACAGTGAACGAGTACAGAAATAACAAAAAGCAGTAAGAGCGGTAAGAAAATGAGCAAGGGAGTCCCCTACTAAATGCCTAGTTAGACTACAAAACAAGTTCTACTTTTTCAATTTCAATTGGATCTTTGGGTGGGGTGATTCCCTCTTTGGCTTTAGTAACGCCCCCGGTTGGTAAGACTGTGGAGTCCAAATCCTGTTGAAAACCTTGGGAGGTCGTCTCTGCCTCCGAAGCGGTGGTGGTCTTGTCTGGGGAAGCTCTTGGAGGGGCAAGTCCCCTTTTAGCTGATTCCGGCTGCCCAAGGGGAGGAAAACTGTGAGGCGAAACCTCCTCGTTGAGGTTAATAACTGAAGAAGGAGCGTCAGCCTGATGGGGTAGAAGAACTGAGGGGCGGATCACCTCGGGATAGAATACGTTCTCTGGCTTACGTAACTCAGATGAAGCTTGAACCCCAACACGGTTAAGGGTCTCATTCCAAGTTCTTGCACAGTAGATACGGCATACCTCCGGAACCTCGGCTCTTAAAGCCTTCTCAGTTTCAGCTATACCAACCTCATAACCTCTTTGCTCAGCTTTGTTCATTACCTGTTCGGCATCGATTTTTGCTTTCTCGGCTTGCTCCTTGGACTTTTCAGCTCGCTCCCTTAGCTTTTGAGTTTCCTCCAAATGCTTTCTAAGGACTAGGACTTGTTCCTGAGCCTTCTTTAGCTCGGCATTCGCCTCACGCAGACGGTTCCCTTGGTCCTCGGCCTGCTTTTGGTAGCCTTCTAATGCCGACTCGGCACTCTTATGAGCTTGCTCTTCGACCTGTAACTTTTTCCTTGCATCAGCCAAGCCTTGTTCAAATTTGGACAAGGTTTGTACAGTCGTTGTCCGCCTTTTTCTTTCATCGTCTAGCTGATCGGAACAGGCGTTGAGCATCTCATCTAGCTTGAAAGTATTTTGGATGATCTGTAGAAAAAAGGTTAACACTATAGTCAATGAAAAGTGCATATTGGTGAGTGACAGTCACAGAATAAAAAAGATAAAAAGTTAGCTCCTTACCATGCCCAAATATCGTTTATTGTCGAGGACGAGTTCATTCTTCCTCATATTCCTTATTTCGGCCATATCTTTTGGGAGCAATAAGGCTTCCTCTATGGCCGAGGCTACGTGACACCCTATGTCGCCGTTGAAGTCCCTTATAGATGCATCATCTCGCAGGGGCTCCCCACCGTGCATAGGTGCTGGCAACCATGCTTGTGGTTCAGAATGTTGGGAATCAGATTTCTCTTGGCTCCGCACGACTTGGTGCTTGGTTTTCTGTTGCTTTGCAGCTCGTTGGGCCTCCTCCTCGTGAGTAGGACGAGACTTGCTCGTGTCTGCCACCTCCTTGCCTTTTTGTTCCCTGCACCTTTTTTGCTCGGCAGCGTTAGGAAGCACTAGCTGGGGTGATGGCCGAGGAGGTTGACGAGGAGCAGGAGGAGGAGACCTAGTGGGAAGAGATGAAGCCTGGGATGGTGTTGATTTTGCAGACGCACTCTTTCCTGGCTGACCTTCCATCAGCTCCAGCAAGCTTTTCTGGGGTTTTCTTTGTATCCCCATCTCGTCAGGATCTTCCCCGGGGCTTATAGGTTGATCGAAAATCCCGAAGTCATCCGAGGACTCAGAGACTGCTACAACCTCTTCCTCGTCTTTCTCCTTTTCCTTTCTCCCTTTTATTTTCTTTTCTCTGAGGGTAGGTAGGGATGAAGAAGTTCCTGTCGAGACACTGGCTACGAAAAGAGGCTTTGTGCGAGATGTGTACTGGGGAAGCGGAATGCCCTCTGGGACAATGAACCCTTCGTAGGCAATACTGATACGGTGAAACCGAGGGTCGCGGGCTCTAATCACGCACTTCGGCGCCTGAAAAGCAAAAGACAGGGGGGTATAGCCTAGAATTAAGTGTGTTGCCCGGAGCTGACCGTCAGCTTCGTTCATGTATATCTCGGCTTTTAGTAACTTATCCAAGTTCGCCTTATTGACTAACTTAAGATTGGGCTTTGTGTAGCGTCTATCTGTAAAACCGTTGAATCGAAAATGGAAGTTGTAGGAGACAAAAATAATTAAAAAAAAAGTAAACGAAATGTGCTCGCGAACTAAATATTATAGATCTATGACTACGCGCCCACCTGGTGTTCCTTCTACTGTCGGGCAAGGCAGACCATCGTGCCATTCCCCAGAGAGAATAAGGAAATCCTCCTTCAGATTGGGCTTTATGTAGCGTCTATCTGCAAAACCGTTGAGTCGAAAATGGAAGTTGTAGGAGACAAAAATAATTAAAAAAAAAAGTAAACGAAATGTGCTCGCGAACTAAATATTATAGATCTATGACTACGCGCCCACCTGGTGTTCCCTCTACTGTCGGGCAAGGTAGACCATCGTGCCATTCCCTAGAGAGAATAAGGAAATCCTCCTTCAGGTTCTTGTTTGAAGTGGGAAGGCACTGAATCAGCCTTACCTCAGGATATCTCGACTTAAGATAATACCCCTGACCGGTTAAGTGATGGAGGTTGTACACCTAATTCACATCATGATGGGTTAACTTTAGGTCCATTCTCTAACTTCCCAGGACCCTAAACATATTTGGAGCACACTGGGTGAGGGATAGCCTAAAGAAGTTAAGGTAACTCCTAGTGATACTACCCATGAGGATAGTCATCCCGCCTTCTATAAAGGCAATCATGGGAATAACTACTTCCCCAGTTTGTCTAGCATCAACCCATTCCCCTTAGGCTGCGTACCTCATCCCCACCGTTGAGGGGATTTTATACTTAGAACGAAAGTTTCTAATACCTTCCTCGGATTCAACGAGACATCGAAATTGATTCTTTCGTTTCCCCATTTTTCTAAAAGACTTAGCAGAAAAGATTGTTGGGTTTGAAATAAAAGTGGTAAAAACTTCGAGAAAACTTACAGGTTCAAAGGAAGGACCTCGGACAAAGTACGATTATTTGTAGTCGCCAGGAAAATAACAAAAATGGAGAAAGGCAGGTTCAATGTATGAACTCTAGAACCACGTAATCATCGAAGGTAAGATACAAGGTTAATTTGAGAACGCCTTTATAGTCATATGAGGATTGTGAGCGGTAAAGTTCCCGCTCACGAAACAAGGGAGGCCCTCTGCCGTTTGATTTATATCTCACCGTCGAACGTGGGAGACAAAGGCATTGCCAAAATTTAATGCTGCCAAAATCGGGATGCTGAAGCGTCAGGGGCATGCCCCAAAACACGCATAGGTACGGGCTTATGACGTCAAAATCCACCTTCTCTCCCGAGGGGTCGAAAAGCAGGATCTTGAGGGGCTATTGTGGGGGCCAGTCAATCAACAAGCCCATTAAGGTCAGGATTGTTGGGCCTGTGGCCCATCCAAGGATGCATATCCGTCCGAGGAGGCCCAAGTCAGGTCGTAAGGGTAACTACCGAGGGGGGGGTGGTAGTCAATATCACGAATGTAGAGTTCCGTATTCGTCCGAGGACGCCATACTCCTCGGCAGTATGCGTCCGAGGACGATCAGGACGCGGTCTTGTTACAACCGGACCTCGGAATTATGTCACCACTGAAGATGGGATAACAGACCAAAGGTAAGAAAGAAAAGACAAACAAATATCTATAACTACAGCTGCCTCCGCATTAATTGCCTCTCAACCAACTCTCTGGCCGCATTAATGTGGAGGTGATACCTGAACAGTAAGGAGGCAACTGTATAGGAAGTTCCAGGAGGCGCTAGATGGGACAGAAAGAAATCCCCCGAACCCAACCTACACGTGTGTGGTGAGGATAGAACACAGAGGATGGTATATAAATTGAAAGAAGAACATGCATGAGGGGGGATCGGAACATAAAAAAGAAAAGAAAAGCAAAGACTGAAGAAGAAGAACGTGAAAAGCAAAAGAACTGTATCGATTACAAGAAAAAAACCGATTGTTGTTCCAGCTCTGAGCCTTCAATACACGTGAGGGCGAATCTTTTCATTCTAAAAAAGTTAATCTAGTTCTTAATACCCACGCTTTACAAATTATATTGTTTGGGCCTGTTTACGTGCGAGCCCAGTATCATTTTTGGGTCGTTACAAATCGAGTCCTTACATATATATATATATATATATATATGTTAAATACATAAACAATTAGCTAATCATGAAGTATGAGACCTGGGGCTAAAAATTCATAGTCACTAATGACGGCTATCAACCATGATGATAGCTTTGATATCTCTCTTCTTGGAGGCTATTGATCAACCCTAAGCCTCTTCTATATTATTTTTTTCTTATGTATACATTTTTTTTATTAGAAGAAAAAATCCATTGGGCTATTTAGCTATACTCGTCATCTTAAACTTAGTGTTTATCCTTTAGAATTTAGAATGTTGGGAGTTGAAATCACAATAGTGGTAAAATTATTCACAACTTGCTAGAAACTGAGGGCTAGATTTTCCGTATGTTGTAACTCAGGCCTGTGTATAGTACTCATTCTTGTAACAATTAAAAAGTAGCAATTGTAAAATTGGAGAAACTGCTAACCTACTTTTCCCCTAATACTGAGAGTCCACATTTTGGAAGGAAAAAAAAAAGAGAAAAATGTACCAACTCTTTTTGTTTTCTTATTTATTTATTTATTACAAAACAAAACCTTGAATATGTAATAACTTGTCTCCTTATTGTTTTTTTCTTTTTTTTTTTTTTTTGTAATTTTAGATATTGTTTATCTATGTGTTTTATAATTTAGTAAGGAAAATTTATATGTGTGTTTTATAACTAACATTTTCTTGACTATATTCTCAAGTTAAATCTTAAATTCCTTTGGGCGGAAGTAATACCCTTCAAAGAGCCCTATTATTCCCAAGTTAATTTTTCAATTTTCTTAATGCAATTTGATTAAATGTCCGACTTATAAAAATATGTATGAACATATTTTTAGTTTAGAACCTCATTTTATTAACATTATAGTGCCTAACAAACCAGAAAGTAATATAAACCTTGTACATATGCACCTTGATTTATAAATATTGGTATTAAAATGATGTTGTAGTTTATGATTATGTTGTTTAAATCACAATGAGGGTTTAAGAGAGAAAATGAAGACAATATTCTTTGAAGGGGAGGGGAATGTTGTGTCTTAAAGGACACATGGTATCCAAGCCAATTGTAATCAATTTAGATTAAACGTACACGAGGAAAAAAGATAACAGCTCCTAATAACAAACAACCTAATCTCCTAATCTTATCTCCTGAATAGTAGGAAAATATTATTGATAATAAGTCACGTTAAACTCAACCATTTGAACTCAATTTAAACAGATGACTACTACTAGAATTCAAATGCAACATCTTCAATTATAGCTTATTTGATGAATTGCTTAGTTGTCATGTGTTCTTGGGACACAAAAAATGGTTTAAGTTCCAAAAAAAAAGGGGCAAAGAAAATCAAAATTTATGCAAACTTTAGGGGCTAAAACAATATTTCACCCTTATCTTATGTCTCACTCAATTAAATGTGAATGTGTGTTTTTTTTTTTTTTTTTTCAAATTTATTATTATAAACAATGTGGATATGTACCATACTAATTTGTTTAGACTTCATAACCATAATATGTATTAACTTCCCCCTTTTTTATTTTTTTTAATAATAACTTCTCTCTTTCCTTCATATTTTTCTCAAAATATGCATCTATATCATTGTTTTTCTCAGCCTTAATTCATCTAGCAACGGTCAGTGGTTTTGAAATGTCATTCCATATATAAATCAGATGTTCCACGTATACAAATTGTGTCCATTCCATATAAGGACTGACAAGTATAAATGTTTATGGGATGTAGGGGGTAAAGGTCGAGGTTCAAGTTTTCAGGAGGAAGATTTACACACATATACACTTATAGATTAAGTTAGAGTAGAAATTCTATCTTATAAAAAAAAAAAAAAAAAATGACAGACCGTTACCGTTGAAAAGAAAAGGTATAGTGGTTTTGAGATGCCATTCCATTTATAGAAGATACCCTTAATGTTCAATGGATTCGACTACTATTCTCCTTGCGTGAGATCCTTTCCTCCATGTCTTGAAGAAAATCAAATAAGAAAATGTGTAAGTCAATCATTTGCTGTTTCTTTTAATTTTATTTTGGATTGCTTTTATATCCAAAAACCAGGATTATATATAAAGTTTTATGAGTTATTCAAAGTTATCTTCAATTTTTTGTTTCTATCTTTAACACAAATAGCCTTTTTTTTTTATTATTATTCAAAGTCTTCTTTGTCTAAGCTGTTAGTCCAACAATGATCTATAAATCAGAAGGAAAAAGTATAGCTTTTTTAACAAATCCTTCACTTCTACAAGATAAATATCAACCTTAGTTGATGTCTTACATGTTAAATTTTTTTGTTAACTTTCATTGTCATCTTCATTTGAATCAATCACCAAGATGTGAAACTCTTTGCACTCTATCCATTAAATAAATTTGCACCCTATCTAGTAAATAAATGCAGGGACATATAAAAAATTCTCAATAATTTCATAATAGTATGAATTCTAGTTAGCTCAATTGATAAAATTTTTGGTAGTTGAATAAGAGATCTAGGAATCCAATCCTTGCCTAGATTAAAAAAAAAAAAAAAAAAAAAAAAATTGGTGAATTGGGCAAAAATGTCATGTATCATCTTAAGAGGGTGACCTAGAAGATGACCATAGTTGTCAAAATGTAATTCATAACATGAAGTGACTTTCATTTTGTTGTATCATTGTATTATGTATTGTAAAATACACTAACTTTTTGTAAAATTTATAGAAAAATTATAGATATACATATGTAAAATGTGTGTGTATATATATTTATAAATTTTAAAAATATCCAAGACTAGTTTCTACAAGATTCTTAGTCAGGGTTAGACGTATGTGATCCTTTCAGTTGGTCTAATTCTCAAATTTTTTTAGAAAGAGACAAAATGTGTATGATAATGAATCTCAAGTTAAAGATAATTATTTGTTTTTTATCCTTAAAAAAAAGGTTAAAGATAATTGTAAAAGATACAAAGTTTAACTATAAATTTAGTTATAACTAGTGGCTACAACTCCACTCAATATTTATTTATAAAATGTGAATTTTGAGAAATCTATCATTTGATTACATTTTTTTTTTTTATATTTTCTATGCTTGCAAAATTTCCAAAAAATCAAAGATCGATAGTTATATTATCAATAAAATATTTAAATTTCAAATATTTGTAGTGATAAATAATTCATAAAAAATAAACTTATGGATCAAATAGTAAATAATATTTGATTGACATAAAATTTGACATGCGTGTCAAGAACATAAAGAAAATTAAATCCAACGGTTAGATTTTCAAAATAGTTAGTTATTATAAAGATATTGAGTGGATTTATAGCAATTGACTACAACTAAATATGTAGCTAAACTTTATCCTTATAAAATATCAATAAGAGATAAAGGGTGGTGGCCAAAAAAGAAAGGAAAAATGTTAAAAGTATTGCAAATTGTACTGCATAATCTTTATATAATGATAACAAAGTGATTTAAACATTTATTTTTTTAGAGAAGTATTACGTTTACAACATTTTTTCAACAAATCCTAGGTGGCATGTTATTACTGGTTTTCATATGAATCCACCATTGAAATTATTTTCTTACCCACTAATAATAACTGGTCACATAGATTTATTGTGAAAATATTATGGACATAACATTTTTAATTTTTTTATGTGATTTAAAATTATTATTATTATTTTTTTTTTTTTTTGGCAATTGAAACATTCATTTATTATTTAGAAAATGCTATAATTACTGCATATTTTACTATAAAAACTTATGAAATCATATGGAAAAAAAATTGTAATACTTAAATAAGTAAAATTTGCAGTATCCTAACATCATTAAAAATAAATAAATAAATGTATAAGCTTGCATATGCCAACTGCCAAGTACGTATCTCGTAAATAAATTACGATGGGTCTACACATATTGACATTTGACACGTTCTTTCTAGATACCTTTCGATGATAAAGGTAGACGTAGACGGGGGTGTTGTCAGTTTCCCATAATTAGCAATGGGATTGAAGCTAATTATTCCATGGGTAAAAGAGATATGGGATGACTTTCTTTCTTTAAATGACGCTTTTTTTCAAGCCCAACTTGGCAATTACGATGATCATCATCATATATTTAATGGTTTGACTTAGATTTTAACAACTATAATCAAAGTCTTGTCGGAAAAATTTGCTCAATGTTACTAAAATATCATCGAAAATTGTTGGGTTAAGAGCAAAAAAAAAAAAAAAATATATATATATATATATATATATTGCTTTGTCAACAACTTGGGAGTTTGAGAGAGAGGGCGGTGCCAAGAAAAATGCCAGTTGAGATATAATCGAACAAAGCAAAATGCCAGCTATATTATTAGGTCTTAGTATCCATCTAGGTAGAGTTTCAAAGTAATTTGGCCTTGTTGTCCTCTGCAATCCTGACCCATATAATTGCTCTATGAGATCAGTCAAATCATCTCAAGGTAATTAGAGCTATTAGAGGATCTTATTAATTGGGTTCAGGAAATTTTTGTCGATAAGGATTCACTTATGGACCAAACTTTACGTTCATGAATGGGATGTTGACCATTAAATGGTCGAAGCTTTTGTCTATATAGATTTGTACCATTATATGTATGAGGATCTTGAATTAAAATGGAAAAAAAAATTAAATACATGATGAATTTTGATTGGTAGAATATAAAATAGAACACAAAAAATAGTATAGAGAATTTGTATTCATCGATCTTATGTGTTGATAAACTGTGTCAAATTGTGCGTCTTTTGTTGTGTCTTGTAGTTGTAAGTCAAGAATAAGATGAATATCTAAAAATCAACTCAAGAAAGAGGATTCTTGACCTAAAAAAAATAAATAATAATAATCTACCTTGATTTATTTAGATAGTTAGAACTAGGCTTTAAATCAGTCATTTAAGTTGACAAAGTATTTGAATTTCAGCCTTATTTGTTAGTGTGTAAAAGAGACTTGATAGAAATCGACTTATATGATGTTTTATAGAGAAGAAACAATTGAGTTTGTGCGCCTAGATTTTGTATGAATATCTCTTAATTTCATCATACCAAAAATATCAAGGTATAGCTAAATATCATTTGGTGAAGAAGCTAAAGCCACAGTGTTACCACATACTTATTGCTGTAATGAATACATTCAAAAGGTTCTCAAAATCAATCGGAGGTTCCGGTCGTATAGTAGGTGCGTGTCATCTGTGAAGAGATCTATATGGTTGAAGAGTTCAAATGTTTTAAAGCAGTAAAAATGATTTATTGTAAGTTGTTTAAGAGTTATAAAGCCTAGGAAAATATTTTTCTAGGACTGTAAAACTTATCTTATCATAAAGTATTTAATTATTTATCTTGTTGGGGAAAATTTTCCTTGGAGTGGTTTTTCTCTTGGATTATGAAGGATTATGGAGAACTTAGTTTGAGAGACTTCTAAAAGGGCTATAAATGAACCAAGTTGTTCATAAACAGCTCGGACTTAGCTCGATAAAAAGTTTGTTCATGTTTGTTTGTTTATAAACAAGTCAAGATTAAACTTTAATTTTAGGCTTGTTTAATAAATAAGCCGAGCCCGAGTAAAAAATATTGTTCATGAACATGCTTATGAACATCAAGGCTCGATACAAGAGTAACAAAACAAGTTGAGATTAAGCTTATTTATGAGTTTGGTAATAAAATTGATATGAGCTTGACAAGTAAACTCATACCCTTCTAAGACTTTAATTAATTATAAGTTGAGACCACTCATCCAAACCAAATAGGCTAGATAATAAACTTAATATAGGCTTGATAATATACTTGTGTTGGATTTCAAGCTCAAAAACATGATATTGAGCTCGAGTTTGGGATGATATTGAGCTCGAACTTGGCTTGAATAATAAATCAAGTCGATTTCAAGTTTTTATATTTTATAAAGAGCTCAAGCTTGAACATTATTTGTAAGCTCATATTAAGCTCAAGCCAAGCTTGAACATTCTACTCTTGCTGTTGAGCTGAGCTTGAACATTCACTACTAGACAAAATTCTACTCGTTTACGGCCCTACTTCTAATTGATGCTCTTTTGGATATCCCTGTCGGCTATTTTCTAATCTTCGGCCCATATTCTCTTTGTTACACGGGTTGGACTACAAAGCCCAAAATTGCAAGTGAACTTATCGCAATGGAGAGTTCTTGGAAGCCCACAATCAGCTCCCACAAAATGCTTCACAACTCATAAGCATATTCTCTCATAAACAAATCAGATCTCACACGTATTGAACTATTGATTTGTCTTCTATGTTGTCTTCTCCACCGAAGCCACTCTGTATCATCTTCCCAATTAAAGCTACTGGAGCAAGTCACTTTCCTAGCACAAAATAGGGTCAGATCAAACCACTCTGTATCATCTTGATTAAAGTTGCTGGAGCAAAGCAACCAAACATTCGACAACAAAACGAAGCTACATGAAATGGCCAAGTTCCGTACTCATAATTGTCAAAATGTGATTCACAATGCATGTGAAGTGATTTTCATTTGTTTTATCGTATTGTATTACGTATTGTAAAATACACTAACTTTTTATAATTTTATTGATATAGATATATAAAACGTAGAATTGTTTTTAATAAATTTGAGAAATATTCAACTAATGACTAATTTAATCATTATCTATACAATAATATTAACAAAGTTAACAAAATAAATCAAATTAAAATATGTCTTAAATATCTACATTCAAACTGATAGAACTTTTTTTTTTTCTTTTGAGAAACAAACTGGTAAAACTTAAAAGTTACATCACATTTATTGCCAAATTAATTTCATTTCCATAGTTCAAGTTGATGTTATTATCATCTTGCAAAACCATTCATCATTAACATCTTCATTCTTTGCAATTTCGAACATTTACTATATCCTTTGTCATTTAATCTCTTTTCAAAGTATAGAAAATGAACTTGTATATAAAAGTAAAGTGTGAGGTGTGTGGTCTAAATTTTGTATTAGAAAGAGAATAAAAAAATAAAAACAACAAATAACAAACTCATGAATGCGTTAATTGATGGAGCTTCACCAAGTAGTTCATAGTTTAATGTTAAAAACAAGCCAAACAACTTGTTGGACTCAACTCAAATTATATATTCTAACTCCCCCACCCCCATAAAAAGAAAAAAAAAAATTATAACTTAATTGTCTATTGTTGAATATGGGATCTGGGATTCAATTCTCGATTATACCAAAAATTGACCGGTGTTTTGGTCAAATAATAAAGAACTATGATCAGGAGTGGACATCATAGTTTGAAACTCTCTAAAAAAAAATACTTGCTTATGTATCATGTGATTGATCAATATGGTCTATACATACTTGTGATACAATACATTTTTCAGTTGATTTGAGAATAGCTTATTTGAATCTTTAAATAATTTTTTAATCCATATTTTATCCACTAAAAACACTAAAGAAAATCTCAATTTTACTCAAATATAAAATTTTATTATTTTTTGAGAAACAAATATAGACTTTTATTTTAGTTTTACATGTGGCAAACCCATTTTGTTTTTTTAGGAAATATTGCAAACCTAATTATTGACTCTATAAAAATTCATTCCCAAGTAAGAGTAATATTTTGGTACCGTCATTAATACTTTACCTTAAAATTGCTAATTCTGCATTTAGCTCAAAATTCTTACTCAAAGGTGGTTGTGATCAATCATCAATTACTGCCTGCTTGGCCAAGACCATGGAGGAAACATATTCTTGGAAGACTTGATTCTGAACACATATCATTCAGATTATAACCAATAAAAGAAAATGAAAAGTGGTAATGTAGTTTTGTACACAACATGAGTTGCCCCCATCCCTTTTTTATTCTATGAAACCCACTCAAAATTCCCATGAAATCCCATTAAACACCACCATGGCTGAAAATCTCCAACTAGCCAGCACCCATCACCATCCCAAACCTATCATCATCCACAATTTTATCATCAACCAACCACACAAATAAGGCAAACTCATGAATCAAAAACCCCCAAATATCCAATGGCAACACCCTAACTTATTGTCTATTGAAATGAGTTGTGTTTTGTTGTCTAAAATTTTAGTAAGATGATGTGTTGAATAGACTTGCTCATATTACAAAACTCTAACCTTTTGATCTTGATTTCTCTAATTTAGTTATGTTTTTTATGTTTTAACTATGAAGCGATGAGGTGGGTAATAGATTTTTAACTAAGCTAACCCTAGATAGGTAAAGTGACTTTTAATAAATAAAAAGTAGCAGAGTGATAACATGACAAACCACATGTGGGAAAATTGTAATTAACCATAGAACATATATATATATATATATATCTCAAGAATTAGCCACAAGCAGTGTTTTAATGTAAAAGAAATAATGTATAAACTTATGTTTATTCTTATATTCAAAGAAATGATGCTTGTTTTGTCACTTTGCCATCATTTATTTTAAATTTGGCCACTTGATGTTTATTACTTTGAAAGCACAATGCAACACTACAACAAAGAATTATTCATGAAGTAAACATGGGCTAATCATGAAATATGAGACTTGGGGCTAAAAATTGGTTGTCACCAATAACCGCTATCAACCATGATGATAGTTTTGATATCTCTCCTCTTGGAGTCTATTGGTCAATGCTAAACCTCTTCAATATTATTATTTCTTATGTATACATTTTTTTTTATTATATATATATAAAATATCCATTAGACATTTCAACCATACCCATCATCTTGAACTATAATGTTTATCCTTTAGAATTTGGAGTGTCGGGAGCTGAAATCACAACAAATATAAAATTATTCACAATCTTGATATTTTCCACAACTAATCAATTTGTTAGAAAAGAAGGTCTTTGTGCAATACTTTTTTCCATTACATTAGTTTCAACTATGAAATTTGAAAGCACTAGTTTCATATGAATATACACCGTGAAAATAGCTTGACTACTTTTTACCCAATGTTGAGTCCATAGTTTGGAGAAAAATAGGGGGAAAATGTACCAACTCTTAATAATATCTTAAAAAAAAAAAAAAAAAAAAAAAAAAAAAAAAAAAAAAAAAAAAACCTTGACGATGTAATAACTTGTCACCTCATTTTTTTTTTTTTTTTTCTAATTCTGTTTTTGGTCTATACGTATTGTTTATCAATATGTTTTATAATTTAAGAAAGTTTGTCTATGTGTTTTATAATTAAAATTTTCTTAACTGTACTCCCAAGTTAAGTCTTAAACCCCTATGTGAGGAAGTCTTAAACCTTCAAAGAGCCCTATAATTTGCAAATTATATTTTAAGTTTTCCAAATGCACGTTTGTCTATATACCATCTCATGTCCTTAGCTCTTTGGCCTGACATGTACAATCTCCTCAGTCTCGGTGTCAACAGGAAGTAACGCAATACTTTATGAGAAATCATCTTACCTTGGGCATGTGTATCCTTGTATCTAGGCACCTCACACACTGGACATTTATCAAGGTTTTCATTTTCCTTCCAAAATAGTGCACAATCATTTTTGCATGCATCTATATGCTCGTATGACATGCCCAAGTCACGTAATATATTCTTTGTTTCATAAGTTGACCTTGGAACCAAGTTACCTTTTGGTAAAAACTTTGTTAGCAATTCTAGCATCATATCAAGTCCCTTATTACTCAAGTGGGTCATTACCTTTACATTCAACATCTCAATAACAAACTTCAAGATACTATAATCAGTGCAACTCGGATACAACTCACGCTTTGCATCTTCCTCAAGTTTGTCAAAATAACGCACCTCCTCATCTTCGGTTGCATTTCTTGGTTCCCCTTTAATTCGGTCACCTACCAAGGCATCGATACCATCCATATGATCACCATTCGACATTTCATTATCATGAATGTTCTCGTTCAATACACGAGATTCTCCATGATTATACCAATTAATGTAAGATTGTATAATCCCACGATAAAGCAAATGGATACGCACAGTATAAGGAGATTGTCAATAGCAATTCACACAGTGAATACACGAGCACAGAATATTACCACTCAAGTCCACAACCACTCTTGCAAAATTAATGAATGCAATGACCCCTTCAATATATGGATGACTTAATCTGCCATCAGGTGTCTTACCCATTGTCATCCAACTTTTATCCATGTTTGACTACAATTGCAAGATGAATGCTACTTTAGTAAAATAAAGACAACTCATGGATAATGTATTCTAACATCTAAGTCTATAAGCTACTTAGATAAAGTTTTATCTCATTCATGAATGCACAAGTCTATATTAATACTTAAACAAATATACATTGCACACACAAATATACACTCTCAATATTAGTTTAAACCACCTTATAACACCATGCAAGCCACCCGCTTGCTCCAACACAATAACTCACCACAAAACCAATCACAAACATCACAACTATAGAGTGTTTACAAGTATTGAAATCAATTAAAGTACTATTCATTACATCTAATCAACAAGTTTCATTCACATTTGCAAGAAATGAAAAACACTCCCAATATTAGTTTAAACCGCCTTATAACACTATGCAAGCCACCCGCTTGCCCCAACACAACAATTCATCACAAAACCAATTCCAACATCACAAATATAGAATTTTACAAGTATTTAAATCAAATAAAATACTATTCATCACATCTAATCAACAATTTTCATTCACATTTGCAAGAACTGAAAAACACTCCTAATATGGATTTAAACCACCTTATAACACCATGCAAGTCAACCGCTTGCTCCAACACAACATACCACCACAAATCCAATTTCCAACATTACAAGTATAGAGTTTTATAATGTTTTTAACTAAAATTTACTTACTTTGCTCAAGCTAAGCTTATAACTTTCAGAAAAAATCCAAAATTATTGCAAACAATGTGAATTTAGCCTGTAGAAGAAAAGTAAAATTTATAAATACTTCAATCTTGAAAATGATCCTCTCTTAAGTTATTACACAAACTCATAGCTTACACATGTAATACAGCAGTCATCCAAATTCCTCATCCAACATCTTCAACTTCTTCAACTAAAATTTCAACATCCAACCCCTGTAGCCACGTCCAACCCAGATTTCAAACAAACCCACCTCCCCAATTTCACAAACTGCACAGCAAAGCTCCTTTAATGAAGAAGAGTTATTTGGACATACAAAAGCATAAATATACACATACCAAGTAACTTTTCCTATCAATTCATTGAAGCAGCCAACCAATTGAATTCAAGGAGCAAACCACAATTAATAATTTTGGGGGGGAAAAAAAGGAAAGTAGAAAAGAAAACACCATTATGCAGCACCATTACACAAACAAGAAAAAAGTACCCCACCAAAGAAATTTTAAGTGCAAGAGAACAAAAACTCAGAAAGTTTAAAGGGTGAAAACCATTAGTGTTGCTAAAACACATGCAGTGAAAAGGAGTTACAATTTAAATTTAGAGAAGTTCAAGGAATCAAAGCTATCTTGCAAAGCTAAAACATGCTCTAAGGAACTTCTCCAAATGGTGTGAATCATTAATGCCCATGATACAATAATAACAACCAAGTCTATTAGTCTCAAAATTTTGGTGTGAAATATGATAGTAGAGAACGTACCTTTGTTGGTCTAAGAACAACAGTTTTTTTCTTTCTCTTAGCCAGTAGTTTATACAGTGCTCTGGTGAAAACTGAAAATAATCCTACAAAAGAACCCAATTCAACACCATATAACAGGTTCTAATGGCCTTCATAAACAAAATTCTACGAGAAACAGAGAGAGGACCATGTAGAAACACTACCAACATTTAAAAATAAAAGTAAAAAACCAAATAAAGAAACATAATTCACTTTTCAAATTCCTTTTATCACAGAGCAATGGAGAAAAAATATAAACAAACCAAAATAAAAATGAATAAACAAACCAAAAAATATAAATAAATCAAAATAAAAATGGAGAAAAATAAGCAAACCTCATACATGGGTTGAAATAAAAAAAAAAAAAAAAATCAAGTTGAAGAACTTACATGGGTTGAATCTGGTGGGAATGCAAAGGGTCGGTTGGAATGTGTCGGCGAAGAGGAGTTGGCGAGTCGAAGACAATAGCGATGACACAACCCGACGCTAAATGATGGATCGTCATTGATGGATAGTTGCTGATGGTCCAACTCAGAAAATGAAGAAGTCCATCGCAAGGATCGTCGCCGAGTCCGTCGCAAGGATCGTCGTTGTCTTAGGAGGGAACCATCACTGAGTCAAGACGATGGATCGTCACCGATGGATTGTCGCAAGGTTTGCTCTTAACGGAGCTTCATCGGCGACGGTTTGAGCTTCATCGGTGACAGTTGAGATCAACGGCGATGGTGGGAGATTTACAGCGACGGTGGTTTGGGTTTAGGAGCTTAATCGCCGTTTGGGTTTTTTTTTTTTTTTTTTTGACTGCTTTGAGTGAAATGTTTGTGAACTGTTTGTGAAATGTTTTGACCCTTTGAACTTAAAAGACCGAAATGGCTCAGAGAGTGCCAGGTATTGCAATTAGGCTTTTAAGTCTTTAGTGACGAATTTCAATTTCATCACTAAAGACCGGGCTTTGTTAAGTTTTTTAGTGACAAAATTCATATTTCGTCATTAAATCATATTTTTAGTGACGAATTGTGATTTCGTCACTAAAACCATACACAATTCATCACTAAAAACATATAAGTGCAAAATTATTATTATTTTTAGTGACGAATATTTTTCGTCACTAATTCTTCCTTATAGGCTGTGTTTGGTTGCTATAAAATGTTTTCCGGAAAATACATATTTTCCGGAAATGCTAATTTCCAGAAAAGGAAAATGTTTCCATGTGTTTGGTTGCATTTCAAAAAATTTTCCGGAAAAAATTTTCTGGTGTTTGGAAAAGAAGGAAAACACAAATCCAGAAAAACACAAGCCACAACCCAGAAAAAAATCATCAACGATTGTGATCCAAGATCGCGATCTCGCCGACGCGATCTCACGAAGGTGAGATCGCGATCAACGTCGTGATCTCGCGACGACGCAATCTCACATTCGCGAGATCACGATCGACGCTTCGCGAGATCGCGCCGTCGATCGCGATCTCGATCCGGCGCGATCTCGCGAAGACGAGATCGCGATCGACGCTTCGTGAGATCGTGATCAACGGCGCAATCTCGCGAAGCGTCGATCGCGGTAGTCGGACTGGAGCTCGGAGTACGCCGGTGATCGTCGGACTAACTGGAGCTCGGTCTTCTCCTCTCGCGCGCGCGCGCTCTCTCTCTCTCTCTCTCTCTTTTTCCGAAAATACTTTGAAGTGAAAATGGGAGTGGAAATTGATTTCCGTGGTCAAAGGCATTTTTTTTCGGTCAACGGATTTCAATTTCCGGAAAATAGAATTTTCCGGACCAACCAAACAGCCTCATTTCCGGAAATGATTTTCACCCAAAACAAACACACCCATAGTGACGAAAGGATTTTCGTCACTAATACTATCCACAGTAATACCTACAGTGATGAAATATTTCGTCACTAAAAATTTCAACTTTTAGCTACGAAATATTTCGTCACTATAGATTAATTAAACTCACGCCAAAGTTTCCCTCCACTAACGCCCATTTTTCAAATCACAATAGCGACAAAATTTATTTTTCATCACTAAATGTTATAATTTTTTTCATTATTAGTGACGAAATTCATATTTCGTCACTAAAAATACATTTTGTTGTAGTGCATGTATAAACATATGTATGTACATTTTGAAAATTAGAACCCCATTTTATTAACATTAAAGCGCTTAACAAATCAAAACATAAGAAATATTGTACATATGCACCATATTTATAAATACTAGTCTGTAGCCCATGCAATACACGATAATATTAACATGATGTTTTCTCAAAAGTACATCTAATTATATACATTAAAATGTCATATGAAAGACATCATTTTTTTTTGTTTTGTTTCCATCTTTCTCTCTTAAATAAGGAACATAAAACCTAGAACGATAATGAAAAAATAAATGAGATTGTCAAGCATAACAAAGCAAAACTATTTAAATTATCCCTGATGTAAACATTGGATACATTGAAAGTAGTATATATGTGAAGTCTAGCCATTCTCATTGTTCTTACAATGTAAAATATTTTTTTTTTTAATCTTACTAAGTAGATCAGTGATGTAAATCACAACCAAAACAAAAAGGAAGATTTTAACAAATTACATTTCCTTTCCAGAGGTTATTAAAAAAAAAAAAAAAAAAAAAAAACAGCAATATGAGATGGCATGAAAGGGCTGTGTTTTGGCCAGAATTTCTATTGGATTCAATTTAGAGAATAAACTCCTTAGTTTATATGAACTACTTTGTAACCCGTGTTTATGCATGAAAATTATGAATTGTAGTGATGTTATTGATGTTAGTTTGGGTTATTAAACATATAGGACATAGTTCGACTAGGACATTTGAAGATACTAAAATCATCATGATAATGGTTATACCAAGTTTCTCATTACATTGCTATTACGTATATAATTTTGAAAATCATTATTGGATACATATACGATATCAATTCATAATTATTGTCTGTGAAATTCTACTAAATATAACACAAAATAAAATAATAAATTGGTCAAATAATATTTCCTAAAATGAATGGGAATAGGTGCATGGGATCGTTTAGTTCAATTATAGTATGTTACGTAAAATATCTTCGCATGTAAAATATCTGAATAAAAACAGTATAAAAAATATGCTCATTAGTTTAGAGAAAAATAATTGCAAAAATCTAAACAATTTAATTTATATGGAAAGCTAACAAAAGCAATTTTTTTTTTTATTCTAATTGAATTTTCTCTAAACTTTGATTTAAAAAAGCAATATACATATATATATATATATATATTACCTAGTTAGTAATGGACAGTACATAGCCATGATATATTGCTTAAATGACTTATAAATTTGAATTGTTTTTAGTTATAAAAAAAAAAAAAAAAAAAAAAAAAACTCATAAATAAAAAATCATTCAAACTCTCTCTTCCTCTAATTTTATATATAAGTTAGATATATGATTATATATTGTGGGGCCTGAGAATTTGTGATCCCGGCCCACTTTACATTAGGGCCCAAGACTCGAGCCGAGGAGAGACGTTGCTAAGGACGTGCAACGAAAGTCTAAATGGCCTAGAGGTGTAGCCGAGGACGATCCTGTCCTCAGCATCCCAAAATTTAGAAGGAAAGAATGGCACGCCATCAAAGGCAGCCCCCAGAGTGCTCCCAGAAGAAAGGGCGAGTACAGTGTAGGAGCGGTTCAAGGGAAAGACTGCCAATACTACAATTAAGTACTCTGCGCCTGACAGGGCCATACTCTTCAGCTTTTACAACCACTCCCAACCACTTTGAGTATGGGCTGACAAAACAAGTATCAGCCCCGAAAAGCGGAACATACACGTGGACGTATGAGAGAGGGGAAAAGCTAGTATAAAAGGAGGAGGAAGCAGCCAAAAAGAGGGTGGCAAATCGTTTCCAGGGCCATTGAATCCTAAAGTAAAAAGAACAATAAGAACATTAAACTCCTTGGACGGAGGCCAAGAACCAGAGCCACCTAGGCTGTGCCGAGGAGAAAGTCTTCTTGGATATACTCAGTCCACCCCCGTGCGATCATCTTGAACACAATGACTAACTACTGTCCAATAACCAAGGCCTAGCCTTTTAGCCCACTCTCTACAAATTTATTGTTTGGGCCTTTAACGTTCGAACCCAATAAACCAATTTGGGGTCGTTACAAATTGAGTCCTTACATATATATATATATATATATATATATATTATAGTTTATTCATATTGGGCTCCTCATTTTTTACACTAAATTAACTCATTTTACACAAAAATTTAAAAACTTAGATTAAATAGGACATGTGACGCAAAATTAAACTTTAATTGAAATCAAATTTTTACATTGAATTAACTCACTTGGTCCACCACACAACCTTGGTGCGATGGTCACTCCACAGGTATAACATCAAGGGGCTTCTAACATCAAGTTTATGCCACACACACATGCAAAGGGGCTACTCCTCGAGGGACTAAAGAATGTAAGTTTTGGACAGAACCAAGGTCTTGTATGGTTCTCGGACTCAAACCTATGGAGAAACCAACTACTTTAAGAAAATCTAAGTTTTGGACAGAACCAAGGTCTTGCATGGTCCTCGGACTCAAACCTATGGGGAAACCAACTACTTTAAGAAAATCTAAGTTTTGGACAGAACCAAGGTCTTGCATGGTCCTCGGACTCAAACCTATGGGGAAACCAACTACTTTAAGAAAATCTAAGTTTTTGACAGAATCAAGGTCTTGCATGGTCCTCGGACTCAAACCTATGGGGAAACCAACTACTACAAAAATATAAGTGCTAGACAGAACCAGGATCTTGCATGGTCCTCGGACTCAAACCTATGGGGAAACTAATCACTAAAAAATATAAGTTTTGGGCAGAACCAAGGTCTTGCATGGTCCTCATACTCAAACCTATGGGGAAACTAGCCATTAGAAAATGGCTTAAGTCCTAGATAGAATGGAAATCCTGCGCGGTCCTTGGACCCCCAGCTCTAAGGAAACTAACGCAACCGAGTGTTTAGATCCGGTACAGTCACACTTCGGTCCTCGAATCGGATGCCCAAAACAACTTAAGACTATGAATATCGTCTGAAACATGGCAAAGTACCTCATTGCCTGGTGACCCCCTCGGACAGTTCATTTTAGGTTACACGTCCTCAGATGATCACCCCATATCCGATGCAGAACATTCAGCTATTATCCCGATTAGTCTCATATGGTTAACCCACTTGAAGTTGGCATTATTGTGCCCATCAGTTTTAATAAGTTCAAAGGGATAATTCTTTGTTAACAACGGCATCGGCCCTAAGTACTGTTCGAAAGAAAAGGGCACCAGCACATCCATTCGCAAAATAATTATTACAGAAAAGAAAGAACACGAAAAATGGGATAAAGTCATCTTTTATTAGATAAAGAAGTAGTACAGCGTACAATAAAGGGCCTAACCAAGTCTATACTAGAAGCTAACTACAGAAGCAAAAAGAAAAAAAAAAATATATATATATATATATATATATAATGAAAATAAAAATACATGGGAACGATAAATCCTTCAATTTTGATCTAGCATCGACTAAGCACGTCCGGATGGCACCAGTGATGGAAGAGAAGAAGAAGCGGAGGCACCTAGATGGCACCAGTGATGGAAGAGAGGAAGAAGCGGGGATGCCAAGTCCCCGTACCAGCTCCGACTACAATCGAGCAAGTATCATATTAGCAGTAATCGAGCGAGAGCGGATGGTACCGGCGATGAGAAATCTCAGTGCTGTCGCACCAAAAATCTGATGCAACCTCCACCTGCTTCGGATTTTGGCTGAAGGAAGAAGAGGCTCCTTTCTTGCCTTATCAAGGGGAAGAAGTATTTTGAGTCTTTGTCTCCCTTATCCTGACCGGGCTATCTTGAGTCTCGAAGAAACCCAAGACTTCTGGAGAGGGTGTGGTCCCTTCACCCCCATCCTGGCCTTGACCATATCACCCCCTAAGGCTCAGTTACACTGGTAATGGGGATTATGGGCACAATTGGAGGGTTAGGGATTTGAAAAGCTTAAAGGGTCTGCAAATAAAGGAAATGACCCCCCACCGTGCTTCTTATATGGGGGCCAAGCCGGGCGACATTCAATCTGTACAAATCTCCAAGAAAAACTACAAACGAGATAAGTCTCGCTCAATTCCCAAAGCCGTCTTCAGCCGTTGGATTTGCGTCGCCTCGTAAAGAGACCTTATTAAAGACGCGCCTCGTGCTCCGAAACGGCAGGAACACTGCGTGGGTAAAACTAAAAGAACGTCTCATAACCAGGAGCGTGTCCCAGGCAAACGAAGAGGCTTCGACATTGATGAAGGATAAGACTTGGCAAGCCGTGACATAGGCCCAACATCATCAAAACTCTCCTCTTCGTCCGAGGGGTCAGACAATAGGATTTTGAAGGGCTATTGTGGGGCCAGAGAATATGTGATCCCGGCCCACTTTACATTAGGGCCCAAGACCCGAGCCGAGGAGAGACGTTGCCAAGGACGTGCAACGAAAGTCCAAATGGCCTAGAGGTGTAGCCGAGGACAATCCTGTCCTCGGTATCCCAAAATTTAGAAGGAAAGAATGGCACGCCACCAAAGGCAGCCCCCAGAGCGCTTCCAGAAGAAAGGGCGAGTACAATGTAGAAGCGGTTCAAGGGAAAGGTTGCCAATACTGCAATTAAGTACTCTGCGCCTGACAAGGCCATGCTCTTCAGCTTTTACAACCACCCCCAACCACTTTGGGTATGGGTTGACAAGACAAGTATCAGCCCTGAAAAGTGGAACCTACACGTGGACGTATGAGAGAGGGGAAAAGCTAGTATAAAAGGAGGAGGAAGCAACCAAAAAGAGGGAGGCAAATCGTCTCCAGGCCATTGACCCCTAAAGTAAAAAGAACAATAAGAACATTAAGCTCCTCGGACGGAGGCCAAAAACCAGAGCCACCTAGGCCGTGCCGTGGAGAAAGATATACTCAGTCCACCCCCGTGCGATCATCTTGAACACCATGACTAACTACTGTCCAATAACCAAGGCCTAGCCTTTTAGCCCACTCTCTACAAATTTATTGTTTGGGCCTTTAACATTCGAACCCAATAAACCAATTTGGGGTCGTTACAAATTGAGTCCTTACATATATATATATATATATATATTATAGTTTATTCATATTGGGCTCCTCGTTTTTTTACACTAAATTAACTCATTTTACACAAAAATTTAAAAATTTAGATTAAATAGGACATGTGACACAAAATTAAACTTTAATTGAAATCAAATTTTTACATTGAATTAACTCACTTGGTCCACCACACAACCTTGGTGCGATGGTCACTCTACAGGTATAAGTGCTTGTGGGGTGTAAGGGGTAAGGGCCGAGATTCAAATCTCTAGGAGGGAGCTTCACACACATACACTTAGATTAAGCTAGAGTAGAATTCTATCTTGTAAAAATAAAAAAAAAAAAAAAAAAAAAAAAAAAAAAAAAAAAACCTCACTTGGCACAAAATTTTAAAAACTTAGATTATATAGGACATGTGGTTCAAAATTAGACTCTAATTCAATTTAAAATTTAATTGAATCTTCTCCAAGTTTTGCATATATATATATATATGAGTTGGACTCAATTTACACCTAGTGTAATTTTAAGTAATGTTCCATCACTCAATAACTTTTTATTGAATTCATATTTTGAAATCCAATCGTTGAATTACATGTTCTATATGTTCTTAACATATATTCCAAATTTAATGCAAATCAAATGTAATTTACCATTCGATTCATAAACTAATCTTTTGTGCATTATTTCAAATTACAAAAACTTGAATTTAAATAATTGATTGATGACATGGCTATTGATCTTTGATCACTTAGAATCTTGCAAGCATGAAGAATATACGAAGATAATGTAATCTAACGATGGATTTATCAAAATTTGCATCTAATTAAAAACTATTAGTTGGTGTAACATTATTTTAGAGTTACACCAAATGTAACTTGAAACCAATAATGGAGGTCCAAAGATTTGTGAGAAAATGCATTTATAAGGATAGGGATGTGGGGGCAAAGAGAGAAGTAAAAAGACAAAATTCTAAAACTAAATGATTCAATGATTTATTGAGGAAAGCATGGAGTCTTGACTCTTCAATTAAACTCAACCCTTTATTAAAGGCTAATATGTGTTACAAGAAACGGATTACATAGATTCAGTATTTCATTTTTCTTCCCCCTTCTATTTTTGTTTTTGTTTACTCCAAAACTTAAATCCGATGGGCAATAAATAGTCGTGTAAAACAAAAAAGGAGCACGTGTAGTGTTTTTAAATATGACCGTTTTTCTTTTCGTTTCCTTACTTGATGTGTAACACAAAACGACATATATGACATTTAAAGGCCATATTTAGTTGTCCTAATATAGACCCAAATCACCAGAAATATGGTAGAATATTAATGAAATTATTATTGAACATTAAAGGGCATTTTTTTTTTAATTTCTCTTTATTATAGACACATGGAAAACATATTAACTTGTGCAAATAATTGCTTGACATGTGTTGTTGTTTGCCCATATAATATCAATCAGGGTAAATTACAAAGTTGGTCTCTATTTTTTACACCATATTTCAATTTAGTCCATAAATCTTTCAATTGTGTCAATTTGGTCTTTAATCTTTCAGTAATGTGTTAATTTAGTCTATGTCGTTATCTTTTGGATGAAAATTGTTGATGTGGCAAATGGCCCAAATAAAAATTTACTTTTTTCCACATCAACGGATACTGTACCGCCACATCAGTTTTTTATTATAAAAAAACCCAAATTAAATCAGCAACACGTATTTTTCTAAAATCCAAAACCCCTAATAACTCATCTTCATCTCATCTTCGTTCTTCTTCTCTCTCATTAGTCACCATCCAAAAAGCATGATTATATGATTGTTGGTATGATTGGAAGACGAAAAAGGATTTATGTAGCCAATCTCAATTCCTCAAGATTAAGATACGCTAACATATGCCAGGGTGGGGGAAGTAGAGTTGTTTTATGAATTTTTTCTCCATTAATGCAAATAGTGTATTTTTTGAATGTATTGTATAAATGAACCACTCCGAGATATAGTGTATCTTGATTTCTTTTGGGAGGCTGCCATAAGATTAGGGGTGGCAATTCGTGTTTGTGTGCTGGGTTTGTGTCGTATTAACTCATGTGTATCCGACTATATGGATCAACACTAACCCGACATGTTTATTAAACGGGTTAAGATTCCTTTACTCTAACACGACCCATTTATTAAACGGGTTAGTCGTGTCAACCTGTTTATCAGATTTTATCAAGATGAAGAAAAAAATTTATGAGAAAACAAACAAATAAATATTTTAAATATAAAATTTAGAACTAATGAGTAACTACATCACAAATAATCATTTAAAACTAAAGCATATTTCAATATCACAAATAATCAATCACAATATGTTAAAGAAAATAAATCACAACAACTAATAAGTTTATATACCTAAGGTTTGAAGGTTATATTAGTAAAATTTCATTTAATAAAACGGGTTAGATGGGTCAAACGGGTTCCATAGATTGAACACTAACCCAACCTATTTATTAAACGGGTCCGTTGTGTCAACCCGAATATGACACGAACCCATTAAGCCTCAACTCATAATCTGCTAATTTCGTGTCATGTCATGTAGGGTTTGTGGGTCGTGTCTAATTTTGCCACCCCTACATAAGATCACCCATAATCGTTTTCTTTGTTAATGATGCGAAACTTTTTCCCGAGATTTACCAGCGCTATATAAAGAAGTAACCATGTACAAATGCAGGGTTTGTTGGTACTCTAATTCGTCTTCTTTGCCACAGTAGACGAAAAATGGAAAAAGATAAAGGTCAATAGCAGTCTGAGATAGAGAAGAGTAGAGACTAACAAGAAAGAGGGAGAAAGAAGAGATGGAGAAAGTCAAGAATTTTGGATTTTAGGGAAATAATTCAGATTTAATTTGGTTTTTTTTTAATTGACGTGGCAATACATGTGTCATTGTCAAAAAATAATTTTTTATTTGAGCGTGGGTCACATCATCAATTTCCATCTAAGAGATAATGATGGGAACTAAATGAACACAGTACTGAAAGATTAAGAACCAAATTGACATAATCAAAAAGTTAGGGACTAAATTGAAATATGGTGTAAAGGATAGGGATTAACTTTGTAATTTACCCTATCAATTAAATATAGGAAGTTGTCACGTGTATATTTTAAGAGATGAATATGTGTAATTGTAGCAAGCATCCACTAGTTTTGGGATCCAATTCAACAAAAAAAAAAAAAAAAAGTTTTGGGATCCAGCTTTTATAATATATTATAGATTGCTATTAAAATGATGATGCTGTTTATGATTATGTTTGTTTAAACCACAAAGGGGGTTTAAGAGAGAATGTGTGAAGAGAACCACCCACACAGCAACAGTAAGACCTAAATCTTGAGGACAAGATTCTTGGAAGGGGAGAGAAATATTGTCTTAAAGACACGAGGTAGTCACGCCAATTGCAATTAATTCAAATTACATGTACATATGAGAAAAAAAGAAAGATAACAACTCCTATAAACAAACAATTTAATCTCCTAATCTTATCTCCCGAATAGTACGAAGATATTTTTTAAAATTCTAAGAATCAAACAATGTGGATTTTTCAGATAGAGGGCAACTAATAAGGAGGTTCCATGTACACATTTCAGATGTTACAAAAAAAAAAAAAAAAAAAAAAAAAAAAAAAAAAAAAAAGAAGCTCTGACAATAGCAAATGAAAAGAGGCGACGTTATAGGCCTAGAATATATATTTATATTTCAAGAATTAGCCACAAGCAATGTTTTAAAGTAGAATAAATCATGTATAAACTTATATTTATTCATACGTTCAAAGGACTAATGGTTAGTTTGTCATTTTGCCATCATTGGTTTTGAATTTGGTCTTTTCATGTTTTATTACTATAAAAGTGTTGTGCAACACTATAAATAGGATTATTCAGCTAGGAAAAAAAAAAAAAAAAACATAAACATTAGTTAATCATGAAAGTATGAGGCTTGGGGCTAAAAATTCGTAATCACCAATAACTACTAATGCAGCATGACTGTAGCTTATTTGAATTGCTTGGCTGCCATGTGTTCTTGGGACACAACAAATAGTTTAAGAACCCAAAAAAAAAAAAAGCAAAGAAAATCAAAATTCATACAAACTTTAGGGACAAAAACAATATTTTAGCCTTATATTATGTATCACTCAATCAAATATGGATGTGTGTGTGCACTTAAAAAAAAAAAAAAAAAAAAAAAAACAATGTGGATGTATACTATACTAAATAGTTTAGAGCATCCATAGCAACCATGCCAAATGTGCCAAATGCCAAATATTTGACACATTTGGCACACCAAACACAAAATCCCCCTTTATTAGATGTTCCAAATCTTATTATTTTTTAAACATGTGAACAGTACCCTCACAAATTTGCCACTGTACGGACAGCTGTGGCATAAGTTTTTATTATTTTTTTATTCCTCTTTCTCTCTCATCTCTCCGTCAGTCTCCCTTCAAACCCCAATCCTCTCCTCTCAAACCCCACTCTGTCTCTCTGTCTCCCACTCCCTGTTTCTCTCGGCGCCGTTGCCCTGCTCGGCCTCAGCGCCTCCGTGCTCACCAAGACGCTGACATTCGCCGCCGCATTCTCCGCCTTCTTTGCTCATCGCGCTCGCTTTCTTCTTCCCTCGCGGGTTCATCAAGACTGGGCTCGGGAACCGAATCGCTTACCAGCTCGTCATTGGCGCGAATCTGACTTTCAAAACGATCAAGCAGACGATCGAGTGGACCGATTGGGCCAAGACGACGATCGTGCCTGGGTTGGTGTCGTTGATTGTTAGGGTGATTTGTAATGGGGTTCGGTGGTATGAGTGTGGGGTTTTGATTTGTGGGAGTGGGTTTTGGGTCGTGGTGGTGCAATGGCAGCGTGGGGTCGTGGTTGTGGCTGGGTTTTGTTTTGAATTATGTTTTAGGTTGTGAAGGATGTGGTGGTTGTGTGGTGGTGGCCGGTGGTTGTTGGCAGCAGTGTGGTGGCTGTTCATTGTGATTGACGAGTTGTAAATATTATTTTAATGGGTAGGAAATATTATTTTAATGTATAGAATTGAATGATAAAACATCTGATAAATGAGATGTTGTAAAATGATGTGGTAAAATAATAAAGTAGGTCTTTAGTGTAGTAAAATGGCATAATTTATGCCACATCTACTGTGGATGCTCTTAGACTTCAAAACAGTATCATGTATTAACTTCCTTTTTCTTTTTCTTTTTATTTTTTTATAATGACTTCTCTTGATTTTGCCTTCATATTTCTCAACCTTACTTTATCTAGCAAAGATCTTTATTTTTTCTTTTTTCTTTTTTTGAAACATCATTCCATATATAAATCAGATGGTGTTCTAGGTATACAAATGTGTCTTTTTCATATAAGGAATGGCATTTCAAAAGAAGAAACCGTTAGAGCATTAGCATCAAGTTTGCTAAATGTTAAATGTATAGCATTTAGCACACTTGACACCAAAAACCCACCAATATGAGAGAGAGAGAGAGAGAGAGAGAGAGAGAGAGAGAGAGAGAGAGAGAGAGAGAGAGAGAGAGAGAGAGAGAGAGAGAGAGACCAGCTGAGATATAATCGAGCAAAGCAAAATGCCAACTATGTTAGGTCTTAGTATCCATTCTAGCTAGAGTTTCATAGTAATTTGGCCTTGTTGTCCTCTGTAATCCTGACCTATATAATTGGATTGCTCTATCCAGCTATGTTAGGTCTTAGTATCCATTCTAGGTAGAGTTTCATAGTAATTTGGCCTTGTTGTCCTCTGTAATCCTGACCTATATAATTGGATTGCTCTATGAAGTCAATCAAATCATCTCAA
Organism: Quercus robur; assembly: GCF_932294415.1. Lineage (NCBI taxonomy): Eukaryota > Viridiplantae > Streptophyta > Magnoliopsida > Fagales > Fagaceae > Quercus > Quercus robur. The sequence goes on along the minus strand of NC_065538.1, from coordinate 62,878,333 downwards.
GGTATTTTGAGCTATTAGAGGATCTACATTAATTGGATTCAGGAAATTTTTGTTGATTATCCCTTATGAGGATTCACTTATTGACCAAACAATACACTTGCTCTACAATGGTTATGAATGGGATGTTGACCATTAAATGGTCAAAGCTCTTGTCTATATAGATTTGTACCATTATATGTACTAGGATCGTATGCGTTGACAAATTGTGTCAAATTGTGAGTCTTGTTATATCTTATAGTTGTAAGTCAAGTATAAGATGAATATCTAAAGATCAACTAAAGAAAGAGGATTCTTGACCCAAAATAATAATAATAATAAGGGATAATTACAGTAAACCCACCTGAAGTTTGGCCCGTTTTCACGTTGCCTACCTGTGGTTCAAAACTTATCACTTTGCCCACCTATACATCAATCCGTTACCCCCTTGTTACCCACCTCACCCTCAGACGTTAGAAAAACACCCTTTTATGCCAAATTAGAACATTACACAGAGCAAACAACACGAACTCACTCTCTTTTCCTCACAAGCCCTACAAACGCGAAAAATCCATTCTACATCTGATATTAACATACTGCTGCAAGTGTAAACCTAGACAAGCAACGGGTTGTTCGAGTGACTAAAATCCTGGTAAGAAATCAGTCACTGTTTGGGTTTTTACTTTGGGCTTGTGGTTTTTTTTTTTTTTTTTTTTGAGTAATCAATCAATGGTCAATGTTACATATAATGGAATGAGAATATTGGTTGTGTTTGTTGATATTTATGAAAAATGTGACCACTTGTTCTTTGGATTTGTGTTTGTTTATGGGCATTTTGTCTGTCGTGGTCATTGTGTCTCACAGTGGACCCAAGTTTCTATTGGGTTGAAATTTTTAGTGTTTGCATGTGCTATTTAGTAAAACAGAATTAAAATCAAAAGAAAAGCAGAAAATGTGGTCCCTCTGTGTGCGTTGCATCCCAAAAGCAAAATTGAAACATGCAACTGTTTACTCTTTTGCCTCTTTTGTTGTTTACAATTCTTTAATTGTTAATTGTATACGTGTCAACTGGTAATTTGTTATTACAGATGGATGTTGAAGTGAAATTGGAGGTACATTATAGGAGTGCTTTTCTATGGAACCCTAGTTTAGAGTACTTTGGTGGGAAAGTTGAAATAGTGTATAGGGATCCTGATTTGCTTAGTTATTTTGAAATAAAAGGTATATGTGAGGATCTGGGGATTGATGAACCGTGTAGGGTTCATTATTTAGGTCCTGGGGGCAACTTGGAGCAAGACTTAAGACTCATAGAAGATGATTAAGATGTGGAACCCATGTGGAAGCCTAATGAGGAAGGGCCAAGAGACACCATCATACTGTATGTGGAGAGTGGTAATGCTCCACTTGCAGTTGAAGTTCCTGATGGTGCAGGGGTTGGTGTAGGAGCTGGTGCAGGGGCTGCTATAGGGGGTGCAGGGGCTGGTGTAGGGGGTGGTGCAGGAGCTGCTACAGGGGGTGATGGTGTGGAGGAGGAGTTTGATTGGTTGAATGAAGGCCTAGAAGGAGAAGACTTTGCTGATGACATTTTTGGTGAGTCTTCTCCACCTCACACAGTGCCACATGAGCCTAACACTGTTCCAACGACTGATACACCTCATCCAAACACAGATGCACCTGGCCCAAGCAATGTTCCTCCTCCAAACATAGATTTAGATAAAGAGTGGGCTGAACCAGCTTTAGAGGATGATATTGCAAGTGTGGATAGTTCTGATGATGAGCAGGGGCTTAGCAATTTGGAGTTCAATGAGAGGACTAATATGGAAAATGTTAGGTTGGCAAAAGGGATGAAGTTCCCAAACTCCCATGTGTTTAGGAAGGCTTTGAGGGAGTATGTGATTCAGAATCACATTGATGTCAAGTGGAAGTTGAATGAGAAGAAGAAGATTTCTGTACATTGTAAGAACAATTGTGGATGGAGGTGTTATGCCTCAATGGTGACTGGAGAGTGCACATTTGAGATCAAGACACTTTATCCTGAGTGTACCTGCCCCCTATCATTTAAAAATGGGCAAGTTACATCAGCCTATGTGGCAAGGAGATATTTGGAGGATTTTGGTAAGAATCCTAATTGGGAGGTCTCAGGTGTTAAGCACCATGTGATGCAGAAGATTTCAATTGATTTAAGTCTTAGTCAGGTGTATAGATCAAGGAAGGCAGCTAGGGGGCTAATTACTGGGAATGAAAAGGCTCAGTATGGCCTACTTAGAGATTATGCAGAAATGATATTAAGGACAGATGTAGGAAGTAGGGTGATTCTACAAACAGAGATGGAAAATGAGAATGCAGAGCCCAAGTTTAAAAGGATGTACATTAGGTACAATGCTCAGAAAGTTGGCTTTCTAGGTGGTTGTAGACCCTTTGTTGGGCTGGATGGATGCCACTTGAAGGGTAGGTTTGGTGGGCAATTATTGTCTGTCATTGCCAAGGATGGAAATGACAATATATTCATAGTGGTAATGGCTGTGGTTGAGCAAGAGAACAAGGATAGTTGGACCTGGTTCTTGGAGCAGTTTGCTGATGACATTAGCAGGCCAGATGAGCTCAATCTGGTATTCATCAGTGACAGGCAGAAGGTATTATCATCTAGCTCATGTTCATGACTTCATTACATACTTACCTTTTTACATGCTTACTTGCTAACATTGAATGCTTACTTAATTGCAGGGCCTTTTACCTACAATGGAGACTCTATTCCCAACTGTGGAGCACAGGTATTGTGTGAAGCACATATACAACAACTTCAAGGTTAACCACAAGGGCATGGAGTTGAAGAGTGTACTGTGGAGGTGTGCTGGCACAACATCAGCTAGGGAATTTGAAAGAGGGATGGACCATCTTAAGAGTTTGGATGAAGAAGCTTGAAAGTACCTGGCTGATATAGAGCCTGCACAGTGGACCAGATCCCACTTTTCTTCAAAAGCTTTGACAGATTGTATGGTAAACAATCTGAGTGAGAGTTTTAACTCTATGATTGTGAAGGCTAGAGACAAGCCCATCTTATCAATGCTGGAGTGGATCAGAGTTAGGCTTATGAGCAAGCTGTATATAAAGAATACTGGCATAGAAAAGTATGGTGGCAATTTGTGTCCAAGCATACAAAAAAAGTTGGAGCAGTTAAAATTAGAGTGTAAGAGTTTCTTTGCAGTTCCTTCTGAGAGGTTTGTGTATGAGGTTGACAATGAGAGGGAAAGGCATGTGGTGGACTTAGTAAATAGGACATGCAGTTGTAGAGTATGGGACTTGACAGGAATCCCTTGCAAGCATGGAGTTGCAACCATTTTTGTGAATCCCGAGAAACCAGAAGACTACACCCATCCATGCTACTACAAGGATGCTTATGTGGAGACATACAAGACACCCATACCTCCCATACCTAGCCAGTCTGAGTGGATGTCAAGTCGCCAACCCAAGCCAGTTGCACCTACTGTCTATAAGCCACCAGGCAGGCCACCCATAAAGAGGAAGAGAGATGCTGATGAGCCGAACCCTTATAAGGTGTCTAGAGGAAACAGGCCAGTGAGGTGTGGAAGGTGTCAACAGGAAGGGCACAATGCAAGGGGATGCAAGGCCAATGTCACTGGTGAGACAGCATGGGAGAGGAGGCAGAGATTGCAGAAAGCGAAATCTGTAAGTTTTTACAAATTTTTTTTATTCAAATGCAAAATTCCCATAATTGACACTGTAAAAACATGCTCATATTTGGTTGCAGGGAAGTGGAAGGCCTTCTACACACAAATAAGGATCCCAGGCCCCATCTTCATCACAGACCCAATCCTCAGCTCAGCCCCCACCAACACATCAGCCTTACACTATGGCCTCATCCAACCAGGCAGCAGGGTCACAGCCACAAGCTCTATGGTTATGGCCACCAGCTCCATGGTCACAGAACTTAAGTCAATGGTACTCTTCAGACTTCAGGTACACAGTTAAAGGAGCTCCTTGGTTCTCTTCAAGCCAGCCAACACCACACACCCCTGCAGAAACATGGGACAGTAGAGCACTATCATCACAGGTACTGTAGTGTTAGGTTTGATGTTTTATTCATAAAACTGTGATACTGGTAGCTAACATGTGAATTCTTGTACTTTATAGCCTACAAGACCACCTACTACCAGAGGAGCTGCTTTGAGAGGAAGGGGTGATGCAGCTAGAGCTCAGAAATGTAGAACAAGAGGTGGAAAGGCCAGCTGTGGTGAGAGAGGCAGGGGCAGGGGTAGGGGCAGTAAATGAAAACTAAGTCAAGACACTTTTGTTGCTATGTATAATGTATTAGAGTTATGTAGTGTTAGGGTTTTATGTAGTTTGTAGACAATGGCAGGGCAGATAATGGCAAGACACTTTTTTATATAGCTGTTCAAACACTTTTTGTATTTTTGTAAGTTTTGTAAACATTGGGCAGCTGCAACTGTTTTGGTTGATGTACCAAATGCCTTATATTTACTAGTGGTTGATGAAAGACTATTCAATGCCACCTTAAAATATGTATACAATTTCCCAACTTAATGACAGGTGTTCAGAATTATTATTCTGATTATTGCAGTTTGTCATATGAGTTATTATTATATGAGTTTGTTTATGTGTGCAGGGTGTATGTGTTGAATTTGTTGTCTTTTCTTGCAAGTTGACAGATTGTCATGCACTTTAAATTCACTTTCAACACAATTGTCTTCACACAATACACTTTATGCACAAACCAACACGGCTCACAACATCTAACAAAACACCAACACCAACAGCTCACAGCTCACAAGTAGCTAATTCACTTTAAACAAAAATACCAACATCATCTAACATAAATAACACTTTATCTTAAAAATGCTTATATTATTAAGTGGCTTCAAGCCAATAGCATCTACCACCTTACATAGTTCTCATTCTCAAAAAATTCTTTCATAGTTCTATTACAATACAATTGAGGACCAGCTTATATTACAACCCATCAGGCAGACTCAATCTCATCATTCCAACATTTTCACTTGAGCCAAAACATGAAAACAACATAACCAAAAAAAAAAAAAAAACCATGACAGAATTAGTGCAATTCTGCACTTTCTCTCTTACTTTAAAGCTCTCACTGCTATCTCCTTGGCTTGAACAGAGGAAGCTCAAAACTTTCTCTCCCTCTCAATGGCTTTTGCTGCCCTATCTTGAGTAATTTCTGCCATTTGGGTAGCTTCTGCTACTGCCTGGGTAGCTTCTCTTTCCCTTTCATACGCAAGTTGCAGCTCACTCCGCAGTAAATCCAGTTTTTGTTGCACCAAATAGGCAGCTTTATTCCCACGCATACAAGTGGGATTATCAATCCATCTAAAGAAAGGGCACTTGGGACCAATCTGTTCATAAATTGAATTGAACACATCACATTCCAATATCATGTGAATCAGCTAGATTAAGTAAAAAGTATACTTACCTTATATCGACTACAACCCAGAAACCTTCTCCCAAAATTATCCACTGTCAGACTTGTTCTCAGCACACAAGTCTCATATGTACACAAATGCCCACATGAACCTGAGTAATTTCCACTCGAAGAAGACATCGATTATCAACTTCCTGTGAATCAACGCTATCATCAAAACTTGAAACCCCAGCTTAGAACCATAAAGCAGAAATGTCGTACCTGATGATGATCTATCTTCGAATATTCAACGACTCAAGACAACCCAAAGTCAGAACCTCACCCTCACACGAAAGCACGATCAGAAAAATCAAAACCCCAGCGTTACAAGGATTTTCGCGTTTGTAGGGCTCGTGAGGAAAAGAGAGTGAGTTCGTGTTGTTTAATCCGTGTAATGTTCTAATTTGGCATAAAAGGGTGTTTTTCTAACGTCTAAGGGTGAGGTGGGTAACGGGGGGGTAACAGATTGATGTACAGGTGGACAAAGTGATAAGTTTTGAACCACAGGTAGGCAACGTGAAAACGGGCCAAACCTCAGGTGGGTTTACTATAATTATCCCTAATAATAATAATAATAATCTACCTTGATTTATTCAGATTGTTAGAACTAAGCTTTAAATCACTCATTTAAGTTGACAAAGTAATTTAATTTCAAGCCCTTTTTGTTAGTGTGTAAAAGAGACTTGATAGAAATTGACTTATATGAGGTTTTCTAGAGAAGCAACAATTGAGTTTGCGCGCCTGGGTTTTGTATGAATGTCTCTTAATTTCATCATACCAAAAATATCAAAGTAGATCTGAATATCAATTGGTGAAGAAGCTAAAGCCATAGTGTTACCGCATACTTATTGCTATATTTTTCTGGGATTGTAAAACTTATCTTACCATAAAGTATTTATTATTTATCTTGTTTGGGAAAAATTTTCATGGAGTGGTTTTTCCCTTAGATTCTCAAGGATTAAGGACAACTTAGTTCAAGGGACTTCTAATTGAGGCTCCTATGGATATCCATGTCGAATGGTATTTTCTAATCTATGGCCCATATTCTGTTCGTTACATGGGTTGGACTACAAAACCCAAAATTGCAAGTGAACTCATCGCAATGGAGTGTTCTTGGAAGCCCACAATCAGCTCCCACAAAATGCTTCACAACTCATAAGCATATTCTCTCATAAACAAATCAGATCTCACACGTATTGAACAGAACTACTGATTTGTCTTCTATGCTGTCTTCTCCACCGAAGCCACTCTGTATCTTCTTCCCAATTAAGGCTACTGGAGAAAGTCGCTTTCCTAGCACAAAATAGGCTCAGATCAAATCACTCTGTATCATCTTGATTAAAGTTGCTGGAGCAAAGCAACCAAACATTTGACAACACAAAGAAGCTACATGAGATGGCTAAGTCTTGTACTCATAGCTGTCTAAATGTGATTCATAATGTGTAGTGATTTTCTTATGTTGTATCGTATTGTATTATATATTGTAAAATACACTAACTTTTTATAAATTTTATTGTTATAGATATATATAAAATGTAAAATTGTTTTTTTTTTTTAATTTGGAAATATTTAACTAATAACTAATTTAATCAGTATGTATGCAATAATATTAACAAAATTAACAAAATAAATCAAATTAAAATATATCTTAAATATCTACATTCAAACTGATAAAACTTTTTTTTTGGGAGAAACAAGCCCATAAAACTTAAAAGTTATAATAGGTGATATATAATAAAATAATATGTTATTTATCATCACATTTATTGCCAATTTTTTTCATTTCCATATTCAAGTTGATGTTATCATCATCTTGCAAAACCATTTCATCATTTACATCTTCATTCTTTGCAATTTCGAACATTTACTGTATCCATTGTCATTTAATCCGTTTTCAAAGTATAGAAAATGAACTTGTATATAAAAGTAAAGTGTGAGGTGTGTAGTCTAAATTTTGTATTAAAAAGAGAATAAAAAAATTAAAACAACAAATAACAAACTCGTGAACGCTTTATTTGATGGAGCTTCGCCAAGTAGTTCATACTTCATAGTTTAATGTTAAAAACAAGCCTACCAATTTGTTGGACTCAACTCAAATTACAAATTCTAAATCACCCTCCCCCATAAAAAGAATAAAAAAGAATTATAACTTGTCTATGTATCATGTGATTGATCGGTATGGTCTATACATACTTATGATACAATACATTTTTCAATTGATTTGAGAATGACTTATTTGAATCTTTAAATAATTTTTTAATCCATATTTTATCCACTAAAAATACTAAGAAAATATCAATTTTACTCAAATATAAAATTTAATTATTTTTTGAGAAACAAATATAAACTTTTATTTTAGTTTTACATATTGCAAACCCATTTTGTTTTTTTCGGCAATATTGCAAAACTAATTATTGACTCTATAAAAATTCATTTCCAAGTAAGAGTAATACTTAGGTACAGTGATTAATACCTTACCTTAAAATTGCTAATTTTGCATTTAGCTCAAAATTCATGCTCAAAGGTGCTTGTGATCAATCATCAATTACCGCCTGCTTGGCCAAGACCATGAAGGAAATGTATTCTTGGAAGACTTGACTCTTAACATATATCAATCAGATTATCACCTATAAAAGGCAATGAAAAATGGTAATTTGTAGTTTTGTACATGACATGAGCTCCCCCATCCCTTTTTTATTCTATGAAACCCACTCACAATTCCCATGAAATCCCATTAACACCACCATGGTTGAAAATCTCTAACTAGCTAGCACCCATCACCATCCCAAACCCATCATCATCCACAATTTTATCATCAACTAACCACCCAAATAAGGCAAACCCATGAATCAAAAGCACCCAAATATCCAATGACAACACCCTAACTTGTTGTCTATTGAAATGGATTGTGTTTTATTGTCTAAAATTTTGGTGAGATGATGTGTTGAATAGAGTTGCTCATGTTACAAAACTCTAACCTTTTGATCTTAATTTCTTGAATTTAGTTATGATTTTGTATGTTTTAACCATGAAGGGATGAGGTGGGTAATAGATCTTTAACTAAGCTAACCCTAGGTAGGTGTACGTGCAAGTTAGATTTGTGAACTTGTGTGAGAAATGGATGAGCTATCTAACAGTACATTTTGATGAAAAATCTCGGAAGAGATAAAAATGAAAGCTTTAACATCATAAAATCGAGAGAAAAAAGAAAGCATTGCAAGGAAAGTAAAGAAAACAAAGGATGTACGTGGAAAACCCTTAAGGAAGGGTGAAAAACCATGGGTGAGAAAGGGTGAATGTCCCTTACTCCTTCAAGTTCTCTATTATGTAAAAATGGAAGTTTTTCTTGTACAATAATGGTGTTCTTCCTAAAAGAGAGACCTTTTCTCTACTTCACTTCCTTACAAACTTTATACTCTTTTTTCTAATGTTCTCTCCTGGTTCTTGCCCTAATAGTCCAGCAACATGTTCCTTTATAGTCTGAGGAATGTTGCTAAGTACAAAAGACAGGTGTCAAATTGCAATTCCCCCATTTGAACCCTAATATAGCTGTTGTACTATGTAGTGTTGGAGGAAAGATAGTGAGCATTCTAAAATTAGAGTAGCAGCCTGAAGAGTGACCTTGCCACTTTGTGGGGAGCAATCCTTAGACAAGGAAAGGGACATAAAGGGCATTGAGAGCGATGCATGTGTCCTTGACAGTGGTCTAACACTAGCACAACCAATAAAAAGGAGGAATCTCATAGCCTCTGACCACAGGGGGTCATTATCTCCCTTTTGTGAGTGCTAAGTGTCCATGTCAGGTGCAAATCTCACTCTTCCCTAAGATGGTCATGCCGTTGGCATGGACCAAAGATCCTTTCCCCCAGCTAACGTTTCCTCTCCTTTGCTCATAGCCATTCCACGTATAGAGTTCGGATCCAGCTATGTCAACATTCTTACATGCCTTGGCTGGTGTACTGTACAGTAGGTAAAGTGACTTTTTATAAATAATAGGTAGCAAAGTTATAACATGACAAATCACATGTGGGTAAATTGTAATTAACGCTAGAATATATATTTATATCTCAAGAATTATCCATAAGCAGTGTTTTAATGTAAGAGAAATAATGTATAAACTTATTTTTATTCTTATGTTCAAAGAAATGATGTTTATTTTGTCACTTTGCCATCATTTATTTTGAATTTGGCCACTTGATATTTGTTAATTTGAAAGCACAATGCAACACTACAACAAAGAATTATTCATGAAGTAAACATTAGCTAGTCATGAAATATGAGACCTGGGGCTAAAAATTGGTAGTCACCAATAACCGCCATCAACCATAATGATAGCTTTGATATCTCTCCTCTTGGAGTCTATTGGTCAATGCTAAGCCTCTTCAATATTATTATTTCTTATGTATATACACACACATATATATATATACACACCCATTAGGATTTTCAACCATACTCATCTGCTTAAACTATAATGTTTATCCTTTAGAATTTAGAGTGTTGGGAGCTGAAATCATAGCAATGGTAAAATTATTCACAATTTTGATATTTTCCACATCTGATTGATTTGTTAGAAATGAAAGTTTTGGTGCAATATTTCATGGCTTAGGTTTGATTTCAAACAATCAAATTAGAGGTAACTTCTGATGTTTCCACCGTAAAAAAAAATGGAGAATGTGCTTGACTACTTTTTCCCAATATTGAGTCTATATTTTGGAGAAAAATAGGGGGGAAATGTACCGATTCTTAATAATATCTTAAAAAAAAAAAAAAAAAAAAAAAACTTGACGATGTAATGACTTGTCACCTCATTTTTTATTTATTTATTTATTTTATTCTAGACGTATTTTTTATCAGTGTTTTATAATTTACTAAGAAAAGTTTATCTATATGTTTTATAATTGACATTTTCTTGGCTATACTCCCAATTTAAATCTTAAACCCATATGGGAGGAAGTACTCCCCTTCAAAGAGCCCTACAATTCACAAGTTAAATTTTAACTTTTCCAAATGTAATTTGTTTATATGTCCCATGTATAAACATATGTATATGCATTTTAAAAATTAGAACCCCATTTTATTAACATTGAAGTGCCTAACAAACCAAAACTTAAGAAATATTGTACATATACACCATAATGTATAAATAATAGTCTGTAGTTCGTGTGATGTACGATAATATTAACATAATGTTTTCTCAAAAGTACATCTAATTATATACATTACAATGTCATATGAAACAATCATTTTCTTTGTTTCCATCTTTCTCTCTAATATAAGGAACATAAAACCTAGAATGGTAATGAAAAAATTAATGAGATTGTCAAGCATGGCAAAGTCAAACCATTTAAATTAGAAGTAAAACTATTTAAATTATCTCTGATGTAAACATTAGACACATTGAAAGTAGTAAATATGTGACATCTAGCCATTGTCATTGTTCTTACAAAGTAAACTCATACTTTTTTATCAACTTACAAAGTAGATCTGTGTGATGTAAATTACAATCAAAACAAAAGGAAGATTTTAACAAATTACAATTCCTTACTAGAGGTTTAAAAATAAAGAAAAAGAAAAGCAGTATGACATGGCGTGAAAGGGCTGAGTTTTGGCTAGAATTTCTATTGGATTCTCTTTAGAGAATAAACTCCTTAGTTTATACCAGTTAGGCATAGCGGAGGTCCAAGGATTTGTGAGAAAATGTATTTATAGGGACAGGGACGTGGGGCAAAGAGAGAAGCAAAAGACAAAATTGTAAAACTTAAGAGAAGTGTTACGTTTATAATATTTTCATGACAAATTATAGGCAGCTTTTCTCCAAAAAAAAAATTATAGGTGGTTAGTTATTATTGGTTATAATTTCAATTTATCATTAAAATTACATTTTTGCCTCACCAATAATAACCTATAACAACTTGTCACTTAGAATTTGTTGTAAAAATATTATATACACAACATTTCTCAAAACTTAATAATTCAATGGTTTTTTGAGGAAAACATAGATTTTTTTTTTCTTTTGGTAAATTGCAAAATACACTCCTAAAGTTTGGAGTTGTTTGAGTTGTACACCATGGAGTTTGGTTCCGTTAGCAAAAACACACCCTTGATTAGTTTTAGCTGTTAAATGACATGTCAACATGATGACATGTTTTTATTTTTTTTGCTAAATCATCCCTTAAACAACACAGTTTTACCCAAAAATCAAAACACAAAACTTAACTATTTACACGACACAGTTTTACCCAAATAAAAACTATTCCCAAATAATTGACACATATCAAACGTATTAATTTGTACAAATAATTGCTTGACATGTGTCGTTATTAGCCCATATAATATCAAGAGTAAATTGTAAATTACACCCTGAAGTTTGGAGCTATTGAATTTTACATTTGAAGTTTCAGAATTTGAATTTTATTCTCTAAAATTACATTTTGTTTGAATTTTAGTTTCTCCGTCAGTTATTTGCTGATAGTAAGTGTTATGTCATGCCTAGTTTTGGTTCAATTAAACAGTGACATGTGTAATTATCTATTCCATGTCATTAACCAAACTTAATATAAATCTTTTAAAATATTTTTCTTTTACAATATTTCTAATTTTCTGGGTATTCAAAGTTTTCCCAAGAAAATCAAAATTTTCTTTCCAAATAAAGACTAAAAAATGACAATTCAAAACAAAAATCCAAATGAAGCCAAGCACATGGAAACAAGCATAGAAATAAAGACAAGAACTCAGATAAAAATTTCTTTTCACCATTTTTTCTCAGTATCCAAACGAAATCCACCAGTTTTCCAACAGTGAAAATCAAGCCCAACTATGAAAACCCAGCCAAGAAAACGCCATGAAAAACCCAGCCATGAAACACCATGAAAAACCCAACTATGAAAACGAAGACCTAACCAACCCTTTAAACCCAAATTGAACCATGAAAGGTCAGCCAATAAAAAACAACAATCCAAGCACACAAACTGATCTCCAGCCTCAGCAGCACCAATATCAATTCGACTCGAATCAGAATATGATATCTCAAGCGAAAGCAAGACGAGACAATGAAGTGCTACGAAGCGGCCAACAAGATAGAGGAGGAGCTCAAGAGAGAAATCGAAGACTTGAAGGTCAAAGTTGCTTTCCTCAGAATCTGGTTCAAGCCAATTTTGGTAAAGGTCAAAACAGGTGAGAGAAGTATTGTCTTAGAGTGAGAGTGAGGGAAGGAGATATATTTTTTTAGATGTGTTTTGAAGTTGTGTGGATTTATAATTGTTTTAGATCTGTATCAAGATTTTGTGGGTTTCCAATTCTATGTGTTTTGATCTATTAGAATTGTTTTAATTCTAATATATATATATTTTTTGTTTACATAATTTTTTAAGTTTTAGATAATTTAATTTAATTTTTCTTAAACTTTTAAACATATTTAATTTTATATAAAATGATGAAATTGATGTGGCATTTTTTCATTAGATACCGAAACACGCATGACAAGCTAATGTGGCACTTAATGGCCATATCGACAAATAACTGATGAAATGGCTAAAATCTAAACAACATGTAATTTTAGGATGTAAAATCCAAATTTTGAAACTTTAGAGTGTAAAATCTAATAACTCCCAAACTTTAAGAGCGTATTTTGCAATTTACCCTAATATCAATTAAATATAGGAAGTTGTCGCATGTATGTTTTAAGAGAGGAATATGTATCATTGTAACATGCATCCACTAGTTGTGAGATTTAACTTTTATAATATATTATAGATTGTTATTAAAATGATGGTGTAGTTTATGATTATGTTGTTTAAATGAGGATAAAATATCATTTTCGTCTCTAGACTATTACAAAAGTTAATTTTTCATCCCTAAAATTTCGAAAGATTGTTTTTCGTCCCTAAACTTTCTAAAACATTATGATTTTCGTCCTTCTATCCATAGCTGTTAGTTTATGTCTTATGTGACTTAACGAAGTGTTGACATATTATTTGACTTAGATTAAATTATTTTACTTTTAAAAATGTGGACGCATGGCAAATAATTGTTGGCACACATGGAAACCATTTTTTAAAATGCCAAAATACCCCTACCTCCCCCAGTTGACACAACCCAATAGAAATCCATTACTCATGCCTTTAATCTCAAAATTCACAAACTTGAAACCACAACCCAATCGTGAAATATTTACCGGCGACCCAACCATTCAACGGTAGCTTCTTTCCACCTACGTCAAGGAGAAAAAATAGGACTTAGAACCCAATGGCTTGGTTAGTGCAAAAGACCTAAAACCCCCAAATCTAAATTACTTTTGAGATTATTTGTTTCAATGGATCTTTACCGAGGTGTATAGATAATGTTTTTTTTTTTTTTTTTCATTGGTTTTTTTTTTTGCTTAATCATACCAAAAGAAGTATTATATTTTTTTGTTGGTAAGTCTACGCTAGTTTTGTTGCTAGTTGTTTTATTATAGATAATGGTAATTATATTTTTATGAATTTCCAAGCTATACTACATGATGTTAGATTTAGGGTTTCACATATATTTCTTTGTTTCAATCAATTAAGTCCTTGTTAGTCATTGCCAAGTTGAGTTTTTCTAATCTGATTGCCAACTTCACAGAGGTCGGTAACTTATGAGATGTGAGTGGGCCGTTGCTAATTATGTATAACCCAATTGATTGGGGATTTTGGGGTTCTAAGCCATATTTCATCTCATCGATGCAGGCGAAGCGAGGCTGCCATTAAACGTTTGGGGGGCGGTGGGAATTTCATGGTTGGGGGCTTGGGGTAGTTGGACTTTGGGGTTTCAGATTTGGGGATTGGATTTCTATTGGGTTGTCAAATGAGAGAATGAAGGGTATTTTTGGCCTTTTAAAAAATGGTTTTCATGTGTGCCAACAATTATTTGCCACGTGTTCATATATATATATATATATATATATATAAAGTCAGATACTATGTCAGCACCCCATCAAAGCCACATAGGACATAAACTAACATACATAAACGGAAGGATGAAAATTAGAACATTTTGTAAAGTTTAGGGACAGAAAACAAACTTTTGAAAGTTTAAAGATGAAAAACGAACTTTTGTAATAGTTTAGGGATGAGTATGATATTTTACCCTTTAAATCACAATAGGGTTTAAGAGAGAATGTGAAGAGAACCACGCACACATAGCAATAGTAAGACCTAAATCTTGAGGACAAGATTCTTTGAAGGGGAAAGAAATATTGTGTCTTAAAGACACGAGGCAGCCAAACCAATTGCAATCACCATCACCGCCAAAGACCGACTGCAACCCATCACCATCCCTCCCATAACAACCAAAAAAAATCCCTACAACAACTGCCGCTAACCAACCGAAACCACCGAGATCAACCACTGCTGATGATAATGTGAGATCGGTGGCAAAATGGAGAGATCGGTGGTTAGGTGGCAAAATGGAGGAAGAGAGGAGAAGCAATAGAAGAGGCTAAGTGAGAGAGGAAGAAAGGAGAGAGAGAGAGAGAGAGAGAGAGAGAGAGAGAAGGAGGTGAGAAATGAGTGAGAGTAGAATTAAAAATTTTATAGCATTTCTATCCGTGTTGTTTCAAATTTGGAATGGTACTATTTGTCCATGTTAAAATTTTTATCATTTAGAACATTTGATGTATGAGATTTTTTGGTGTTTGGTGTGCCAAATGCTAAAAATTTAGCATTTAGAACACCTGATGCCAATGCTCTAATAAAAGGGTAAGGTAACAAATGCCATAAATTTTTATTAGTTTTTTCTCTTTCCATGTCTTTCTTCTCCTTTTCTCCAGATCAAATTTCTCTCTCCTCTTTCTCATCTCTCCTTGTCTTTTTTCTCCCATGGCCGGTCTCTCCTCTCTCCCATGGCTAATCCTCCAACAAAACACCATTACTCACATAGCTCAAAAAGCTCATGGCTGGCCTTCTAGTAAAACGTTGTCGCTCACCACTGCCACTTACCATCACTTGATTTCTCTCTCTCACTTTCTCACTATGTTTGTTTTTGCCATGGGTCTTGGATAATTTTTCAAATTGGGTTTATGGGTTTTGGGGTGTGATTGTTGTTGTATGGTGGTGGTTTATGGTATTTTTGCAGTGGTTGTTTTTTGTTTTTGTACGGTGGTCGTTGTTGGTGGTTATGGGTTTGTTGTGGGTATTTGGCTAGATTTGTTTTGAGTTGTGTTTTCGATTGTGGAGGATGAGGTGGTTGTCTGGTGTTTTTGTATGGTGGTGTTTGTTGGTGGTTAGGGGTTTGGTAATGGGTTTGTTGTGGGTATTTGGCTAGATTTGGTTGGGTTTGTTTTGAGTTGTGTTTTGGATTGTTGAGGATGCGGTGGTTGTGTGGTGGAAGTGGTGGTGGCCATTGGTTTATTTTGGCAATTGTGTTTTGTATTGGGTTGAGTTTTAAGTTAATATTATTTTAATATGTTGCATATATTATTTTAATGTATTGAATTGAAGAATATAAAATGTGACGTAGAGTGTATTGTAAAATGATGTGCAAAAATAATAAAATAGTTTTTTAATGTTTTAAAATTACATTTTTTTTACAACTCCTGATGATAGTGCCCTTATTGTTGATTACTTGATTAGAAAGCGGTAATTGGTTTTGGGATGCCATTCCATATATAAGATATGTGTATAATGTTCAATGGGTGTGGTTGTTATTCTCCTTGCATGAGCCTCTTTCCTCAAAATCTAGAAGATGACCATGTTGAGGTGTAGAAAATGTCAACATCTTAAGACGATATGTGCTAGTTGTGGGATGTTGAGGTGTCTTGACCTGATGATACAAAACAATTATTATAGGCCCACTATAATTAGGGTTGAAGTATTTTAATAAAAAAAAATTATATTTGTAATTAATTTGTCCATTAATATTTAAGTCAAAATTTGACCAAATTTTTTTTTACTAATTTATAGAGTTTTATTTGAGATTTATAAATTATAATCCTATTAAACTCAATTTTTATTCACATCCTTTCATATTTGGCGGCCTATTTGATTTTTTTTTTAAGTCTCCAGTTCATTAAGTTTATAAATAGATCCTCTCCCTCAGCCTATTAAAGATAAACACTATCTATCTAATGTCTCTTAGGCTGTGTTTGGTTGGATGTAAAATATTTTCCGGAAAAGAAAATATTTTCGGTGAAAACATTTTGAGAAAGGAAAATATTTTCAAGTGTTTGGTTGCATTCCAAAAAATATTTTGGAAAATATTTTCTGGTGTTTGGTTGTATTCTTGAAAATGCTCTAGAAAACCCTTTTTTATCATGTTTCTCACATTTTCTCAGCTTCCAAACAAATATATCATCAAATCCAACAAAACCCAAATTCTCAATACCCAACAAAAAAAAAATTCATCAAATCAGAGATCAACCCAAAATCAGAGAACAACAAAACAAGAACCACCCACGCCACCACAACAACAACAAGAAAATTAGAGATCAAAGAGAGCAAGCGGATCGGCGACGAGATCGACCCAGAGGAGGATTGACCCAGAGCAAGCAGATCGACGATTCGGCGAGACTATCTCAGGTTTGACAAATGGTGCGACGATTTCTGGGTTCGCGACGATCGGTGGCGAATGGATTTGACGATTTCTGGGTTTGCGACGATCGGTGACGAATGGGTTTGACAATTTCTAGGTTCGCGATCTGAGGAATGGGTTCGACAGCACGATCTCTCTCTCTCTCTCTCTCTCTCTCTCTCTCTCTCTCTCTCTCTCTGTGTTTGCGCGTCTGAGTCCTTCCTTCTCTCACTCTCTCTCTCTCTCTCTCTCTCTCTCTCTCTCTCTCTCTCTCTTTGGGCATTGCTCGACGAACGAGCTCGGTCTTGGGTTTTCTGGGTTCGTCGGAGCTCTTGGATGTGGATTGATCTCGCCTTCGCCGGTGCCAGGGTGCTGGTGTGATCTCTCTTCCTTGCTGTCTCTCTCTCTCTTCTATTTTCTTGGGGTGGAAGTGATTTGAAGTGAAAATGAGAACGGAAATTATTTTCCGCCCTCTCAGCCTTATTTTACGGTCAAACTGAAAATGTTTTCAGTTTGACTGAATTTTCAGTAACAGCCAAACATCCACTTTTCCGAAAAAGCATTTCCGGAATCAGTTTGAAGCCAAAACAAACGGAGCCTTATTCTTTACATTTTTTACTCTTATTATCAACCAAAAAAATAATAAAAGTTACATTTTTCTATAACTATGTTATCAAAGTATAAATAAGAGTACTATTTTTGAAATTCCTATTTCACGTAGTAGTTCTGACTAGTAAGATGACGGGAAGGGTGGCCAACCCGTTTTATCTCAAGGATGGTGTGCCTAAAAAGTTGGTTGCATCAGTGATGAAAGATCGATCTTACAAATATCATGTATCATCTTAAGAGGGTGACATTTTCTGCTCCTCAACATAGTCATCCTTAATCTCGTGTCTAGGACTTACGTATAATTGAAGCTTTAAACCAAAACAAATTTGTACTCTTATTCCAAGTAGAATTCAAAATCATCAAAGGCAAAGCTTGACTTAATCAATTCAAGCCACATGTCAACAGACACAATAAGTGCATATATACAATTAACATATTAAAATTACATGACTTGGTTGTTGTTATAATCTAAAAGAAAGATTACATTAGGTTGCTTTCTAATTACAATTTAAGGAGAAGGGGAAATTGCATTTTTTTTTTCTAGTTGCATTCTAAAAAATCGAAATTAAATTGACAAAAATCGAATCATACAAATTATTATTTTTTAATTAAAATTGAGAAGCAAAATGCTGAATAAGAACTAGAGAATGCATAAAATTAATATAATATAATATAATATAAGGATTATGAAATATATAATATAATAATCTTATCACAACATAAAATTAACAAGAATATATATATATATATGGAAAAAAAATATTACATTTTCAGGTGTCAAATTAAACTAGAGAATGCATTCTCAAGAAATACCAAATTCTACTGCCTAAACAAAGTGTTAACTACGTTTTTTTTTTTTTTTTAAATGTTACGTACATTTGTATCTAATTTTTCAAATCAGAGATTGAATTGTAAATAAATAAAAAGTCAAAAGTTTGTGCCAGACGTCAAAATAAAAAAAAATAAAATAAAGATAACATGTAATTCTAGTACCACATAAAAATCACAACTTTTACTACAACTATCTTACAACTTTCAATGTAATAATACTTTATAACTTAATATTAGTAAAAAGAGAATTATCTACTAGGGTAAAATAAGAACCCAAAATATCATTATCATTTTAGAGTCATTGTCAATTTGGTTTCTACATTTTAATAGCAATTAAATTGGTTCGTGTTAATTTCAATTTATAGTCATTTTGGGGACAAATTTGAGTTTGTTTTAATTACTAAGTTGATATGTGCATCTATCAGAGTTGAAAATTAATAAATTTGAGAATGACTTATTTGAATCTTTAAATAATATATATATATATATATATTTTAATTTACTATAAAACTAATAAAGAAAATCTCAAATTTAGTCAAATATAAACTTTTATTCTTTTTTCAAAAACAAATATAGAATTTTATTTTAACTTTTGTACAATACACCAGCCAAGGCATGTGAGAGTGTTGACATGGTTGGCTCCAAAATGGCTATGAGCAAAGGAGAGGAAACATTGGTTGAAGTAAAGGATCTTTGGTCCGTGCTAATGGCGTGACCATCTTGGGAAAGAGTGAGATTTGCACTTGACATGGACACCCAACACTCACAAGAGGGAGATAGTGACCCCCTATAGTCAAAGGCTATGAAATCCCCCATTTATTTTTGGTTGTGCTTGTGCTAGACCACTGTTAAGGACACGTGCATCATTCTTAGTGCCCCTGATGTCCCTTTCCTTGTCCAAGGATTGCTCCCCATGTAGTGGCAGGGTCACCCTCCATGTCGCTACCCTGACTTTGGCATGCTCATTCTCTCTTCTCCAGCCACTACATGTATAGTACAATAGTTGTATTAGGATTCAAATGGAGGAATCATGGTTTGACACTTTTTTTTTATACTTGACAACATTCTTCGAACTATAAGAGGGACATGTTACTCAACCATTAGGGCAAGAACAGGAAGAGAACATTAGAGAAAAGAGTAGAAAGTTTGTAAGGAAGTGAGGTAGAGAAAAAGGCCTCTCTTTTCGGAAGAATACCATCATTGTACAAGGAAAACTTCCATTTTTCACAAAATAGAGAGCTTGAAAGAGTAAGGGACATTTCCCTTTGCTCACCCGTGGTTTTTCATCCCTTCTTAAGGGTTTTCCACATACATTCTTTGTTTTCTTTACTTTCCTTGCAATGCTTTCTTTTTCTCTCGACTTTATGATGTTAAAGCATTCATTTTTATCACTTTCAAGCTTTTTCATCAAAATGTACTGTTAGATAGTTCATTTATTTTTCATACAAGTTCACAAATCTAACTTGCATGTACAACTTTACACTATTGTAAACCTATTTATCAACTCTATAAAACCACATTCATAATCTACCCTAAAATTGCTAATTTTGCATTTATCTCTAAATTCGTGCTTAAAGGTGTTGCACATTCTGAGTTCAAAATTAAAATATGAGCCTAAAAGAGACAAGTCAGTTTTAGATACATTGTGATCAATTGGTACAACTTGCTTGGCTAAGATCATGGAAGAGAGATATTCTTGGAGGACTTGATTCTAAACACATATCAAATACACTCTCACCAATAAAATACAATGAGCAGTGGTACAAAACAAGAAAAAAGTGGTAATTTGTACAAGGCATGAGCTCCCCCTTCCTTTATTTTATTTTATTTTTATTTATGAAACCCACTAAAAATTCTCATGGAATTCCATTAAACACAACAATGGCCTAAAATCTCCAATTAACTTGCACCCATTACCATCACAATCCCATCATCAGCCACAGTTTTAGAGTCAAACAACCACCCAAACAGAAAAAACTCATGAACCAAAAGCACCCAAACATTTAGAGGCAACACCTTAACTTGTTGTCAATTGAAATGGGTTGTGTTTTGTTGTCTAAACTTTTAGTGAGATGTTGTGTTGAATAGAGCTGTTCATATTACACAACCCAAATGTTTTTATTTTGATTTTGATTTCTTTAATTTTGTACACTTTTATGTTTTATCTGTGAATTGATGAGGTAGGTAATGGATCTCTAATTGAGCTAACCTTAAGTGGGTAAAGTAACATTTTTTTAAACCATAGGTGGCAATGTGATAACGTGACTAATCACATGTGGGTAATGGATCTCTTATTCTTTACATTTTTTACTCTTATTCTTTACCAAAAAAATAAAATAAAAAATGAAAGTTACATTTTTCTATAACTCTGTTATCAAAGTATAAATAAGAGTACTATTTTTTGAACTTCCTATTTTACGAAGTAGTTCTGACTAGTAAGATGACAGCAAGGGTGGCGAACCAGTTTTATCTCAAGGATGGCGTGCCTAAAAAGTTGGTTGCATCAATGATGAAACATCGATCTTACAAATTTCATGTATCATCTTAAGAGGGTGACATTTTCTGCTCCTCAACATGGTCATCCTTAATCTCACGTCTAGGAAACATTGAAGCTTCAATTACAAATAAACTGAAGCTTAATTTAAACCAAAACAAATTTGTACTCCTATTCCAAGTAGATTTCCAAATCACCAAAGGCAAAGCCTAACTTAATAAATTCAAGCCAATGTCAATAGACACAATAAGTGCATACAATTAACAAAATAAAATTACATGACTTGGTTTTTGTTATAATCTAAAAGAAAGATTGCATTAGCTTGCTTTCTAATTACAATTTAAGGAAAGAGGAAATTACATTGTTTTATTTCCTAGTTGCATTCTAAAAAATCAAAATTACATTGACAAAAATCGAATCATACAAATTGTAAGGTCTCAATTTGTAACGATCCCAAACTGGTATTGGGTTCAAACGTTAAAGGCCCAAACAATAAATTTATAGAGAGTGGGATAAAAGATTAGACCTTGGTTATTGGACAGTAGTCAATCATGGTGTTCATGATAATCGCACAGGGGTGAACCGTGCTTGCCCAAGAAGACTTTCTCCTCGGCACGGCCTGGGAGGCTCTAGTTCTTGGCCCTGGTCCCAGTCCCCTTTTCTGGATTGCTTCCTTCTCCTTTTATACTAGCCTTTACCCTCCCTCCAACGTCCACGTGTAGGTTCAATTTTCTAGGGCTAATACTTATCTTATCAGCCCATACCCAAAGTGGTTGGGGGTGGTTGTAAAAGCTGAAAAGCATTGTTCTGTCAAGCGCAGAGTACTTAATTGCAGTAATGACAGCCTTTCCCTTGTCCTTTGTCGCCACACTGTTCAGGGGTCCTTTCCCCATCAATGCGAAGGTGTTTAGCTTTTCCTTGAACCGCTTCTATACCATACTCGCCCTTTCTTCTAGGAGCGCTTTGGGATGTCGAGGACAGAATCGTCCTCGACTATATCTCTAGGCCATTTGGACTTCCGTTGCATGTCCTCGGCAACGCCTCTCCTTGGCATGGGACTTGGGCCCTAATGTAAAGTGGGCCGGGATCACAAATTCTCTGGCCCCACACAAATTATTTGCTTTTAATTAAAATTGAGAAGCAAAATGCTAAATAAGAATTCTCCTTCTAAATTAGTTGTAAAGATTATGAAATATACAATATAATAATCTTATCACAAAATAAAATTAACAAGAATATATATATATATGAAAAAAAAACATAAAAATTACATTTTTAGGTGTCGAAACTAAAGAATGCATTCTCAAGAAATACCAAATTCTACTGCCTAAACAAAGTGTTAATTGCGTTTTTTCTTTTTTTCTTTTTTTTAATAATACATTTGTATCTAATTTTTCAAATCAGAGATTGAATTTGTAAATCAAAAAAAAAAAAGTCAAAAGTTTGTGTCATACGTCCAAAAAAAAACATAGATTAAGTGTAATTCTAGTACCACATAAAAATTACAACTTTTACCACAACTATCTTACAACTTTCAATGTAGTAATACTTAATAACTTAATATTAGTAAAAAAGAGAATTATCTACTAGGCTAAAATAAGAACTCAAAATATCATTATCATTTTGGAGTCATTGTCAATTTGGTTTCTACATTTTGATAGCAATTAAATTGGTTTGCGTTAATTTCAATTTATAGTTATTTTGGGTACAAATTTGAGTTTGTTTTAATTACTAAGTTGATATGTGCATCTATTAGAGTTGAAAATTAATAAATTTGAGAATAACTTATTTGAATCTTTAAATAAATTTTTTTTTTTAAATATACTATAAAACTAATAAAGAAAATCTCAAATTTACTCAAATATAAACTTTTATTCTTTTTTCAAAAACAAGTATATAATTTTATTTCAATTTTACACTATTTTAAACCTATTTATCAACTTTATAAACCACATTGATAATCTACCTTAAAATTGCTAATTTTGTATTTATCTTAAAATTCGTTCTTAAAGGTGTTGCACATTCTGAGCTCAAAATTAAAATATGAGCCTATAAGAGATGAGTCAGTTTTAGATACATTGGGATCAATTGGTACGACTTGATTAGTTAAGATCATGGAAGAAAGATATTCTTGGAGGACTTGATTCTGAACACATATCAAATAGACTCTCACCAAGAAAATACAATGAGCAGTGGTAGATAACAAGAAAAAAGTGGTAATTTGTACAAGGCATGAGCTCCCCCTTCATTTTTTCTTCTATTAAACCCACTAAAAATTCTTGTGGAACTCCATTAAACACAACAATGACTAAAAATCTCCAATTAACTTGCACCTATTACCATCACAATCCCATCATCTGCCACAGTTTTAGCGTCAAACAACCACTCGAAAAAGGAAAACTCATGAACCAAAAGCACCCAAATATTTAGTGGCAACACCTTAACTTGTTGTCAATTGAAATAGGTTGTGTTTTGTTGTCTAAATTTTTAGTGAGATGTTGTGTTGAATAGAGCTATTTATATTACACAACCCAAACTTTTTTATTTTGATTTCTTTAATTTTGTTATGTTTTTTATATATTTATTTTAGTAAATAGTAATATTTATTAGAACACACACGAAAATAGTAATACTAGTATTTTAAACCGGATTTATAATTTAATTGTGAATTGATGAGGTGGGTAATGGATATCTAACTGAGCTAACCTTAGATGGGTAAAGTAAAAAAAATTTAAACCATAGGTGGCAATGTGATAACGTAACTAATCACATGTGGTAAATTGTAATTAACCCTAGAATATATATATTTATATTTTAATAATTAGCCACAAGAAATTTTTTAATGTCCAAGAAATAATGTATAAACTTATGTTTATTTATATGTTTGAAGAACAATTTTTTTTAATAAAAAATAATGTAAAAACAATGTTTTAATTTCGTTTTATCATCATTTATTTTGAATCTGGTCTTTTCATGTTTTATTACTTTGGAAGCACAGTGCAGCACTATAACAAATGATTATTCATTTAGATAAAAATATATAATACATAAACATTAGTTAATCATGAAGAATGAGACTTGGATCTAAAAATTTGTAGTCACCAATAAACACTATCAACCATGACGATAGCTTTGATATCTCTCTTTGTAAAGTCAATTGGTCATCCCTAAGCCTCTTCTATATTATTATTTCTATGTATATTTTTTTTTCTTTCTTTTTTTAAATATTCATTAGGCTTTTTCAACCATACTCATCATCTTAAACTCTAATTTTTATCCATTATAATATAGGTTGTTGGGAGTTGGCAACAATGGTAAGCTCTCTTACTAGCTTGATATTTTCACAGTTAAACAATTTGTTAGAATTGAAGGTCTTTATGCAATTTGTTAAGTGTTAGGATTTATTCCAGTGCTCTCAATTTTTCCTGGAGCTAAGCAGTATGTTGCTTCATAGGCGTGATTACAATAATACTGCATGTAACCTGCTAGACTAGTTTTCCCCAATAATTTCTTTTTTATTTACAAAAAACCAAAAACAAAACCTTGACAATGTAATAACTTGTCACCTCATTTTTTTTCTAATTTTTTATGGCGATTATATGTTTATCTGTGTTTTTAAATTTATTAAGGAAATTTTATTTATTTGTTTTATAACTAACATTTTCTTGGCTATATTCTCAATTTAAATCTTAAACCCCTGTTGGAGGAAGTACTCCCCCTCAAAGAGCCCTAATTATTCACAAGTTAAATCTTAACTTTTCTAAATGCAATTTGATTATATGTCCCATGTATAAATATATGTATATAAATTTTGAAGATTAGAACCCCATGTTATTAACATTAAAGTGCCGAACAAACCAAAACGTAAGAAACCTTGTACATATGCATCATGATTTAAAATACTAATATTAAAATGATGATGTAGTTTATGATTATGGTGTTTAAATCATAATGGGGTTTAGGAGAAAAGGTGAAGAGAACCACCCACACATTGCAACAGTAAGGCTTAAATCTTGAGGACAAGATTTTTTGAAGGGGAGGGAATTGTTGTCTTAAGGACATGTGGTAGCCAAGCCAACTGCAATCAATTCAAATTACATGTACATATGAGGATAAAAAAATAAAAAATAACAACTGCTAAAAACAAATAACCTACCTAACCTTAATGTATTTAATTTATTTTGTAAGTAAAGTACAAACGTTATTTAATATTGCTTTAATGTTTTTTTTTTTTTTCCTTTTCCTTTTTCCATATTTGGATTCTATTTATTTATCATTGACTATGTAATATTGCTTTAAAGTTTTTTTTTTTTCCTTTTCCTTTTTTCATATTTGGATTCTGTTTATTTATCATTGACTATGTAGACAGCGTATCGCACATATATTTATTAGGAACTGGCTTAGTTCTAGTATTCTTGTGCATTGGATTTGGTAGGATACTCGTGTCAAACTTTTGTTAAATGTCCATATCTTAGTAGGCGCCAGTCTTCTTCACCTGGCCATTGCATCAATATGGATCAAATAATCCGTTGGGTGTACATTCAGAGATGGATAAAATTGCTTTTTACCCAAGCTCGAGAAATGCAGCTTCGATTGGCTTCTCACAGTGCACAGAGCACCGGATTCATTCTTGCCATAATTATTATAATTCAGTCATTGGGACACTTGTGCAATCAAAACAATCTATTAGAACGGAAGAAATAATTTAAAAGAGTATGATATTTGTTCGTTCTGAAATAAATTGGATATCATTAAAAAAAAAAAAAAAGAATGTTGATTGTGTCCGTACAAGTTTATAAATGTCAAGTTCAAAGGTGTGGATGGTAACTTGTGGGTTCTAATTATTAACCTCAAGCGTGTTAATGTATTTTAATCATAGTGCCTCGGCGTTTATAAGGGGGCTTCTCCACAGACACACACAAGAGACCCATATATCAATAGAATGATAAGAGTACTAACCATAGTAGGAGCTATGAAATTTGTGCAAAACAAATATATACACTCTATTTTATTTTTCCCCTTCGAAAAGTCAAGCCATAAAGTCGTATAATAATTTAAGACTTGCTGAAAATATAACGTTGCTTCATAATGGACGGCATTTGCATGGGTAGGATATATTAATTAGATTATTAACTATCCAAAATATCGGTAGACAAATACACAAATACAGGAGCACACAAGTCATTTTTTTTAGACGCACTTTACAAAAGGACCAAAAGGACTTAGCCAAAATAGTAATCTCCGTAGTCATAAAAATCATAGTCTGTGAAATCATCATCGGATAAATCGCTTTCCCCTGAGAATTCATAATGCCCATAACCCTCAGAGAGAGAGAGGTAATCTATGTCCGACATACCAGATGGGTCGTTTTCATCAAAAGATCCACCATCATCAATTTCAGCAGCAAATTCATAGTCATCAGTGGGATCATCGGGACGCCACAAGCTTTTAATCCGTTCAGCACATCTTTTTCCCAAATCCCCAGATAGATTGACATTGAAACATTGCCTTAGGTCAAGTGATTCAAGGTGAGGACAACCATTAAGTATGGCATTCAAGCCATCATTTGTCAGCTGATTTCCAAAAAGCTGGAGGTGGCGCAATTCAGGCATGCTCTCTGCAACAGCAACTGCCTCCTCATCGCACTCTATGTGAACGCTTCTAATCCCCTGCCGGTTCAATTTGAATGATTTCAAAAGAGGACAACAGCGCCCCAAAGCCATCAGAGGTTCTTTTGAAAATAAACAAATTGTAATATCCAGCTCCTCCAATAATGGAAGTTTTGCAGCTGCTTCATTCAATCCCTCATCCGTAATGTGATAGCAAGAAACAAGACGAAGGCGTCTAAGCTGACTTGAACTGCCAAAATACCAGAAGATATGATAAATAAAATAAAAAAGAACCAGCAGTTATAAAGTAAATACAAAATTGTGGAAGAATTCTGCATCTACAAATCCCTTTTTGGAGAACAAATAGCTTGAGCCCACCATATATAGATAGTGAACTGCAGTAAGTGATCAAAGAAATATTTTTCTAGAACCAGCAGCCCATTGGGGCTCATAATTCTATAGGAGGGCTTGAATGTGTTGTGCTGTCTATCTAGTTGGGAACATTCTCTAAACCAAATCATCCACGAAACCAATTAATAAAATCCCATGCCCAAAGCTTCCTACCTGAATTTGAAGCTATCAACCCAAGTACTTGTGACCATGTGTCAGCTGACAACATAAGCAAGCTTGCCCAAATATCAAAAACAAGCAAACTATCCCAAGTTTGTAACACATCAATTGAAAACACAGAATACAGCCTAAAGTAGTAGACTAGTAATCAGTATCTAGTAACATATAGTCATAGCCCTATAAATGAGTATTAGTTTACATATGCTGATACTTGGGAAAAAAAAGGCTTTCTTTAATATAGGCCAACTATAATACTACATAATAAAATTGCACTTGTGGCATCATTTTAGAGAAGTCACTGCTGCACCAATTAGACCTAATTATAACAGACCTAGGTTCTAATGAATTACACAAGCCTCATGGATGTTTAAATCCTTAATTAAAACATGAAAGGAGTCCAAATGTACTGAGGGTTGAACAATAGGCAATATTATGCAAAGGTAATTTAAATGATCAGTTTGATTAAAGTCCTCAACAAATTGCAAGAGATGCAAATTTACTTATTCGTCAATTGATAATTGGCTCAATGTGCATGAAGTATACAACAAACCACTCAGTGTGCGCAAGAGTGACAAAACTGATAGCACCCCAAATTTTAATGAAGAAAAAAAAAAGAGTTAACCTATTTTTCTCTTTGACATAAGTGGTCATTGGTGTAGGACAGATTAGATTATTAGAAATATGTATACATGTTCTTGTGAAGTGCTTTATACTCAATAAAACTTGTAGATTTTAGGGTTAGGTATAGGGCTTTTAGCTTGAATATGGCTTGAAAAGATTGGATTTTTAAGGAGAAAACAAGCTGTTGAGTGTGTTCCTAAATAAAATATGGGGGGATTGGGGGTGAGAAAATTATACACCTTCAATCAAGTATTATTGGGGAAATGGTCATAATATTTTGAAGATGCAGGAGATCAATTTTGAAGAAGAGTGATTGGTGCGGGAATTGGGGAAACTTGGGGTCAATGGACAATGGGGTCTATCAGCAGTAGTCAGGGGTGTGACCTATGGAGGAGTATAAGGGTAAAATGATGAGGAAACTTGGGCCAATGGACAATGTAAATTGTACACACCAGTAATGCTCATGGGTGTGGCCTATGGAGGAGTGTAAGGGTGGGATAGGATAAGTGCACGAGGTACATTTGTTATGAGATTGGGGATGGTCATAGGGTAAATTTCTATACAAGGCCCAGTAATCTTGTACTCTCTTTGTTTTTTGATTGTAAGTTATAGTCACCCAATGGGTCATGAACCTAGAGTGTAGTAATCATGTACTGAAAGAGAGATACCCAGATTTGTATTCAATTGCTGTATATAAAGACACTTCAGTGCATATGTATTTGGAGCAAATAAACGAGGGGGATCTCAATAATGGAATATTAAAATTGCACGTGATTTTTAAAGCTGGGATCTCTTTTTTATTTTTTTGATAGGTAATCAGTGTAGTTATAATGTTATATTGACAATATATATATATATAAGAGTTACACCTTTTTTTGGACCATTGATTATTATTAGATCTGAGGGTGAAAAAACACTCATAGTAATGTCATTATTATTTTCTAAAAATTAGGGATTTAGGCATTAACTCTTCTTATTAAAGGGGGGAAAAAAAAAACTCAGCATTAACTCCCACTTTCCTCCACATCATCATCTTCTTCCTCTCATCCTCTCTCACATCTATTTTCCTGCACTATGTACTTTCAGGTCACCATCATTGATTTCTACTGGAAAATTTTAGAAATAGTCACAATCATTTTAGAGAAAAATTGTTGAGGATGAGTATTTCTGCAGATAAAAAGAACGCATGGCCAAAGTCAATTTAAAAAATTAGTGCTCTAACAACGTGATACTATCTCTTAGCCATATCATCATCTCCCACTATGGTCCTTGAATGATCTTAAAAAAGATGGGCTCCCTTACATCAATATATGCAAAGCATCATGGTTTATGGCAAAATAGGCTAGTACTTTCGTGGCGTTATTTTTCTTTGTATAATGAACAAACACTCCAAGGACCACCACCTTGGAGTTGAACCTTAATGTCCTCCATGATATGGCCCCACAGTCTCTAATGCTTGCCATACTCCAAAATAACCTCTACAGTGAAAGTCACAGCAAACCTAAGTAGCTAAATATACAATCAACATTTGTCTTGCTTCCTTATGATTTGTTTGCACGAGAGCAAGAAGATTATGTGAGAGAGGAAGAACATGATGGCTTTTTTTTTTTTTTTTTTTTTTTTTTGCGTTGGTAAGAAGAGTTACTGCCTAAATCACTAATTTCTAGAGAATAATAATGACATTACCGTGAGTGTGTTTTCACCCTTAAATCTAATAGTAATCAATGATCCAAAAAAGGTGTAACTCTTTTGAAGTTATACCAGGTGTAACTTGAACCCATCTCTCTCTCTCTCTCTCTCTCTCTCTCTCTCTCTATATATATATATATATATATATATAAAGGAAAACGAGTTCACAATGATGAACCCAAAAGAACAAAGATCAAGCAGCTATTCTAAGAGAGACAAGGAAATCTATGTTGGATGAGCAATCCTAGAAACCCCAACATCGAGACCAATCAAAAAGAGTTCACTGGCACAAATCTTTTAAATGGGTCAGTCAGTTCTCTTTTCAATATCCCTTATTCCAAAATCCTTTTTTTTAAGATTTTATTCAAAAGAGACTACTTCATGCAAAACGGGAATAAAGTAGCCTACAGAATCCCAAACAAATACAACAGATTATATACAAAAAGACAGTTCCAATTACATGAGAAGAATTAAGTGCAAGTTAAGCTATAGTTCCCTGGCCAATTATCCAATTTAGAGTCAATCGACGCCAACTTGATTTGACAACTGAAGTACAAGTTCAGGGACTAAATTATATGTTAGCCAAAGATATAAACAAAAAATGAACAATTCCAATTACACCAAAAAACCAAAATGTGACAGATATATCAAAAATCACTGAGTATTAATTATGAAATTGAGAGAGCATATTGAGAGAAAATATAGAAGAGACCTGAGGGTGATGTGTTTGAGGAGATCGTCAGTGCCGAAGTACTCGATGCTGATATCACGCAACTGACCGGAGCTGCGATCGATGGCGTGGCGGCACATCTTCTCGAGGTGATCGAGGTCCAAAGGCGTGTCCCAGTACTCGTGATTGCGCATGTCGATGGCGCGCCACATGGAGGGGTCTTTGCAGAGATTGCGCCAATGCATGCACACCCTCTGCGCGCTCTCCAGGATCTCGATTGCTCCCAGTCTCTGCAGAATCGACGCCGTCACGTCCCTCGGAAGTTCCAGCCAGTTCCTGTACTGCTCACTACGAGTAGAAGAAGAAGAAGATGAAGATGAAGATGAAGATGGGGACTCCATTTTCCTGGTTCAGATTTTACATACTTAGGGAAATTCTGGAAAATGGAAATGGGACTTTCTAGGGTTTGGAATTTGGGTGTGTTTGAGAATTTTGACTCAATTGAATTAAATGATGGAAGGAATATATGACTTGCCACGATTTTTTTTAAATCCTGTCCGATCGGGCGGTTTTTTTTTTTTTTTTTTTTTTATAAATAAATAAATAAATATTGTGTTATTAGTTCCCTAAATAATCTTTAATAACCAAAAAAAGACCTCAAGAATATTTTTGATAATTGAATAGTTGTAATGGGGAGGGACATTTCAACCGAGAGAGAATGTCAGGGACATATAAAAAGGTGATAACTAATTAAACTATAAGCTTGTTAATGTATTTTTTGTCATACTATAAGTCATAATCTCGTTAATGTACTATCTGTCATATTTAATATAAACTATTGATTTACATTAGTAATGTGCAATAATGAATGCCCAAATTAAAATACTCCACGAACCGAACTTTAATAACATAAAGCTAGCCAAAAATCTAGATGGACTCCAAGATGATTCAACCTAACAATGATCTTATTGAATCTTTGCTTAATCATTCACTGTTTAATTTGAGAGTTCAATTGTTAATGGTCCCATAATAGAGACCTTGCTTTTTCAATAAAGTTACGTCATTTATCAAACCAAATATAAAATGTAATTTTTAAGTATTCCTAAAGTACAGGAAAATGATATTCTCTCTTTCCACATTTATGATGAACCCTACCATAAATTTAACGAGTAAACTCTATCATATATATGAAAATAGAGAGCAACATACTCCATACTCTGAAAGTACCTAAAAATTACCCTTTACTCTTCAGAGAAGGAAAAAAAAAAAAAAATCTTTGCATAGTGAGAGATTCCTAGGAATTGTAGGCCCTATGAAATTTGCTTAAACATATAAACTAGTCACAGGATGGATCCTAATTATATATATAATAAATCCAACTAGGAGATCTTATTACACCATTTTTTTTTCAGCTCTATTTTTACCCCTTTTCAAAAGTCCACCTATAAAGTTATATATTAATTTAAGATTTGCCAAAATGTCACGTTACTTTTACTGAACGACGGCATTTGCATAATTAGGATATATTAATATTAGTTTATTAGAAACTATATAAGTTCAAACTTCATGTCTAAATAAAATTCAAAATATTGGTACCGAATACTGAAATGCAGAGCACATAATAAGTCATTTTGTTTAGGTGCGCACTTTACAAAAGGACTTGTCAAAAAATATAATTTCAAAGTTTTGATACTCAGTGAAATCATCATAGGAGAAATTGGTGTCCCCTGAGAATCCTTGATACCCATAATCATCAGAGAGGTCATCCAATATACTCCCAATCCTCACTGTATTTTCTAAAGTAATCATCATAGGAGTAATCACTGTCGTAGTAACACTCATAATCATCAGAGAGGTTCTATACCCAACATTCAAAACGGAATGTCTTGCTCAAAAGATCCATTATCAGAAGTTTCAACAATGAATCCACAGTCACTAGTAGAATCATTGGGAAGCCACAAGTTTTTAATCCGTGCACATCTTCTTCCCAAATCTCCAGACAAAGTGACATGGTAACATTTCCTCAGGTCAAGTGATTCAAGGTTAGGACAATTGTCTAGTATGGCCTGCAAGCCATCATTTGTCAGATCATTTCTCATAAGCTGGAGGTGGCGCAATTCGGGCATGTTCTTTGCAACAGCTACTGCCTCCTCATCACATTGTATGCCAGGGAATCTATACATACCAGGGTTCCATTTGAATGATTTCAAATGAGGACAATGGCGCCCCACAGCTTCAATAGTTTCACCTGACAGTAAAGAACTCATAATCTCCAGCTCCTCCAATAATGGAAGTTTTTCAGCCATTTCAATCAATCCCTCATCTGTAATTTCATAGCAATCAAAGAGTCGAAGGCGTCTGAGCTGACTCGAACTGCAA
Organism: Quercus robur; assembly: GCF_932294415.1. Taxonomy (NCBI): domain Eukaryota; kingdom Viridiplantae; phylum Streptophyta; class Magnoliopsida; order Fagales; family Fagaceae; genus Quercus; species Quercus robur. The sequence goes on along the minus strand of NC_065538.1, from coordinate 62,845,895 downwards.
AAATACCAAGGATGTGATAAAAAAATGAACCAGCAGTTATAAACAGACGGACAAAGTTTGGCTCCATACTATTTGAAGCTATCTTTTCCAACCTATTATGGCAAATCATAAGACTATCCATGTGTATTATTTAAACAAGTTACATGACTCATTAAAAAAGTAATGTAGCTAAAACAACATTTGAATGGTCTTTTCAATTGTCACATAGTAGGTTGAAATAAGATAGCTCCAAACATTCTTAGAGCCAAACTTTTTCCTAAACAGACATGTAAACACAAAAATGTGGAATGATTTTGCATCTGCAAATTCAATATTGGAGACAAATAGCTTGAACCCACCATATAGATTGTGAACTGCAGTGCGTCTACTGTACACAGAAAAATTGTTAAGGAACAGAAAACAACGTATCTAGTTGGGAACATTATCTAGGCCAAATCACCCAAGCTTCATTCCTGAATTTGAAGCCATCAATCCAAGTACTTGTGACCATCAGTAAACAACATAAGCAAGCTTGCCCAAATATCAAAAACAGGCAAACTATTCCAAGTTTGTAACTCCTCCACGGAAAATAAAGGATATATATGTACTCCTCAAGCATTTTTAATTCCTTGATTTAAACATTAAGAAGGGAGCCCAAATGCAGTGATTGTTGAACAATAGGCATTATTATGCAAAGGTAGTTTGAACAGTCAATCTGATCATTTGATCCAAGACACACAACAAATTGTAGGAGGTACAAATTACTTTATTCGTCAATTGATATTTGGTTCAATATGCATTAAATATCCAAAAAATTGGGGTTAAATGTGGTTGCAACAACCAATCATTGTGTGCAAGAGTGATAAAAATAATAACACCCCAAATTTTACTGAAGAAGAAAGAACAAGTTAAGTCATTTCTCTCTTTGATATAAGTGATCATTGGTGTAGGACAAATTAGAAACAAACTGTATACATGTGCTTGTGGTGTGCTTAAAGTTTATAATACTTGTAGATTTAGGTCTAGGGTCTACAGTTTGAATATAGCTTTGAAAGGTTGGATTTAAGGGGTGAACAAGCTGCTGTGTGTTCTCCAATAAAATATAGGTTTTTTTTTTTTTTAAGAATCAAGCATTATCTAGGGAAATGGTTGTGGTACTTTAAAGAGGCAAAAGATCAATTTTGAAAAAGAATGATTGGTGAAGGGAAGCTCAGGGTCAATGGACAATGGAGAGGAACAGAATTTGAGGGTGCAATTTGTAATTTGGCCTTTTGTTTTTTGTGGACAGCAGCTTGGTAAAAAACCTAGACAAGGGACAATCTCATAAAAAGAGGGACAACTTCCATATATTAGTTTTGTATTGTGCAAATGTTACAGGAAAACAATGGATCATTTGTTGACCCATTGCACAATGGCTCCTGAATTATGGGCTTTTTACTTTTGTAATGTTTGGAATACAGTCATGATGCCTAACAGCCTAAGAGGGTTATCGTTGTTCTTTTTGGCTGGAGAAGCTGCTTGAAAAGCATAGGAGTTCATTTGTCCGGAAGGCACACCTCTTTGCTTAATGTGTGGATAATTTGGAGGAAAAGGAATAGTGGCATCTTTAATAGAGTGGAGCTAATTGTTACTGAGCCTGAGACTCTGAGTTGAAATCCAACACTTGAGATCTTTATTCAAGTGGTCCAAAAGAAGAGGCACAATTTAATTCAGTCCCTTTCTTTTTTGTATGTACTTATTGATTATTTTTTATAAGTAGGAGTAACTTGCATAGTTATCAAAATAGAACCAACAATTGACCTGATTAAAAGACTATTTCACTGCTTTATTGAGTCCACTACCAGTTCATTAGTTGAATTGTAGACTTGAGACTTATTATTTCATACATTTTATAGTTACTAAAATAATTAATACAAAAAAAAATACAAACAAGTTATATATATTCAAAGAAAAAAAAAAAAAGAATTGAACAATGAGCTCAACAAATGACTTAGTTATAAAACAAGTAAAGAAAAATACATCACATGACATAAACACATTATTCATGTACATTATTCAAAATCAAAAAAGAGAGAAGAAAAGAGAAAACTTTGGGCTATTCAGAGGCAGTGATAGAGAGAGACACACTCTATCCATGCATGATTTCAATAACACAACATGATTCCTATTATCAAAATCTGAATATCTCTTGAGCAGTGTAGTCAAAGGCAAGCCAGGCACTCGCCTAGGCGCCTGGGTGAGGCGAGGCGCCTTAAAGGCTCTAGAGTGAGGCGCTCGCCTTTAGAGTCTAAGTGAGCAAGGCGACTGCCTTAAGCCATGAAAAAGGAGCTAAGGCGAGAACCTCAAGTATTTTTTTTTAAGTTAATTTTTTTTTTTTTTTAATAAAAAGTTTGTTGTGAAACCTATTTTTAAATTATTAATTTCAAATGGCATGTTATAAAACCTATTGTTAGTTAAATTAATTTACAAATTTGTTTTAAAAGACTGATTGTTATATTGAAGCTTATTGTAAATCATATTGTTAGAACTAACTAATAGAGCCTAAACCATGTTAATCCCATTTTGAAATAATTTGATGGACCTAATATCTTCATGCTACACATTGAAAAACACTTCATTATAATATTATAATACACTAGGTACATATGATTTAAATTCTATATGTATAATAAATATATTGAGAATGGGGAGCCTTGCTTTACTCGGGCTAGAGCCTTTTTGTCGCCTCACGCCTTAGGCAATACAAGGCCTCTTTCATCTTTGACTACCTTGCTCTTGAGTAATATCTATTAGGACTTGGACTCCTAATTCATGGGTAAACACCAACCTTAAAGCTAGGATGCACAGACACAGACACGGGCAAAGGTAGAGCAATTTTTGAAAAATCATAACACGATACAACAGATAGGACATCTTTACGACACAACACAGATATGGCGTGTCCGTGCATCCTAGCCTTAAAGTGCCCATGATAGTTAATTTGGCATTTCAAATCCAAATTCAAGTATCCAAACGCAATCAATCATAAAGTTCTAGACTAATCGTTTGCCCCCAAAAAAAAAATTACGGATACCCCAAATTACAAAGTCAACCATAATTTATTGAAAACAAAAAACCCAACTTGGAAATCATTTTATTAAATTAGCATTTGCATTTGGTTTTTCTAGAGTTTATTATAAAAATAAAATAAAATAACTGAAAATACAAAAACAAAAATTTAACCAAAAAAGAAGAAGAAGTTACCTTTGGGCGATATAATTGAGGAGTTCATCGTTAGCGACGTACTGGATGTTGATACCTCGCAATTGGCCGCAGCTGCGATCGACGAAGTTGCGGCACATCTTCCGCTGGTAGGATGGCCCGTCTTCCCCTTTGCAGAGATTGCACATGTTGATGTCGCGCCACATGGAGGGGTCTTTGCAGAGATTGCGCCAATGCATGCACACCTTCTGCGCGCTCTCCAGGATCTCGATTGCTCCCAGTCTCTGCAGAATCGACGCCGTCACGTCCCTCGGAAGTTCCAGCCAGTTCCTGTACTGCTCACTACGAGTAGAAGTAGAAGGAGTAGAAGAAGAAGATGGGGACTCCATTCTCGTGGTTCAGATTTTACATACTTAGGGAAATTCTGGAAAATGGAAATGGGACTTTCTAGGGTTTGGAATTTGGGTGTGTTTGAGAATTTTGACTCAATTGAATTAAGGGTGAGTTTGGTTCAGTTTTTTTGTAAAAGTGCATAATGAAAAAGTGGAGTTTTAAAAAAGTGCATAATTGAAAAAGTGCATTTTCAAAAAGTTGAGTGTTTGGTAAAAACTGTTAAAAAGTGCTTTTTGAAAAAGCTGAGTGTTTGGCTAGTACTTATAAAAGTGACAATTTAAGGGATAAATTACTAAAAAGGACAATGTATATATAAAAGCATCTCCAGCAGGTTAGACAAATTTTTGTGCTGTTTGGACAATCAATAATGACATTTATCTTTTGCCTATCCAATTTTTTAATTTTTATTTTGTAATCAAATTTATTCTTTTTTAATATTTATTTTTCTTTTTCTATTCATTTTCAACAATTATATTTTTCAACAAAAAGTGTTACATTCACAATATTTTTTGCAATACTTTCACAAGAATCATAACAAAATCTTATATGAAAAGTTATTACTAGTTCTAATTTGAACTCATTACTAAAATTATGCACTTTACTCATCAATATTAGCTAATTACTTAAAATTTATTGTGAAAATATTGTGGTAATATTTTGAAATTGTGATTTCTAATACTCTTTTTTTTTTTTTTTTTTTCCTCCATACGTTACCTTTTCCTTTTTTTTTTTTCTTTTTTTTTTCTCTTGTATTTTATCCCACCACACACGTGTACACTCTTTTGTCCACACCCTCTCCTTTTTCCTACACCTCCACCTTCCAGAAGGCTCTCTCATTCTCTCATTCTTTCCTTTTCCTTTTTCCTTTTCTGTTTGTTTCCAGAAGGCTCTCTCAATTCCAAAGCTCTCCGGCTCTCTCAATTTCTTCTCTGTCTTTTTTTTTTTTTCCACTTGATTTCCAAAAGATCTCCACTTCCGCTTCTTGACTTATGTGAAGCAAATTGCTCGCGGACCTGAACTGAACACTGTGGGCTTGAGGGCGATTTCAATGGTGTCGTCAGCGTGGCGTGGAGAGCCACGGAAGGTGTTTGATAAATTGACAATTGCTCACTGGAAGAAGCTACAGAGGGAGGAACGGTGATCGGCGATGGTCTCAGCGAGGTTGTTGGGCAAGAGTTGCTTGCCAGTTGCCACCACGTTCTGCGTTGAATCTTGGTTTCTATACTCTATGGTTGAGGATTGGCTTGGGTATTTGTTGTGTTTGGTTGCTGGGTTTGATTTGGTATTTCTCTATGGGTTGGTTTTCTTTTTTTCTTTTTGAAATGGTGGTGGTGGTTTTCTGTTTGGGGGTCTCGTTGATTTTAATCTTCTTCTTCCTCTTCTTCTTCTTTCTTTCTGTCTTTCTATGTGTATTTTTGGTATGTGTTTTTGGATTGTGGCCGTGGGTTTGTGCTATTTGATGGGTATTTCCGTAATTTTATTTTTGCAACGGTAACCTACTGAAAACGCGCATTGCGCGTTTTCATTTATGGACCGCCGATGGTCCATTTTCTATGCGCGTTTTCTCTTCAGCTTTTCTAAAAGTTCAAAACGCAACTTTTATAAAAAAGTTGCGTTTTGAACTTACCAAACGCAGAAACGGGCTTAACTTTTTTGAAAACGCCCGTTTTGGGCTGAAAAAGCGGAACCAAACGGGCACTAAATGATGGAAGGGATACATGACTTGCCACGATTTTTTTAAATCCTGTGCGATCGGGCGGCTTTTATTTTTTATTTTTATAAATAAATAAATAAATATTGTGTTATTAGTTCCCTAAATAATTTTTTAATAACAAAAAAAAGACCTCAAGAATATTTTTGATAATTGAATAGTTGTAATGGGGAGGGACATTTCAACCGAGAGAGAATGTCAGGGACATATAAAAAGGTGATAACTAATTAAACTATAAGCTTGTTAATGTATTTTTTGTCATACTATAAGTCATAATCTCGTTAATGTACTCTCTGTCATATTTAATATAAACTATTGATTTACATTAGTAATGTGCAATAATGAATGCCCAAATTAAAATACTCCACGAACCGAACGTTAATAACATAAAGCTAGCCAAAAAATCTAGATGGACTCCCAAGATGTTTCAACCTAACAATGATCTTATTGAATCTTTGCTTAATCATTCACCGTTTAATTTGAGAGTTCAATTGTTAATGGTCCCATAATATAGTCCTTGTTTTTTCAATAAAGTTATGTCATTTATCAAACCAAATATAAAATGTAATTTTTAAGTATTCTTAAAGTACAGGAAAATGATATTCTCTCTTTTCACATTTATGATGAACCCTACCATAAATTTAACGAGTAAACGCTATCATATATATGAAAAGAGAGAGCATCATACTCCATACTCTGAAAGTACCTAAAAATTACCCTTTACTCTTCAGAGAAGGAAAAATAAAAAAAATCTTTGCATAGTGAGAGATTCCTAGGAATTGTAGGCCCTATGAAATTTGCTTAAACATATAAACTAGTCACAGGATGGATCCTAATTATATATATAATAAATCCAACTAGGAGATCTTATTACACCATTTTTTTTCAACTCTATTTTTACCCCTTTTCAAAAGTCCACCTATAAAGTTATATATTAATTTAAGATTTGCCAAAATGTCACGTTACTTTTACTGAACGACGGCATTTGCATAATTAGGATATATTAATATTAGTTTATTAGAAACTATATAAGTTCAAACTTCATGTCTAAATAAAATTCAAAATATTGGTACCGAATACTGAAATGCAGAGCACATAATAAGTCATTTTGTTTAGGTGCGCACAATACAAAAGGACTTGTCAAAAAATATAATTTCAAAGTTTTGATACTCAGTGAAATCATCATAGGAGAAATTGGTGTCCCCTGAGAATCCTTGATACCCATAATCATCAGAGAGGTCATCCAATATACTCCCAATCCTCACTGTATTTTCTAAAGTAATCATCATAGGAGTAATCACTGTCGTAGTAACACTCATAATCATCAGAGAGGTCATCTATACCCAACATCCAAAACGGAATGTCTTGCTCAAAAGATCCATTATCAGAAGTTTCAACAATGAATCTACAGTCATTAGTAGAATCATTGGGAAGCCGCAAGTTTTTAATCCGTGCACATCTTCTTCCCAAATCTCCAGACAAAGTGACATTGAAACATTTCCTTAGGTCAAGTGATTCAAGGTGAGGACAATTGTCTAGTATGGCCTGCAAGCCATCATTTGTCAGCCTATTTCTAATAAGCTGGAGGTGGCGCAATTCGGGCATGTTCTTTGCAACAGCAACTGCCTCCTCATCACATTGTATGCCAGGGAGTCTATAAACAACATGGTTCCATTTGAATGATTTCAAATGAGGACAATGGCGCCCCACAGCTTCAATAGTTTCAACTGACAGTAAAGAACTCGTAATGTCCAGCTCCTCCAATAATGGAAGTTTTTCAGCCATTTTAATCAATCCCTCATCTGTAATTTCATAGCAATCAAAGAGTCGAAGGCGTCTGAGCTGACTCGAACTGCAAAAATACCAAGGATGTGATAAAAAAATGAACCAGCAGTTATAAACAGACGGACAAAGTTTGGCTCCATACTATTTGAAGCTATCTTTTCCAACCTATTATGGCAAATCATAAGACTATCCATGTGTATTATTTAAACAAGTCACATGACTCATTAAAAAAGTAATGTAGCTAAAACAACATTTGAATGGTCTTTTCAATTGTCACATAGTAGGTTGAAATAAGATAGCTCCAAACATTCTTAGAGCCAAACTTTTTCCTAAACAGACATGTAAACACAAAAATGTGGAATGATTTTGCATCTGCAAATTCAATATTGGAGACAAATAGCTTGAACCCACCATATAGATTGTGAACTGCAGTGCGTCTACTGTACACAGAAAAATTGTTCAAGGAACAGAAAACAACGTATCTAGTTGGGAACATTATCTAGGCCAAATCACCCAAGCTTCATTCCTGAATTTGAAGCCATCAATCCAAGTACTTGTGACCATCAGTAAACAACATAAGCAAGCTTGCCCAAATATCAAAAACAGGCAAACTATTCCAAGTTTGTAACTCCTCCACGGAAAATAAAGGATATATATGTACTCCTCAAGCATTTTTAATTCCTTGATTTAAACATTAAGAAGGGAGCCCAAATGCAGTGATTGCTGAACAATAGGCATTATTATGCAAAGGTAGTTTGAACAGTCAATCTGATCATTTGATCCAAGACACACAACAAATTGTAGGAGGTACAAATTACTTTATTCGTCAATTGATATTTGGTTCAATATGCATTAAATATCCAAAAAATTGGGGTTAAATGTGGTTGCAACAACCAATCATTGTGTGCAAGAGTGATAAAAATAATAACACCCCAAATTTTACTGAAGAAGAAAGAACAAGTTAAGTCATTTCTCTCTTTGATATAAGTGATCATTGGTGTCGGACAAATTAGAAACAAACTGTATACATGTGCTTGTGGTGTGCTTAAAGTTTATAATACTTGTAGATTTAGGTCTAGGGTCTATAGTTTGAATATAGCTTTGAAAGGTTGGATTTAAGGGGTGAACAATCTGCTGTGTGTTCTCCAATAAAATATAGGTTTTTTTTTTTTTAAAGAATCAAGCATTATCTAGGGAAATGGTTGTGGTACTTTAAAGAGGCAAAAGATCAATTTTGAAAAAGAATTATTGGTGAAGGGAAGCTCAGGGTCAATGGACAATGGAGAGGAACAGAATTTGAGGGTGCAATTTGTAATTTGGCCTTTCGTTTTTTGTGGACAGCAGCTTGGTAAAAAACCTAGACAAGGGACAATCTCATACAAAGAGGGACAACTTCCATATATTAGTGTTGTATTGTGCAAATGTTACAGGAAAACAATGGATCATTTGTTGACCCATTGCACAATGGTTCCTGAATTATGGGCTTTTTACTTTTGTAATGTTTGGAATACAGTCATGATGCCTAACAGCCTAAGAGGGTTATCGTTGTTCTTTTTGGCTGGAGAAGCTGCTTTGAAAAGCATAGGAGTTCATTTGTCCGGAAGGCACACCTCTTTGCTTAATGTGTGGATAATTTGGAGGAAAAGGAATAGTGGCATCTTTAATAGAGTGGAGCTAATTGTTACTGAGCCTGAGACTCTGAGTTGAAATCCAACACTTGAGATCTTTATTCAAGTGGTCCAAAAGAATAGGCACAATTTAATTCAGTCCCTTTCTTTTTTGTATGTACTTATTGATTATTTTTTATAAGTAGGAGTAACTTGCATAGTTATCAAAATAGAACCAACAATTGACCTGATTAAAAGACTATTTCACTGCTTTATTGAGTCCACTACCAGTTCATTAGTTGAATTGTAGACTTGAGACTTATTATTTCATACATTTTATAGTTACTAAAATAATTAATACAAAAAAATATACAAACAAGTTATATATATTCAAAGAAAAAAAAAAAAGAATTGAACAATGAGCTCAACAAATGACTTAGTTATAAAAAAAGTAAAGAAAAATACATCACATGACATAAACACATTATTCATGTACATTATTCAAAATCAAAAAAGAGAGAAGAAAAGAGAAAACTTTGGGCTATTCAGAGGCAGTGATAGAGAGAGACACACTCTATCCATGCATGATTTCAATAACACAACATGATTCCTATTATCAAAATCTGAATATCTCTTGAGCAGTGTAGTCAAAGGCAAGCCAGGCACTCGCCTAGGCGCCTGGGTGAGGCGAGGTGCCTTAAAGGCTCTAGAGTGAGGTGCCTTTAGTGAGGCGCTCGCCTTTAGAGTCTAAGTGAGCAAGGCGACTGCCTTAAGCCATGAAAAAGGTGCTAAGGCGAGAACCTCAAGTATTTTTTTTTAAGTTAATTTTTTTTTTTTTTTTTAATAAAAAGTTTGTTGTGAAACCTATTTTTAAATTATTAATTTCAAATGGCATGTTATAAAACCTATTGTTAGTTAAATTAATTTACAAATTTGTTTTAAAAGACTTATTGTTATATTGAAGCTTATTGTAAATCATATTGTTAGAACTAACTGAACTAACTGATAGAGCCTAAACCCATTTTGAAATAATTTGATGGACCTAATATCTTCTTGATACACATTGAAAAACACTTCATTATAATATTATAATACACTAGGTACATATGATTTAAATTCTATATGTATAATAAATATATTGAGAATGTGGCGCCTTGCTTTACTCGGGCTAGAGCCTTTTTGTCGCCTCACGCCTTAGGCAATACAAGGCCTCTTTCATCTTTGACTACCTTGCTCTTGAGTAATATCTATTAGGACTTGGACTCCTAATTCATGGGTAAACACCAACCTTAAAGCTAGGATGCACAGACACAGACACGGGTAAAGGTAGAGCAATTTTTGAAAAATCATAACGTGATACAACAGATAGGACATCTTTACGACACAGCACAGATATGGCGTGTCCGTGCATCCTAGCCTTAAAGTGCCCATGATAGTTAATTTGGCATTTCAAATCCAAATTCAAGTATCCAAACGCAATCAATCATAAAGTTCTAGACTAATCGTTTGCCCCAGAAAAAAAAAAATTACGGATACCCCAAATTACAAAGTCAACCATAATTTATTGAAAACAAAAAACCCAACTTAGAAATCATTTTATTAAATTAGCATTTGCATTTGGTTTTTCTAGAGTTTATTATAAAAATAATATTTTAAAAAAAAAAAAAAAAAAAAAAAAAAACCCAAATATCAAAAACTGAAAATACAAAAACAAAAATTTAAGCAAAAAAGAAGAAGAAGAAGTTACCTTTGGGCGATATAATTGAGGAGTTCATCGTTAGCGACGTACTCGATGTTGATACCTCGCAATTGGCCGCAGCTGCGATCGACGGCGTTGCGGCACATCTTCAGGGGGTAGGATGGCCCGTCTTCCCATTCGCAGAGATTGCACATGTTGATGTCGCGCCACATGGAAGGTTCTTTGCAGATACTGCGCCACAGCGTGCACACCATCTGTGCGGTCTCGAGGATCTCGACCGCACCGAGTCTCTGGAGAATCGACTCCGTCACGTCCCTCGGGAGCTCCAGCCAGTTCCGTGGAATCTCCTTTTTCCTCCACACTTTCTTAATTTGCTTTTTCGAAGAAGACGAAGAAGTAGAAGAAGAAGAAGGAGTAGGCTCCTTTTTCTTCCATACTTTCTTTTGAGGCACTTTCGGATTGGGATTGTCTCGGAATTTGAATTTCGGCATTTGGATTTTGGGTTCGGCGCTGAGAATTGGAATTTCTAGGGTTTTGGATTTGGTGTGCCGTAGTTTCTGGGAGATGAGATTTTGAGAGAGAGAGAGAGAGAGAGAGAGAATGAAAGAAAATGAAAATAGAAAGTTATGGATATCGGTATCGGTATATATATGGCTTGACACGTTTTTTTTTTTTTTAAATGCCTATACAATCGGGCGGGTTGGTTTTTTTTTTTTTTTTATAATATTTTATTTTATTTAAATAAAATTAATATGGTTTTTTTTTTTTTTTTTCAGTTTCAAAAAATAACAATGGGCTTTATAAGGAAACAAAAGAAAGTTTTCAAAACCCATCTTTTCGATTCATGAGACCCAGAATTTGCTTATGAGTAGGCCCAATTAAAATCACATAGAAAACCTTGCAATGATATGCTCTAAATCTTGCTTTTAACTCAGTTTTAGTATTTTTTTTTTGAAAGCCTTAAATCTCAATTAGAGTGGCATTTTTTCTTACTTAAAACTTAAAAGGATGTTTACAACACTGAGGCTTTTTTTTTTATTCGTTTAATTAAAATGTATAATAACATGTTTAGAAAAAAAAAAAAAAATCAAATTGTGAATCCATTAAAGTTATCTCCAATAGGGAAAAAATTATGAGAAGTTACAAAAGTGATTGCATTATCATGGGAAATGATGCTATGAAATTTGCTTAACATAAAATTTTTCTTTGAGAAGATGATTGACATAAAATTTAGTCATACAATGGATCCAAAATATTTTATAAGTTAAGAGTCTTGTAACTTAATTAATTTGCACTTTATCGTGTGTCCATAACATCCAAAATTCAAATCCCACATTCCTTGTTGTAAGTTGTAATTATCGAATTAGAAAAATTAATAATAATAATAATAATAATAATAAAAACAAAACAAAAGTCCAGCTATGAGGTTATTTAATAATTTAAGACTTGCTGGAATGTAATGATACGTTTACTGAATAGCATTTTCAGAGATATGATATATTAGTTAATTAGAGACTATAAATAAAAATTTCAAATCTAATCACCAAAGTACTCCTAACACAAAATATTCAAAAGTATAGCACAAAAGTCATTTTGTGTAGATGCACTATACAAAAGGACTAGCCAAAAAACTCTGAGGTCATTAATTGGATACTAGTAGATAGGATCGTTATCAGAGTCATCATCAAAAGATTCACCATTATCGAGGTCATCACCAAAAGATTCATCATCATCGGAGTCAATGGGATTGTTATCAGAGTCATCATCAAATGATCCATCATCATCGGGGTCGTCATCAAAAGATTCATCATCATCAGAGTCGATGGGATTGTTATCAGAGTCATCATCAAATGATCCATCATCATCATGAATGTCGTCAGAGTCATCATCAAAAGATTCATCATCATCATGAATGTTGTCTGTGTCATCATCAAAAGATCCATCATCATCATGAATGTGGTTGGATTCCTCATTAGAAGATCCATCATCATCATGTATGTCAGCAACAAATTCATATTCATCACCAAAAGATCCATCTTCATCATGAATGTCATCAAAGTCATCATCAAAAGATCCATCATCATCATAAATGTCATCAACGAATTCATAGTCATCAGTGGAATCACTGGAAAGATACAAGCTCTGTTCAGCAATGAATTCATAACCATCCATGGAATCATTGGGATGCCGCAAGTTTTTAATCCGTTCAGCACATCTTCTCCCCAAATTGCCTGACAAAGTGACATTGAAACATCTCCTTAAGTCAAGTGATTCAAGGTGAGGACAACCATCAAGTATGGCCTGCAAGCCATCATTAGTCAGCTGATTTCCAATAAGCTGGAGGTGATGTAATTCGCACATGTTCTTTGCAATAGCAACCGCCTCCTCATCACACTCTTTGTCAGCAGCATCCCACTTCTGATTCCATTTCAATGATTTCAAAAGAGGACAACAGCGCCCCACATCTTCCAGAGATTCTTTTGGCAATAAAAAAAGCGTAATGCCTAGCTCCTCCAATAATGGAAGTTTTGCAGCTGCTTCCCTCAATGCCTTTTCTGAAATGCTATCGCAACATACAAGACGAAGGCGTCTAAGCTGACTTGAACTGCATAAATACCAAGGATGTGATAAAAAATGAACTTGAAGTTATAAACAGACAAGTCAATACAAAAATGTGGAAGAATTCTGCAGCTACAAATTCTATATTGGAGGCAAATAGCTTGAACCCACCATATAGATTGTGAACTGCAGTAAGTCATCAAAGAGATTTTCTTTAGGACCTCCAGTCCAGTGTGACTCATAATTCTATAAGAGGGCTGCAATGTATTGGTAAGCTGTCTATTTTCTATTGTACACAGAAAAATCTTTGAAAGAAAAGAAAACAACATAACTAGTTGGGAACATTCTCTAGGCCAAATCACCCAAGCTTCCTACCTAACTTTGAAGCTATCAATCCAAGTACTTGTGACCATGTGTCAGCTAACAACATAAGCAAGCTTGCCCAAATAACCAAAAAAAAAAAAAAAGGGTTCAATGTTGTTGCAAATTGTTGAAGATGCAAATTACTTATTTCGTCAATTGATATTTGGTTCAATGTGCATTTAATATCCAAAAAAAGAGGTACAATGTGGTTGTAACAACCACTCATTTTGTTAAAGAGTGACAAAACTAATAGCACCCCAAATTTTACTGAAGAAGAAAGAACAAGTAAAGTTATTTCTCTCTTTGATACAAGTGATCATTGGTGTAGGACAAATTAGAAACAACCTGTATACATGTGCTTGTGGTGTGCTTAAAGTTTAATAATACTTGTAGATTTAGGTACAGGGTCTGTAGTTTGAATATAACTTCGAAAGGTTGGATTTAAGGGGTGAACAAGCTGCAGAGTGTGTTCTTCAATCAAGCATTATTGAGGAAATGGTCGTGGTACTTTGAAGAGTCATAGGTGTGGGGTAGCTTGGGGTATATGGACAACTGGGAGAGTCAGCAGTAGTCATGGGTGTGACCTATTGAGATCTTTGTTCAAGTGGTCCAAAACAATAGTATTTTAGGAGTACTTTTCGTAGTCAACAAAACTAGTCCACTGGTTCATTAGTTGAACAGTAGACTTAATAATTATTATTTCATAGTACAAAATTGTCATTTAAAACACATAAAAATTCGTACTTTAACAAATCAAATTACACCAAAATCAAATGAATAGAACAAAATCAAACAGATATATCACAAATCGAGATGGAAAAAAAAATAAAAAAATAAAAAATGTACCTTTGGGCAATGTAGATGAGGAGCTCGTCTGAGCCAAAGTTCTCGATGTTGATATCTAGCAGCTGGCCGAAACTGCGATCGATGGCGTGAATGCACATCTTCTCGAGACAGTATCGCATTGGCATGTTAATGGGGTCACCGAGACTACGTGTGCAGTAGCTATTGCGCATGTCGATGGCGCGCCACATGGAGGGGTCTTTGCAGAGACTGCGCCACAGCATGCACACCTTCTGCGCGGTCTCCAGTATCTCGACTGCCCCGAGTCTGTGTAGAATCGACGCCGTCACGTCCCTTGGGAGTTCCAGCCAGTTCCGGGTGGTCTCCTTTTTCTTCCTCCATACTTTCTTAGTTTGCTTTTTCGAAGATGAAGAAGGAGCAGAAAATGGAGCAGAAGGAGGAGGAGGAGGAGGAGGAAAAGGCTCTTTTTTCTTCCAAACTTTCTTCGGTGGCATTTTGGGATTTGGGTTTTCTCGAAATTGGTATTTTTTGCATTTGATTTTGATTTGGGCAGTGGAGTGGTAATGATATTTCTTCCATGATGATATTTCTAAGGTTTTTTTTTTTTTTGGTATTGGGTATCTAAATCCCGTTTATTTTTGTTAAAAGTGAAAAATTATTGTTAAAAATATTATAAATAAAGATAAAAATTAAAATAGTATGATGGGACCATAAATAACATTAAAAGTATAGTTAAATTATGAATAATTATAAAAATAAGTTAAATAATAAAATAATTTTAATTTTTAAGTGCAACCTAAACGCACACCTACTGTGATTAATATCGCCTGAGAAAAGAGACGAGAATGGAAGAAAATCAAACGTTATCCCATATATATATATATATATATAGGGCTTGATATGATTTTTTTTTTTTTTTTTTTTAATTCCTGTGCAGTTGGGCGGTTTTGATTTTGATTTTTTTTTTTTTAGAATAAATATGGGTGTAATTTTTTAATTCCGAAAATATACCTTCAATTACCGAAAAGAACGTAACGACACTTTAGCAGTCGGTAATAAAGTTAATCAAAAAGTGTGGAGTCCTTGATATTACACTTTTTAGTCTTTTCATAATAAATGTGTTTTTATTGAGGGATAATTTTTTTCTATTATCTAGCTAAGGCATAAATTAATTTATAACTTATATTTAGTTAAGACACGAATTAATTTTTAGCATAAGCAATGCTTGAATCTTAAATCTCTTATATGGTAATATGAGACTTTACTAGTTAAATTAATTTGAACCCGCACATTTAAAGAGAATCTTAACAATAATGATTTTTTTTTTAGAGATAATTACAACATACTGCTAACCCCGCATCTTGAACTCTTTTTCCCTAAACCCCAAGCACTCTGTGTATAAGGGAGTGCCAACAAGCTGCTAACAATAGTGAATTTAAGAAAACACATATAAATAAGACTGATATTGTACGTACAAAATAAGTGAGGAGACTATTGATCATTTTCTTCTTTATTGTGGATGAGAATTTCCAAACAAGATTCCCTTTGTTGGGAGAAAATTCATGGCATATTTGCAAACTCATTTCTTTTCTTACTTTAAAGGATAATTACAACACTTTTTTCCACCCTTTTCCCTTTTAATTAAAATGTATGATAAGTGATGATATATATAATCAAAATGTAGATCTATTAAAGTTATCTCCAATAAAACAACGCAGAAGAGAAGTTTAAGAAAGTGATTACATTATCCAAGGCAAAGTAACCGCGGAAAAATGAATGTTATTGTAGTTCATAAAACCCGAAAGTCTCTCTAGAGAAGGTTTTAAAACAAAATATAACAGGAGCACTTTTATATATAAATATATATATATATATATATATATATATGTATTTATATTTATATTTATATATCCATGGATTGTTGAGAACAACAGGCTCTGTCAAATTTGCTTGACATAAAAATTAGTCACATGATGAATCCAAAATATTTTTTCAAGTAAATCCAACCAGGAGGTTTTACACTATTTGTTTAACTCTAATTTTTCCACCTTCAAAAGTAGATGTATAAGTTTCGCTGAAATGTAAGAAGGCATTTGCAGGGATAGAAACTATATTAAAATTTCAGATCTAATAACTAAAGTATTACTAATACTAAATATTCAAAATAAGTGCAGCACAAAAGTCATTTTGTTTAGATGCACTGTACAAAAGCACTAGTCAAAATAAAAATCTCCCAAATCATTAATATAAGTCGGTGGGATCATAGTCCGAGTCATCATCAAAAGATCCATCATCATGAATGTCATCAACGACTTCATCATCCTCAGTGTAATCTAGGGAATAAACAATATCCAAGCCTTCATCAAAAGATCCATCATCAGCGACGAAACCATAGTCATCAGTGGAATCATTGGGATGACGCAGGTTTTTAATCCTTTCAGCACATATTCTTCCCAAATTTCCTGACAGAGTGACATTGAAACATTTCCTTAGGTCAAGTGATTCGAGGTGAGGACAACCATCAAGTACGGCCTGCAAACCATCATTTGTCAGCTGATTTCCAATAAGCTGGAGTTGGCGTAATTCGGGCATGTTCTTTGCAATAGCAATTGCCTCCTCATCACACTCTGTCTGAGAAAGTCCAGTAGCATACCACTGCTGATTCCATTTGAATGATTTCAAAAGAGGACAACAGCGCCCCACAACTTCCAGAGATTCTTTTGACAAGGAACAAAGCGTAATGTCCAGCTCCTCCAATAATGAAAGTTTTGCAGCCACTTTGCTCAATCCCTCATCCAAAATGCTATAGCAACATACAAGACGAAGGCGTCTAAGCTGACTTGAACTGCAAAACTACCAATGATGTGAATAAAAAAAAAATGAACTAGCAGTTATAAACAGACAAGTAAATACAAAAACGTCGAAGAATTCTTCATCCTACAAATTCATTATTGGAGACAAATAGCTTGAACCCACCATATTGTGAACTGCAGTAAGTCATCAGTGAAATATTCTTTAGGACCTCTGGTTTATTGTGGCCCACAATTCAATTGGAGGGCTGCAATGTGTTGATGTACTGTCTATTTTCTATTGTACAAACAGAAATTGTTCAAAGAATGGAAAACAATATATCTAGTTGGGAACATTCTCTAGTCCAAGCAATCCAAGTTTCCTACCTGAATTTGAAGCTATCAATCAAATTACTTGTGACTCTCTGTCAGCTGACAACATAAGCAAGCTTGCCCAAATATAAAAAACAAGCAAACCAAACGAAGTAAAGCTTACATATGCTGATACATTTTGGGATTTTTTTTTTTTTTTTGGTGGTAGGGGACTGGGGGGGAGGGGGAATTCTTTAATTTAGTGACTAAACTGATTGCACCCCAAATTTTTTTGAAGAAAAAAGAATGAGTTAAGCTATTTTTCTCTTTGATATAAGTGATCGTTGGAGTAGAAAAAATTAGAAACAACCTGTGTACATGGGCTTGTGGTGTGTTTAAAGTTCCTAATGCTTGTGGATTAAGGCTTAGGTTTTGTTGATCAGTAAGTGTGAAAACTTATTAAGAATAGAGGGAAAACATTACATCCACTGTACATTGGAAGTGTACAGACGCTGTAAATGGGAATCAGTTAAGAGTGCATAAATCCAGAAATTCTAGCAAATTATAAAAAGAGTGGCCATAGAACGGCCATCCAGTCAAAAAGAGTATGAAGAAGTAACAACTTTAGATCTGAGGGTGAACACTCAATGTCTTCAAATGTGTGATTATTACACTCTCTCTGAAAAAGCCACATAAGACATAAAGGTATAGCACCCCAAATATCTGCATTTCAATGCCGACCAAACCCCCCCTGCCCAAAACTTCACCAAGACCAAAACGCTCTTAGTTATAACCCAAGCTAACCCAAACATGTCAAACACCATAGACCATATATATCATATGCAAAGGGGCAATGAATTAACAACTTATCAACGGACTCACCACTTTGCTTACAAATGCAACACCAATCTACCACACAACCCCCTGCTTACAGAGAGTGAGAAACTTAGACACCTTCAATCGAGCATTATTGGGGAAATGGTTTGGTTGTAGTACTTTGAAGAGGCAGGAAATCAATTTTGAAGAAGAGTGATTGGTGAGGGGAAAGCTTGGGGTCAATGGATAACTGAGAGACTCAGCAGTAGTCATGGACTCATGGGTAGTCCAATAAGAATAGGCACATGTGATGCCAAGTTGCCAACACTTCTATTGAAGATATTGATTCCCTTTCTTTAATTTATAATGTAGTTTTTTAGGAGTACTTTGCATTATTATCAAAATAGAACCAACAATGGACCCAATTAAATAGACTAGTTCACTATTTCATTGATTAAACTAGTGGTTTGTTAGTTGAACTGTAGAAAAAGAAATGAACAATGAGCTCAATAAATGAAGTAGTTATAAAGCAAGTATTTTATTTTTTATTTTTTTAAATCACATGACATTATAAATGATCATTAGTGTAGGACAAATTAGAAACAACCTGTATACATGTGCTTGTGTTGTGCTTAAAGCTCATAATACTTGTGGATTAGCATTATGTACTTTTGATCAGAAAGTGTGAATAAGAATAGAGGGAAAAAAGTCAAAAACATTACATCCACCGTACATAGGAAGTTTACAGAGGTTGTGAATAGAAATCAGCTAATAGTACATAAGTTCAAAAAGTCTAGCAAATTAGAAAAGGAGTGGCCACTCAGAACAGCCAAACAATCAAAAAGAGTACGAAGAAGTAACAGCTCAGATTCAAGGGCAAGACACTCAATATCTTCAAATGTATGATTATTTCCAAATAAGCCACATAAGACAAAGGTATAGCACCCCCAAATATCTGCATTTCAATGCCAACCAAACCCCCCCGCCCAAAACTCCACCAAGGCCAAAAACACTCTAAAGCATCACCCAAGCTAACCCCAATATGCAGAAGAGAATGGATTAACAACTGATCAATAGACTCACCACTCACCCCCACTTACAGAGGTTAACCATGGTTATAAATTTCTCCTCAGCGGCTGCTCACGCAAAAAAAAAGTTACAGTCATTGGGACCTTTGTCTTGTATATATGTATGATCTTAATAGTAGTAGTAGTAGTAGTAAAAAACTTGTCATTTCCTGATTTTAAAACTTGAGGCAAGCTTCAGCCATCTCAGGGCCTATGAATGACCAAAAAGCCTTACTTTTACAAGCCCATGTACAAATATTTTGCCAATTTTTGTTTATGAGCCCAAAATCCAAATACTAAGAGAGAGCTAGTTATTACACATCGGTGTGTATGAAGTCATGTGTGCATTAGTTGAAATCGTGTTTTCAAGATTATAACGGAATGAAAATGCAATTTCGAGATTGTTTGTATGAATGTGTGCAACAAATGTTAATGAGCACTAAATACTATGGTTTTAAAAAGTGGAACAGTCAAAGAACTAAAAAATTGTTTGGTTTTCAGTTTTTCTAGTTGAACCACCAATTTGGTTGTTTTATTAGACCGGTTTAGGATCTAGATCTCTGTTAAACCAGCCAATCTGATCTACTTTTTAAAACCACACTAAATACGAATAAGATAAAATAAAAAATAAAAAAAAGGTTGGCTTAACACACACACAAAATGATGTTGTGAGGTTATTAAACTGTGGGTTCTTGTTATTATATCTAGTAAATTTTTTGTGGTCGAATAAAAAATCTGAGTTGAAATTCTGATTATATAAAAAATTAATTTGTATTTTGGTTTAATAATAAAGAGTAGTCATTATAGAGCGAATATAATAAATTAAAAATCTATCGTATTTATGTTAAAAAATAAAAATAAAAAACAACCTTTAAATCAACTCCAACCTTTAAAATAGAGGCTCTCCATTTTAAAGTGAAATGGAAAGTAGTCTACTAGTCTTATCCCCTAGAGGGTAGAGGTAGAGGACATGTCTTGGAGGACAGGCTTAGGTGTCATATTGAACTGCTTTGCCCATTGTTGTTGTTGGATTTCATTGAAATCTCTGAAACTTTCATTGTTACCTAGCTCTCTCTCTCTCTCTTCTGAGTAGTCTCTACTCTCTGTTGCTTTCACAAGAGAAGGCGGAAAGCAGAGAGAAATGACGGCGTCTTGTGACTGTGTCTCTACTCTCTGTGCATTGATTTTTACTTCAATTGAAAAATTAGACCCTAAGATTAAATTTTGATCAATTTAGTCCTCACTTTTTCAAAGTCCAATTCTGTCAGCAATAAAGCTGTTTAAAGGTTAAACATTTTTTTTAATTAATAAAAATTTAACCAAAAACATTCATGAGACATATCATTTGATAGAATTAATTGTGTGACAAGTATTATTTTAAAAAATAAGGTTTATAAGGCTTCATATTTTAATAAATTTGGACAAAAAGTAAGTACTAAATAAAATAAGTAGAGAATTTATGTGAGATTTGCAAATAGTATGATAAAAAAGCAATAAATTGACTTATAATTAAGATCTAAAAGCACACTAAAAGGAATTTTAACTTAAAATCTAAAACAAATGGAAACAAGAAAAGAAGAGTAAAGGTACAAAAATTACCCTTCTAATTTGATTAAATTAATTTTTGGTTCTTAAAATTTAAAAGGTTGTTATTTAGTCCTTAAGAATTCAATAGGTGTTAATTTTTTGTCTAACCTATTAATATCTCACTCAAGTAATCACTTATGTGAAAATAAAATGTTGATGTGACATGTTATTGAGATCTTTGTTCAAGTGGTCCAACAATAATAGGCACATGTGATGCAAACTTTTTTTTTTTGGTAACGGCAAAATGGTTAGAGGCAGGTGACCCGTGTGGCTTCCCTATTGTTAGGAGCTTTGCAAGTTGCTGATGATGGCATGAGGAAGTGGAGTGCTTGGACAACATGAGGCCAGTCACATGGCTCAATGTTTTCTCAAGACACCAATGGCTCCTCATGCCTATCTAGTGAAGCTCCTAAGTGCTCTTTGAGGGGGACAAGCCCAGTCCTCCTGCTGGGATCAGTTTGATGAGCATGATGAGGGGTAGCATGTGGAGGCACCTTGCTCCACATGATGCCCCAAGGCCATGGCAGAGGAGGGCCATGGTGGGCAGCAACGGTTTGTTGATGATGGGCAGCAGCAGGTGGTGCTGACCCTACGTGGTAGTGCATGGCATGATGGCTTGGTTTTTGGTTGCTTCGTATGTGGGCTTGGTGGCTTGTGTGCAAGGCAGTGCTGGGCTGCTGATGTTGATGATATGCTGTGCAAGACATTGGGCTGGTTGGTGCTGGCTGAATGTATGGATTGATGTGAGTGGGCTGATGGCAGTTACTTAGTGTGCTGCTGATGGACATGATATGTGGGCTGTGATGCTGATAAGGAAGGGCTTGGGTAGAGGGCCAAGGCTTCTAAAACGTGATGGGCATCACGTGTGGGCTGCTGGAACATGGGCAGAAGACCCATGATGAGATGCTGAGTGTTGGGCTGGCATGTGCTATGTGTGCAGCAGCAGTTGGTGGTAGTTACCAACGTTTCCTAGCATTGTGGGTGCATCAGACATGCAGTGCAAAGGCTGGAAACGTGTAAGGCAGCAGCAGTGAAGGTGTCCTAAGTCAGACTACATGTGGCAGCAAGTCCAGGAAATGGGGCAGTTACTTGGTAGTAACTGCCATGGCAGTTTATTCTGTATATTATCCTAGGCTGTTGGGGTTGTCAACAGCATAGCGAGTGTATTGTTTTTGCTTTGAGAAATTCGTGTGGATTCTCAGGCTTCCTTTGTACTTGATATTGAGTAATGAAGGTTGGGGTTGGTGCCCTGTAAATACTGTGTGTGCTGTGTGTGTGTGCATTCTCTTGATAATTCTGATCATAGTGTTCCTACAGTGCGTGTGTGTGGTGTGTTGGCTGAGACTAAGTCAGTGGGCTTAGTGCCATCATAGGCAGAAAATTTGAAAGAAAATTTAACCCTGTGACACCTATCTAGGCGACGGCTATTTAGATGCACTTAGCATGGTTATCAAAACAGAACCAACAATTGACCCAATTAAATAGACCAATTAAATGGACTTAACAATTATGATTTTATAGTATATATTTATAATTCTGTTAAACTTAACAATAAACTAAAAATACACAAACAAAAAAATGAACAAAATTCATACAACAATTAACAAACTTAACAATCAGATAAAAATAATAAAAAGTGGATAGTGAAAAAAAGAAAGGTACCTTTGGGTGATGTAGGCGAGGAGCTTGTCGGTACCGAAGTACTCGATGTTGATATCTTGTAAGTGGCCGCAACTGCGATCGATGGCGTGAATGCACATCTTCTCGAGGTCGCAATCCATTTCGTGGAGGTCACCCAGATTGCGCATGTCGATGGAGTTCCACATGGAAGGGTCTTTGCTGATATTGCGCCACAGCATGCACACCTTCTGCGCGGTCTCTAGGATTTCGATTGTGCCCAGCCTCTGTAGAATCGACACCGTCACGTCCCTTGGGAGTTCCAGCCAGTTCCGGCACTCCTCACTAGAAGAAGAAGAAGAAGGGGACTTCATTTTCTTCCATGCCCTATCTGGAGGCATTGGAAATGTTTTAATTACATTCAGAAGTGAAAATGGGATTTTTCTGGGGTTTGGGCTTGTCTGAGAAACGTTTTTTGAAATGCCTATACAAATCGGGCAATATTTCATTTAGAGCTTTTTGTTTTTAATAGAAAATATATGATAGAAAGTTTAAATGAAACTTTTTTTTTTTAAAGAAGAGTTTTAACCTTTATGCCATAAAGCCTTACTCTATTTTTTTTTAATATTTGTATTTAATAAAAATATCCATTGAATTACCTATACTATTATTTAAGAGGTTTCTCCGATTTGGATTCCTCATTTTTTTAGTTCAAAAATGTCCTTACATCCTTATGTTTAAGTAGAGAAAAAACTAAAGGACTATCCGATAAAAATGCAACTCTAACTTCCACTAAAACATTGTCTAAAAAATAGGACAACTCTCCTGTTAATTTTCAAATTGTTTTATTCACTTATAAATTAGATTTTTAAAATAAAAATTATATGTATATAAAATAAATTAAAAACACATTTTTTTCTACAAAATAGGACCACTAAAAAAAAAAAAAACACCTCATCGCACACGCAAAACGCCTGTAATGAGGCTAGTAAATTCATTAAAGGGTTCTCAAAACCTTGAAAAAATTGAAACTAAAAATAGGATTTTTGGCAAATGGGATCAAAACCTAAAATCATTAGTATTTCGACACAAGACTTTATTATTTTGATACAAGAAAGGTATGGAAAATTCTTTTTTATTGATGATAGTTTTTTATTATCCGACCAAAACTAAGTTTTTGGTGGAGGCGGAGATTGAACCCCAAATTTTTTATTCAACTATCAGTGACTTTACTCGTTAAGTTAACTAAAATGCACATGAAACATTTTTAGAAATGATAGAGTGGCATTTTCAAATGTTTTTTTCCATGGGTTTTCTTTTTTTTTTTTTTTTTGAAAGAATTTTAACCTATGACGTTCACTTTTTATCTTTATTATCAGATCAAAATACTTATCAGATTTTGGTATAGGCGGAAAATAAACCTCAAATCTCTTATTCGACCATTAGAGACTTTATCAATTGAGTTCATTTTCAATTTTTTTTTTCCCATGGTATTAATTGTGCTTATTTGAATTTACTTGAGTTGCTTGTAAGGTGTGTTGTTATTTATTTATTATTTTTTCTTTTTTTGTAAATTGCAAATTATACACCTAAAGTTTGAAGGTGTTTATATTTTATACCCAAAATTTTAGAATTTTGATTTTAGCCCTTAGAGTTTAAGCTGTTTGGATTTCTTATCTTAACATTTCAGAATTTGAATTTTACGCCCTAAAGTTAAAGAGTGTTTGGATTTTAGACCCTAAATTCTAAAACTTTAAGATGTAAAATCCAAACACTCCCAAATTTTAAGTAGTAAAATTCAAACATTCTTAATAGACAAGATGCATTATTAAAGTGGTAATACAAAATAGATAAAGTGACTTTTTACTTTTTAGTAAGGCTAAATACATTTTCAAATGGAAATTGTAGGGACACGAATCGCGTTGGACCACAGTAGGGTTGGGTTCGCACGTAAATGGACCCGTACAATATCATTTGTAGAGAGTGGGGTCGAAAGGCTCAGTCATGTTTACTCAGCCGTGGTTTTGTTAAGTAGTTCATGCATGATCTAGAGGTGTTCACCCCTTTAGGTCCTTTTCTTTCCGGAAGAAACCCCCCTTTCCTTTAGGTTGCAAATTTTCCTTTTATATTAGCATGCATTCAATTTCCTTCGTCCACGTGTAGGGTTGAACTTTCCTAGCCTGACACTTGTCCCATCAGTTTAAGACCTGAGCTGTTGGGAGTGGTTGAGTAGGCTAAAGAGACACGACTCTGTGAGAGGCAAAGCTCCGTCTAGGGCAGGTAGTTTGGGCAGCCTGTCCTAGATATTTTATATTTCTTACAAGATTATCCCTTTGCCGCTTTTACCCCTTTCCTTAGTGTAGCTCTGGGCTAACCGAGGGCTTTACCTTCCTCGGCGGCTTCTATGGCCCATTAGTGCTCTGTGTTTATTGGGCTGGGACTACTATCCTCCTCGGCCTGGGCCTTAAGTATCCCTGTGAATAGGTGGATCTGGCCCATCTGTCGTCGGGCCCCACAATAGCCCCTCAAAACCCTGCTATCCAACTCCTCGGTTGGAAAGGTGGGTTTTGATAATACCGAGACTTTATTGCGGCTCATTAAGTTCGGCCCTTGACCAACGTCAGCGACTTTTCACCTCCCCAAGTAATGCGCCGGTCTACGTGATAATTCCCTTGACTTACGCGTGAGGCATTTATTCCGTTTGGTTAGCCGTAGTGCGCTTTTAATGTCTTCTTTTTACGAGGCCTCTTAACTCTATCGGTTAAGGATAGCTTGGAGAAACGAAACGGTTTTGCATTTACTAGCAGATTTCTTAGAGGATCGGAACGTGTCACGTACCCTCGTCTTTTTCCCCTATATAAAGAGAGAAGATAAGAAGGTGATTCTCTCATATGCGAATCCCTTAGACTTTTCTCAGAATCCGCCTCTTCCCTCTGGTTATTCCTCATTTGACAACACGTCCCCCATAGTGATCAACCATGAATGAATCTTTCCTTTCCCAGAAATACCCTACCTTAATGAAACTTGAGATGGCTCGGTTGGGGCAAGGGTGGTGGAGACTCAAGGTTTGTCTCCCCATTCTTTTAGCCAAAATCCGAAGCAGGGGCTCGTCACATCCTATTTCCGGTGTGACTGAGTCAAAAACCTCCCTTGTCATCTCCATCTGCTCTCTCATGAGCATACCTAATAAGGCTCCCCTTCTCCCTCTTTTGCTCCTTTTATTTTCTTTTCATTGCTTCTCTCTTCTTCTCCTCCTTCCCGCTCATGTCCTCCATCTTCTTTTTCCCTTGCTTTCTTCAGCAACAAGAGCTTGTTGAAGTGCTTCCATGTCTTCTAATTCTTCTTCCTTCTCCTTCATTATTTTTGTATAAGGATCTTCTCCTGACATGAACAGCACTGAGGCATAGATTTCAGAGAGACTTTGAAGGCGAGTTCAGAAGACACCTAATGGTTTATCTATTTGTATTACGAATGTTGTTACTGTTTTAGCAGTTCATTTTTTGTATAGGCTTGTGTAAGCCCTTCCTTGTACGTTGTAATAATAATTTTTCATATCAATAAAAGTTACTGTTACTCTATTTCGTATGTCTTATTTATATATTCTAGCAAATGCGAAAGCGCTGCTCGGCATAATAGTATAGCATTTGAATCAATAATAACTAAGAACGAAGTAATCGTTGACAATAAGATGCCACGATAATTTTAACAAAATTATTATTCAATATAACAGTCCGACCAGTAAGGAATGAGACTTATCTTAAAATTAGCAGTGATGGGTGTCAAATGTCCGATTAGGTGTGAGAAGTATTTATCCGAGGACATGTTACCCCTCGGATGAATGGCCTCCTTAGGTTGACGATCATTAGGTTGCTCTGCCATCTCCAAGAGGCGTGAGCATTAACCTTTTCCATTATTTAAGACGAAAAAAAATCCCTTCATTAGGGCAGCTGACTTCCAAAGAAGCTTGAGTCCGAGGACTTTGCAAAACCTGGGCTTTGTTCAGGACTTATACGTTTTATCTTATGCACTTGATTTTTCCCCGGAGGCTTGAGTCCGAGACTTGGGTTTTGTCGGTATTGGGTTTTACCTTTTAGCATGGGTCCGAGGACCATGCGAGCCTTAGGTTCTGTCCGAGACCAATGTCTGCACTAGTACTTGGTTCCCCTTTTAGCCTGAGTCCGAGGACCATGCAAGCCTTAGGTTCTGTCCAAGACCAATGTCTGCATCAGTACTTGGTTTCCCCTATCTTTGAGCATTTCCCGAGGTGCCCAGAAGTGACTGTCCTCGGCCATGGCCGCTGCTCAGCGTCGGCCAAGGTACCTGGGCCCTTACACCAAGCGGCCCCGGGTCCACGAATCCACCTAGTCTATGAATTAAGAGATATTTCTGCAACTTCTGGCCACATGGTACTCTCTGATGTCACGATGACCGAAGTGCGCCTTTACGAGGCTCTTTAATCTTGTGGTTGCAGTTGATGTTGGAAGTTGAGCCAAGACCACTTTGTCTGTAGTGCTCCTTGGGACGCTGCATGAGTTGACTACCATCATCTTGTCTTTTCAAATAAATAGGAGGGAGAGATGGTTGCTTTATATATAACACCCCTTCTTTCAGTTTTCTCTCACATCACGCTTCCCACATCCGGAGCTCTCCTTTCTTGGCATAACATGTTGAAAACGAAGGTTGGGAATAAAGAACTTCCTCCGCCGCAGAAGCGCCGTGTCTTCATGAGGCTTATAACAATAAGGCATGGGCACAGGAAGCACAAATTCAGGAGAGTACTCCCTCTCCGCCGAGAGGGAAAGGAATCTTCCCCTCTTTTAGTCAAAATCCGAAGCAGGTTCTGTTCATGCCAGAGTTTTGGTACGGCAGAAGAAGGGTTTTCCTCCATCAGCGCCTCCGCTTTGCGGTAGGCGTATATTTAGAGAAAGCCCCATCACCTTCAACTCCCTACACCTTTTCTTCAATGGTGTCAGGTTCAAGTTGGATCTCTTTCGCTGTTTGAGTTGTGGGCAAGTGAGAGCTTTGAAGAAGAGCAAGGTCTTGGAGCTGTAGCCAACTTCTCCTCTGACCTACTTCCTCGGCTTTTACTTATTCTCTTGTATCTTCCTTTCTTTTGGTCATGTAGTGAACTTTGACACAGACCGGTTCTAGCTTTTCATTGTACATTGTACTGTCTTTTTGCTTTAGTAAGAAATGACGATTTCTTTATTTATTCTGAATGTTGTTCCTTTGATAAAACTACTTTGTGAGTTGGTGTACTCCATGTGTGTGTTTCTCCTTGGCAGTATTCAGAGCAAGGACTCTTGAAACCCGATTCAACTAATTCTAATCTATGGACACTAACAGACATGATAATAACTCGTAGTAAGTTAAACTTAGGAAACTAACCGAGATGTCGATTGAATGCTCTGTAATAAGCGTGGGAATATCGTCTGAGGGTGACGAACTTTGAATAATTCATCCGAGGGCACGACCAAGCGTTGCGTGACTTTGGTGGTGCTTTTGAAAACTCGTTAATCCATTCCATACTGGTCCCTTTAGTGTTAAGGGTTCAAAAGCAGACTAGAGAGTCCATGTAACACAGCTTTTCCATTTAAGTAGTTGGTTTCCCCAGAGGCTTGGATCCGAAAACCATGCAAGGCCTTGGTTCTGTCCAAAACTTGTCTTTGGTTTCCCCAGAGGCTTGGGTCCGAGGACCATGCAAGGCCTTGGTTCTGTCCAAAACTTGTGTGATGCTTTTTAAGTAGTTGGTTTCTCCAGAGGCTTGGGTCCGAGGACCATGCAAGGCCTTGGTTCTGTCCAAAACTTGTCTTTGGTTTCCCCAGAGGCTTGGGTCCGAGGACCATGCAAGGCCTTGGTTCTGTCCAAAACTTGTCTTTGGTTTCCCCAGAGGCTTGGGTCCGAGGACCATGCAAGGCCTTGGTTCTGTCCAAAACTTGTGTGATTCCTTTTATTTGCTTGTTTTCTGAAGGCTTGGCTCCTCGAACAAGGTGGGGGGAGCTGGCCTGGTGTTTGAAGCCCCTAGGCTTGTCTATGTCGTCAACAACGTGGAACGTAGCCCCTGGTAAGAGCTTATGTTGGAACATCAGCAATATGTCGCCGGTGATATAGGCACCTTCATAGCCCCTTGTTCGACAGAAGCTCAACTTCACCATCGCTCGAGCTAACATGCAAGCCTTCCCACAGACGGCGCCAATTGTAGGGACACGAATCGCGTTGGACCACAGTAGGGTTGGGTTCGCACGTAAATGGACCCGTACAATTTCATTTGTAGAGAGTGGGGTCGAAAGGCTCAGTCATGTTTACTCAGCCGTGGTTTTGTTAAGTAGTTCATGCATGATCTAGAGGTGTTCACCCCTTTAGGTCCTTTTCTTTCCGGAAGAAACCCCCCTTTCCTTTAGGTTGCAAATTTTCCTTTTATATTAGCATGCATTCAATTTCCTTCGTCCACGTGTAGGGTTGAACTTTCCTAGCCTGACACTTGTCCCATCAGTTTAAGACCTGAGCTGTTGGGAGTGGTTGAGTAGGCTAAAGAGACACGACTCTGTGAGAGGCAAAGCTCCGTCTAGGGCAGGTAGTTTGGGCAGCCTGTCCTAGATATTTTATATTTCTTACAAGATTATCCCTTTGCCGCTTTTACCCCTTTCCTTAGTGTAGCTCTGGGCTAACCGAGGGCTTTACCTTCCTCGGCGGCTTCTATGGCCCATTAGTGCTCTGTGTTTATTGGGCTGGGACTACTATCCTCCTCGGCCTGGGCCTTAAGTATCCCTGTGAATAGGTGGATCTGGCCCATCTGTCGTCGGGCCCCACAGAAATACTTTTAATATATAGAGTTTTAAGTATACAATTTTCAATTTTAAAATATTTGAAATAAACATTCTAAAAACACTCCATGCCAATTATTTACAGTGCAGTAAATATTTTTGAAAAATGCAGACCTCACATTGTGTCGCTAAAAACAATTTTTTCTTAAAAAATGATACTCATACCCAAATTCCCAATACTACATTATAAGTTACCTAATTTTTCTTTTTTTCACATTGTTTTGAAAACAAAAACATCGATTACTTTAAAATTAAAAGGTATGATATGTTTCTTTTAAATAAAATGTAAATATATTAAGGTTATATGGAATAAGGCAACCACTATGAGAAGTTATTGTAGTTCACACAACCCAAAAGCCAAAAGTCTCACAAGGTTACTTATTAAATGAAATTGAACAAAAGATTAATCGATAGATAACTAAGCATAGTAGGCACCATGGAATTTACTTGACATACAAATTAGTCACACGATGGATCCAAAATCTTTTCTAAAATAAATCCAACTAGGAGGTTATACACTTTTTTTTTTCACTCTATTTATCCCCCTTTCAAAAGTCATGAGACATGCTGGATGGCATTCGCATGGATAGGTTATGTTGGTTGATTAGAAACTATAGATTAAAATTTCAGATTCATAAAAAATAATAATACTAAAGAACTAGTAGTCAAAATAAAAATCTCCTAAGTCATCTTCATCAAAAAGATCCTTAATCAGAAATTTCTGCCATGAATCCATAGTCATGAGTGGAATCACTGGGATGCCGCAAGATTTTAATCCGTTCAGCACATCTTTTTCCCAAATTTCTTGAGAGAGTGACATTGAAACATTTCCTTATGTCAAGTGACTCAAGGTGAGGACAACCATCAAGTATGGCCTGCAAGCCATCATTCGTCACCTTATTTCCAATAAGCTGGAGGTGGCGCAATTCGGGCATGTTCTTTGCAATAGCAAGAGCCACACCGTCATCATCAAACTCTTCATCACCCTCTATGCGAATGTGAGGGCGTCCATCCCAAAGCTGGTTCCATTTTAATGATTTTAAAAGAGGACAACAGCGCCCCAAAGCTTCCAAAGGTTCTTCTGACAGTGAAGAAATTGTCATGTCCAGCTCCTCCAATAATGGAAGTTTTGCAGCCAATTCACTCAATTTCTTATCCGTAATGTAATAGCAACATACAAGACGAAGGCATCTAAGCTGACTTGTACTGCAAAAATATCAAGGATGTGATAAAAAATGAACCAGCAGCCATAAGGAGACAACACAGACAAGTAAATACAAAATTGTGGAAGAATTTTGCATCTTCAAATTCAATATTGGAGACAAATAGCTTGAACCCACCATATAGATTGTGAACTGCAGTAAGTCATCAAAGAAATATTCTCTATAGGAGGGCTGCAATGTGTTGGTGTACTGTTTATTTTCTAAATTGTACATAGAAAAATTGTTCAAAGGATAAGAAAAGAACATATCTAGTTGGCAACATTCTCTAGGCCAAATCATCCAAGCTTCCTACCTGAATTTGAAGCTATCAATACAAGTACTTGTGACCATGTGTCAGCTGACAGCATAAGCAAAAGCTTAATCAAATATCAAAAGCAATCAAACTATTCCTAGTTTGTAACCACTCTATAAAAAACAAAGAAGATACATATGTTGCTTAACAGAGTAGAGCTAACTGTTACTAAGTCTGAGTTGAAACCCGAACACTTGAGATCTTTGTTCAAGTGGTCCTAAAAAAGAAAAGAAAAAGCACATGTGACATGTGATGCCAACTCTTTTAATAATTCCCTTTCTATTAGTTTTTTAGGATTACTCTGCATAGTTATCAAAATAGAACCAACAATTGACTCGATTAAACAAGTGGGTTCATACATTTTATTATTATAACATTAATTAAAATACAAAAAACATAATAAAAACAGGTGAAGTACATGTATTTTAAACTTTGCAATAATGATTGTGATCTTTATGATTAGACCAACACACCAATTGGTTTTTTATATAGCGGGAATGAACCCAAATCATTTATTCAATCAAGCGAACCACAATAAACTTAACATTAATCAAATTACACCAAAACCAAACAATAATAATAAAATAAACAGAAATATCAACAATCGAGATGTATATATACCTTTGGGTGATGTAGATGAGGAGTTCGTCGGTGCCAAAGTACTCGATGTTGATATCTCGCAACTGGCCGCAACTGCGATCGATGGCGTGAATGCACATTTTCTCGAGGTCGTAGGGCATGTTGTGGAGATCACCGAGATTCTGCATATCGATCGCACGCCACATGGAAGGGTCTTTGCAGATATTGCGCCACAGCATGCACACCTTTTGGGCGCTCTCCAAGATATCGATTGCGCCCAGCCTCTGGAGAATCGACACCGTCACATCTTTAGGGAGATCCAGCCAGTTCCGGTACTCCTTTGTCTTCCGTGCTCTTTTCCGAGCCATTGTCGTATTGGGATTTCTAGGGTTTGGTTTGGGAGTGTCTGAGAATTTCTTCATTTTTGTTTTGGCTGAGAGGAAGTGTCTGAGAATTAAGGTTTTAGAATTAGAATGAGAGTAAAATGGATGGATATATTATTATTATAATATATATAGAACGTGCAACATTTTTTATAGGGCGGGATTATATTTTTTTAAAATAAATAAATTGTGTCATTTTATTTGTAAGAGAAATGATATATCTATAATATTTTCATAATATTTTTACAATAAATTTTAAGTGGCAAATTATTACCGGTTATTATTATTCGAGTAAAAAGGCAATTTAAGTATTAGATTCAAATTTGAACCAATAACAATTAAACACCTATAATTTATTGTGAAAATGTTGTAATAATATTGTGGACGTAGTACCTCTCTTTTTAAAATGCCTAAAATAAAGGTTTTTTTTTAGTAAAAAAAATAAATGACAAATTACAATTTACCCACCTATAGTTAAAAACTTAAAACCGCAAACTACATCCTAAATTTTTGAAGTTTTTTAATTTTATACCCTAAAGTTTCAAAATTTAGATGTTACCCTTGAAGTTATATTCAATTTGTATCAACAATCCTTCCATCTATATGTCATTTTGTTAAGTGTCACATTGCATCATTTTATGTGGCACAAAATTTTAAAGAGTAAAATCTAAAATATAAAATTTCAGATTGTATAATTCAAAGACTTTCAATCTTTAGGAATGTGTTTTACACTTTAGCCTAAAAAAAAAAAATTTAAATTGGATTTTCATAGAAGCTGTATCTTCTATCTCGGGCTCATATAAATTTTTTAAAAATTTAAAATCCAATTTAAATCACAATGAACAAAATCGTTAGCAAGAGATGTTTGCAATAATCTGCCAATTAAGAGATGGGATCGAAGCAAATCTTTGAGAATGTAGAGTGTAAAAGCTCAATTTCCCAGCCCTCGAAACTCCAAATTTCAAGTTAAAACTGCAAACAGGAGTTCAAAGGGGAAAAATCATATCTCATTATGGCAAAAATCACATTAAATTGGGCCTTGATAGGAAATTTTGTCATTTCAAAATTTAGAAGTTTCACACTCTAAGCATATACAAGGTTTTTTTTTTTTTTTTTATACATAAATTTTAAGAAATAAACACACACAGAAAAACGAGGAAATGAGGTTTCCATAAAATTACTTCTCATCAATTGAAGAAGAATTTAAAATGTACATGAGCATATCACATAAAAGTCAATTAATTTTGATCGTACTGAAAAATAAGTGATTTTAATAGATTAAAAAATTACTTTTCATTGGTTATCAAAAATGAGGATAAACATGCATGCATAAGATCAAACTTATAAAATAATTTAGTAATTTTAATTATTAAAATTAATTGTTTGTGTTAGAAAATAATTAATTAATTAGTTTTGATAAATCAATAGCTTAATCTTTTTTCTTTTTCTTTTTTGAGAAACAAACACACACACACATGGGGAGAGAAAGGAGTTCTAACACAAAGGCACACCACAACTCCACTCAAAAACCATGGTAACTTTTAAGGGAGGGTAGGGTTAGTTATACTACACACAACACACTCTCTTAATCAATAGCTTAATCACATAATATTGTTACCCTAATCAAATAAGAAGTCAATTTCGATAAAAACTTATGTAAGTATCTCTTACAAAGATCAAAAATAGAAAAGAAATATGTTAAGTGAAAATATAAGAATAAAAAATCAAGGAAATTGGTTCTTAAAAAAAAAAAAAAAAAAAAAAAAACTAGGAAACAAGAATCATAGTGTTGGTGTTGGGGCAAATCATATACATATACTAAAGTGGGTTTTAGTTAGCTTAATTGATAAAGTCTCTGATAGTTGAATAAGAGATCTCGAGTTCAATTCCGGCTTACACCAAAAACTAATTGGTGTCTTGGTCTGATGATAAAGAGCTATTATCAGGAGCGAACGTCATAGGTTGAAACTCTCTAAAAAAATACATATACTAAAAGTTGGGATTTAGAAGTCATTGTTGCACCAAATTTCACTACTTTTTTAAATAAAAAGGATAACTAATTCCACCAATGTTTTAGATTAAAAAAAAAAAAAAACTAATTTGTTCTTATCAATTAATTGTATTCTTCTTTTTGTTCATATCAACTTCTTCTTTTTTTTAATTCATATAATTTTTACATTTTTTTAAACGTTAATTATGGAGTTGTGAGAGGTTTTAGGATTGGAAAAGACATTTAGACAGGGATAAGATTCTTAAAATAAAACAAATCAATCTTCATTTAAATCAAAATATAGTGGACGATTCCCCCCCCTCCCCCCCCTCCCCACAAAAAAAAGTTTACAATTTGTGATGAATGAATTATAGTCAAATTGAAATTCTTATTTAATCGATAGTAATCTAGGATTTTCTTCTTTTTGTTCATATCAGCTTCTTCTTTTTCTTCTTGTTTGTATTGCAATGATACTTTTTAAATATACTCACATGGCCTTATTTGATACTAAATACTTTCTCCTCAACTAGACCAACCTTCTTAGTGAGGATTACACTTTTAAAGACAATTTTTTTAATAAATATATAGATATGATTGAATTTCAACTTACAAAGTCCGTTCCATGATGATTGTTCTTTATCTAGCCAAGACACCAACAAATACATTCTCCTTAACTAGAGTGGCATTCTTTTTGAAGATTACACTTTTATAATAAATATACACCAATTAGTTTTTTGGTGCAAGTAAAGTTTGAACCTAAGATCTCTTATATGACAACAATAGACTTTACCAATTGAGTTTATTAGAATCCATATTTATAAAAACAATTTGGGTAAAATACTATTTTGTTCCCTAAATTTTATCAAAATTTTATTTTTCGTCCCTAAACTTTAACAAATTCATTTTTCATCCTTAAATTATAGAAAATTTTGTTTTTCATCACTAAACTAATGAAAAAAAAGAGTTTTTTTTTTTAATCACTATTTTTGTCTCTAAACTATTGAAAAAAACTGTTTACAAAGTTCAAAAATGAAAAAAGATATTTTCAAAGTTTAGGGATGAAAAACAAACTTTTAGAGTAAAGTTAGTTGAAAATAGGATAATTTTAGACCAACTCTAATTTACTCCCCTCTCCCTCCATCTCAATTCAAATGGACCAAAAAATCTCACCAGGAAAAGTTTTAAAATATAATGGAACAAAAGAGCACTTCTTTATTGATAGATTACTGTGCTGTAAAATTTGCTTTACATAAAAATTAATTATATGATGGGTCAAACTCTTATTTTTGTCAAAAATAAGTTGACAAAAATAATAATTTTTTTTTTCAAAAAAATTCAACTAGGAGGTAGTTTTTTACACTATATATGTATATATGTTTTTCAAAAAAAAAAAAATCTATTTTCCCCCTTTCAAAAGTCCAGGTATAAAGTTGAATAATTATTGAAGCTTTTACTGGACGGCCATCGCAGGATAGGAATACAGGATTAGTTGATTAGAAACTATAAATTAAAATTTTAGATCTAATCACTAAAGTATTTATAAGTGTTCGTTTAGGATCCGCTTATTTTGCTGAAACTGAAAACTTTTTGCAGAAAGTATTGTAGATAAAGGTAAAAATTAGTTGAAATAATACAATGAGACCTATAAATAGTACCAAAAAATATAATGGAACTCATGAATAGTAACAAAAACAAACTGAATAGTAAAATAAGTTGATGAAAATAACCCATACCAAAAGTAGCCTAATACTAAATATTCAAAATATGTGCAACACAAAAGTCATTTTGTTTAGATTTATTGTACAAAAGTACTAGTCAAAATAAAAATCTCCCGAAGTCATTAATCGTAGTCAATGGAATTGTTATCCAAGTCATCATCAAAAGATCCGTCATCAGCAACAAATCCATAGTCATCAGTGGAATCATTGGGATGACGAAAGTTTTTAATCCTTTCAGCACATCTTCTTCCCAAATTTCCTAATAGAGTGACATTGAAACATTTCCTTAGGTCAAGTCAGTGGCGGAGCCAGGATTTGACCTTAGGGGGGGCAAAATTTATAACTAATATACATGTGTGTTTCCATAAACAAATACATATTGTGTATGTAGCATACAACATATGCATCATATATACAAAATATTAACCAAACTTGACAATTAAATGCCAATAATATGAATAGTAAGTGATCATTCAATATTGAAAGATCCCCTAAAATCATTGCATATCATTATATTTTGATTATTTTATTAGTTTTTTTTTAATATATAGCCAATAAAATAATCCCCTTATATATTTTATGGAATTTTTCATGTAATTGTTTCCAAATTTTATTGCTTAATACTTTTGAAAGGAAACTTTTTTTTTTGGGATGGTATTTTCATCTCTTCAATTAAGACTTTTTCTTCTTTATTTAAGTTTATTTTTTATCATTTTTTTTATAAATTTTGAACTTTAAAAAATATTAATAAAGTAAAAAAAGATATGAATATAAAATTTTGATACATGAAAAAGGAAAATTTTGGGCAGGGTCGGGGGGGGCAAGTGCCCCCTTTCGACCCCCCCTGACTCCGCCCCTGGGTCAAGTGATTCGAGGTGAGGACAACCATCAAGTATGGCCTACAAACCATCATTTGTCAGCTGATTTCCAATAAGCTGGAGGTGGCGTAATTCGGGCACGTTCTTTGCAATAGCAACTGCCTCCTCATCACACTCTGTCTAACAAAGTCCATCAGTAGCAAACCACTGCTGATTCCGTTTGAATGATTTCAAAAGGGAACAACAACACCCCACAGCTTCTAGAGATTCTTTTGGCAATGAACAAAGTGTAATGCTCAACTCCTCCAATAATGGAAGTTTTGCAGCCTCACTCAATCCCTCATCCGAATTGCTATAACAACATACAAGACGAAGGCGTCTAAGCTGACTTGAACTGCAAAAAATACCAAGGATGTGATAAAAAAGGCAGTTATAAACAGACAAGTAAATACATAAAGGTGGAAGAATTCTGCATCTTACAAATTCATTATTGGAGACAAATAGCTTGAACCCACCATATTGTGAACTGCAGTTAAGTCACCAGAGAAATATTCTTTAGAAACTCCGGTTTGTTGTGGCCCATAATTCAATTGGAGGGCTGCAATGTGTTGGTGTGCTGTCTATTTTCTTTTGTACAAACAGAAATTGTTCGAAGAAAAGAAAACAACATATCTAGATGGGAACATTCTCTAGGCCAAGTTATCCAAGCTTCCTACCTGAATTTGAAGCTATCAATCAAAGTACTTGTGACGATGTGTCAGCTGACAACATAAGCAAGCTTTCCCAAATGTAAAAAACAAGCAGACTATTCGAAGTTTATAACAAGTCTATAGAAGACAAAGGATACATGTGTGCTCCCCACCCCCAACCAAAAAACTAAGATGGTGTTTGGATCATTTTTTTT
The DNA here is from genome assembly GCF_932294415.1 of Quercus robur. NCBI lineage: Eukaryota > Viridiplantae > Streptophyta > Magnoliopsida > Fagales > Fagaceae > Quercus > Quercus robur. The sequence goes on along the minus strand of NC_065538.1, from coordinate 62,808,875 downwards.
CATCACTCAATTTCTGTCACTCATCACTTAACATACCCTACCCGTTTGGCACCATCACTTATTACTCATCACTCAATATTTTTCACACTATTTGTGGGCCCCATACCTGTCACTCAGACTCAGTGCAACTTTTTTTTTTTAAGTACCCAAACTCATCGAACCTAGTGAAAAAAAAAAAGCAGAAGAAGAAACCCAGAACTGAAGACCAAACCAATGAAAAAAAAAAAAGAACTGAAGACCGAACCCAGTGAAAGAAAAAGAAAAGAGAAAGAAGGAAGAAGAAAGGAAAAAAAAAAAGGTGGTCAAAAGGTGCGGCTGAGTTAAGACTAATGGGTCCCCATGTGTGTTTAATTACAAAAATGCCATTAAGTTATGAGTTATGGAAACTGAAAACACATTTTAGCTGTTTTCAATTTTCATAACTCATAACTCAAAAATCAGAGAATTGAGTGATGGAAACAGAGTTATTGTGCGCTAAACGGATATTGAGCTATGGGTCCCACCATTTTTGAGTTATGAGTTATGGAAACTAAGAATTGAGTTATGGAAACAGGCCATCCAAACAGCCTTTAAGCTTGCATATATGCTGATACTTTTTAGGCTTTTTTTTTTTTTGGGGGGGGGGGGGGGGGTGAAGGAGTTGGGGGGGAGGGGAAATTAGGCTCAATGTGGTTGCAACAAACCACTCATTGTGTGCAAGAGTGACGAAACTAATAAAGTTAATCACAGAAAGTGGAGTCCTTTGGATTACACTTTAAAAGCATCTTTTTGTAATAAATGTTTTTTTTTTCAAGGGATAATTTTTTTTTTCTATTATCTAGCTAAGACACAAATTAATTTATTGCTTATATCTAGCTAAGACACAAATTAATTTTTAGCATAAGCAATGTTTGAACCTTAGAGACTTTACTAGTTAAGCTAATACCCACACTTTTAAAGAGAGTTCTAACAATAGAGAATTTAAGGAAACACATAAATTTGATACACTGATATTGTACGTACAAAACAAGTGAGGAGAGAATCGATTCTTTGCTTTTTTTATTGTGGACAAGAATTTCCAAACAAGATTCCTTTTGTTGGAAGAAAATTCATGGCATAATTGCAAACTCGTTTCTTTTCTTACTTTAAAGGATAATTACAACACTTTTTTTTCCCTTTTAATTAAAATGTATGATAAGTGATGATAAGATTTTTTTTTTTTTTTTTTTTAATTTTAAATCAACATGTAGGTCTATTAAAGTTATCTCCAATAAAACAACCACTAAGAGAAGTTTAAGAAAGTGATTACATTATCCGGGGCAAAGTAACAGCGGGAAATAAATGTTATTGTAGTTCATAAAAACCCGAAAGTCTCTCTAGAGAAGGTTTTAAAACAAAATATAACAGAAGAGCACTTATATATATCCATAGATTGCTGAGAACAATAGGAGATTCTGACATTTTACCCTTAATTTTTTTTTAAAATATTGGCAATATGCCACTGTTTGCAAACTATATAGGAGCGTGCCCCTGTTTCGATACTCGATTATCCTAAAATCGAGTTCAATTAAATACTCGATTTGTAGAAAATCGAGTTATGCCCGATCAAACTTAAGAAAAAATAAAAAATAAAAAAATTTCCATGGAACTCGAGTTTCAGGAAATCGAGTTACATGCAAAAAAATTTTTACAAGTGTGATTGCCCCATATTCAGGGAGCCCTATAGTGCCCTTTTTAAGTCCTATAGTGACGTTTTAAACTCCTATAGCGGCGTTTTCCTGCAAATTTTTTTATAAGCGTGATTGGCCCATATTCAGGGTGCCCTATAGTGGCGTTTTTAAGCCCTATAGTGACGTTTTAAGGCCCTATAGCAGCGTTTTCCTGCAAAAACTTTTTAAAAGTGTAATCGCCCTGTTCTAGGTACCCTATAGTGACGTTTTAGATCCCTATAGCGGCGTTTTCGTGCAAAATTTTTTTATGAGTCCCCATACCAGGTTCAAGGGGCCCTATAGTGGGGTTTTTAAGCCCTATAGTGACGTTTTAAAGCCCTTTAGCGGCGTTTTGGAACTCGACTTCCCTAAAATCGAGTTCCATGCTTTTTTTTTTTTTTTTTTAGTTTTATTCGGCATAACTCGATTTTCTACGAATCGAGTATTTCATTAAAACTCGATTTTAAGGTAATCGAGTATCGAAACAGGGGCATATCCCTATATAGTTTCGAAATAGGTGCATATTGCTAAAATTTTTAAAAATTAAGGGCAAAAGGCTAAAATCTCCGAGAACAGTACGCTCTGAGAAATTTGCTTGACATAAAAATTAGTCACATGATGAATCCAAAATATTTTTTCAAGTAAATCCAACTAGGAAGTTTTACACTATTTGTTTAACTCTAATTTTTCCACCTTCAAAAGTAGATGTATAAGTTTTGCTGAAATGTAAGAAGGCATTTGCAGGGATAGAAACTATTAAAATTTCAGATCTAATAACTAAAGTATTAGTAGTACTAAATATTCAAAATAAGTACAGCACAAAAGTCATTTTGTTTAGATGCACAGTACAAATGCCCTAGTCAAAATAAAAATCTCCCAAATCATTAATATAAGTTGGTGGGATCATAGTCCGAGTCATCATCAAAAGATCCATCATCATTAAATCATCAAAGAATCCATCATCCTCAGTGTAATCTAGGGGATAAACAATATCAGTGATGAAACCAAAGTCATCAGTGGAATCATCAGGATGACGCAGGTTTTTAATCCTTTCAGCACATATTCTTCCCAAATTTCCTGACAGAGTGACATTGAAACATTTCCTTAGGTCAAGTGATTTGAGGTGAGGGCAACCATCAAGTATGGCCTGCAAACCATCATTTGTCAGCTGATTTCCAATAAGCTGGAGGTGGCGTAATTCGGGCATGTTCTTTGCAATAGCAACTGCCTCCTCATCACACTCTGTCTGAGAAAGTCCATCAGTAGCATGCCACTGCTGATTCCATTTGAATGACTTCAAAAGAGGACAACAGCGCCCCACAACTTCCAGAGATTCTTTTGACAAGGAACAAAGCGTCATGTCCAGCTCCTCCAATAATGAAAGTTTTGCAGCCACTTTGCTCAATCCCTCATCCGAAATGCAACGGCAACATACAAGATGAAGGCGTCTAAGCTGACTTGAACTGCAAAACTACCAATGATGTGACAAAAAATAAAAATAAAATGAACCAGCAGTTATAAACAGACAAGTAAATACAAAAACGTCGAAGAATTCTTCATCCTACAATTTCATTATTGGAGACAAATAGCTTGAACCCACCATATTGTGAACTGCAGTAAGTCATCAGAGAAATATTCTTTAGAACCTCCGGTTTATTGTGGCCCGTAATTCAATTGGAGGGCTGCAATGTGTTGATGTACTGTCTATTTTCTATTGTACAAACAGAAATTGTTAAAAGAATAGAAAACAACATATCTAGTTGGGAACATTCTCTGGGCCAAGCAATCCAACCTTCCTACCTGAATTTGAAGCTATGAATCAAATTACTTGTGACTCTATGTCAGCTGACAACATAAGCAAGCTTGCCCATATATAAAAAACAAGAAAACTATACAAAGTAAAGCTTGCATATGCTGATACTTTTTGGTTTTTTTTTTGGGTGGTGGGGGACTGTGGGTAGGGGGAATTCTTTAATTTAGTGACTAAACTGATTGCGCCCCAAATTTTTTTGAAGAAGATAGAATGAGTTAAGTTATTTTTCTCTTTGATATAAGTGGTCGTTGGAGTAGGAAAAATTAGAAACAACCTGTGTACATGGGCTTGTGGTGTGTTTAAAGTTCATAATGCTTGTGGATTAAGGGTTAGGTTTTGTTGATCAGTAAGTGTGAAAACTTTAATAAGAATAGAGGGAAAACATTACATCCACTGTACATAGGAAGTATGCAGACGCTGTAAATGGGAATCAGTTAAGAGTGCATAAATCCAAAAATTCTAGCAAATTATAAAAAGAGTGGCCACTTAGAACGGCCATCCAGTCAAAAAGAGTATGAAGAAGTAACAACTTTAGATCTGAGGGTGAACACTCAATGTCTTCAAATGTGTGATTATTACACTCTCTCCAAAAAAGCCACATAAGACATAAAGGTATAGCACCCCAAATATCTGCATTTCAATGCCGACCAAACCCCCCCTGCCCAAAACTTCACCAAGACCAAAACGCTCTTAGGTATAACCCAAGCTAACCCAAACATGTCAAACACCATAGACCATATATATCATATGCAAAAGGGCAATGAATTAACAACTTATCAACGGACTCACCACTTTGCTAACAAATGCAACACCAATCTACCACACAACCCCCTGCTTACAGAGGATGAGAAACTTAGACACCTTCAATCGAGCATTATTGGGGAAATGGTTTGGTTGTAGTACTTTGAAGAGGCAGGAGATCAATTTTGAAGAAGAGTGATTGGTGAGGGGAAGCTTGGGGTCAAGGGATAACTGAGAGACTCAGCAGTAGTCATGGACTCATGGGTAGTCCAATAAGAATAGGCACATGTGATGCCAAGTTGCCAACACTTCTATTGAAGATATTGATTCCCTTTCTTTAATTTATAATGTAGTTTTTTAGGAGTACTTTGCATGGTTATCAAAATAGAACCAACAATGGACCCAATTAAATAGACTAGTTCACTATTTCATTGATTAAACTAGTGGTTTGTTAGTTGAACTGTGGAAAAAGAAATGAACAATGAGCTCAATAAATGAAGTAGTTATAAAGCAATTATTATTATTATTTTTTTAAATCACATGACATAATAAATGATCATTAGTGTAGGACAAATTAGAAACAACCTGTATACATGTGCTTGTGTTGTGCTTAAAGCTCATAATACTTGTGGATTAGCATTATGCATTTTTGATCAATACGTGTGAAAACTTTAATAAGAATAGAGGGAAAAAACATTACATCCACTGTACATAGGAAGTATACAGAGGTTGTGAATAGTACATAAGTTCAAAAAGTCTAGCAAATTAGAAAAGGAGTGGCCACTCAGAACAGCCAAACAATCAAAAAGAGTACGAAGAAGTAACAGCTCAGATTCGAAACAGAACCAACAATTGACCCGATTAAATAGACCAATTAAATGGACTTACACATTATGATTTTATAGTATAATTTTTATAATTCTATTAAACTTAACAATAAACCAAAAATACACAAACAAAAAATGAACAAAATTCATACAACAATTAACAAACAAATAGAAATCGATGGTTAAAAAAAAGAAAGGTACCTTTGGGTGATGTAGGCGAGGAGATTGTCGGCACCGAAGTTCTCGATGTGGATATCTTGTAAGTGGCCGCAACTGCGATCGATGGCGTGGATGCACATCTTCTCGAGGTCGTAATCCATGACACCCAGATTGCGAATGTCGATGGAGTTCCACATGGAAGGGTCCTTGCTGATGTTGCGCCACAGCATGCACACCTTCTGCGCGGTCTCTAGGATTTCGATTGTGCCCAGCCTCTGGAGAATCGACACCGTCACGTCCCTTGGGAGTTCGAGCCAATTCCGGCACTCCTCACTAGAAGAAGAAGAAGAAGCAGAAGAAGAAGAAGGGGACTTCATTTTCTTCCATGCTCTATCTGGAGGCATTGGAAATGTTTTCTGGGGTTTGGGATTGTCTGACAGTCTGAGAAACGTTTTTCGAAACGCCTATATAAAGTCTTCGAGAAGATGTGCATCAGTTCAAACGTTTTTTTTTTTTTTAATAGAAAATTTAACATATGAAATCTGCTTTTATCTTAATTATTAATTATCAGACTAAGATACTAATTAGATTTTGGTGTAGACGAAAAATAAATTTTAAATATTTTATTCAATTATCAAAGGCTTTATCAGTCGAGGTTATTTTCAAAAAAAAAAAAAATTTCCATGGTATTAATTGTGCTTATTTGAATTTACTTTTTTTTTTTTTTTTTTTTTTTTTTTTGAGAATCAAAACGGTGAAACTTCATTAAGGTAGGCTCTCAAAGTCAGCCAAAAATACAGATGCAAGGTCTGGTGGTACTTCTTCCATCCAGACGGACATGTTAGGAGTTATGAATGCTCTCCTTGCGAGTGAATGTGCTAATTTGTTACAATGTCTCTTAGCAAAAGATAAAGTCGCTCTAGAGAATTGAGACAGCAGGAATAGGATATCAGCAGCAATGTTTCCGTAGTGAGTTAGTTGGCTGCCACCACTCTTCAGATTCTTTATAAGGAGTTCGGAGTCTCCTTCCAATGTTATATCGTCGAAACCAAGCTCCAAAGCAAATTTATTTGAATTTACTTGAGTTGCTTGTAAGGGGTGTTGTTAAAGTTTTTTTTTGGTAAATTACAAATTATACACTTAAAGTTTGAAGGTGTTTCTATTTTATACCCAAAATTTCAGAATTTGGATTTTAGCCCATAGAGTTTGAGCTGTTTGGATTTTACATCTTGACGTTTCAGAATTTAAATTTTACCTCCTAAAGTTAAGGAATGTTTGGATTTTATACCCAAAATTCTAAAACTTTAGGATATAAAATCCAAATACTCCCAAATTTTAGAAAGTAAAATTCAAATACCCTTAACAGGTAAGATACATTATTAAAGTATTAATGTAAAATAGATAAAGTGACTTTTTACTTTTTAGTAATGCTAAATACATTTTCAAATGGAAATACTTTTAATATATAGAGTTTTTAGAATACAATTTTCAATTTTAAAATATTTGAAATAAACATTCTAAAAAGTAAAAACACTGCATGCCAATTATTTACAGCGCAGTAAATATTTAGAAAAATGCAAACCTCACATTGTGTCACTAAAAACAACTTTTTCTTAAAAATTGATACTCATACCCAAATACTCAATACACACTTTTGCATTATAAGTTACCTAAAAAATTAGTTTTTCACATCTTACAAATTCATTATTGGAGACAAATAGCTTGAACCCACCATATTGTGAACTGTAAGTCACCAGAGAAATATTCTTTAGAACCTCCGGTTTGTTGTGGCCCATAATTCAATTGGAGGGCTGCAATGTGTTGGTGTGCTGTCTATTTTCTTTTGTACAAACAGAAATTGTTCAAAGAAAAGAAAACAACATATCTAGATGGGAAGATTCTCTAGGCCAAGTAATCCAAGCTTCCTACCTGAATTTGAAGCTATCAATCAAAGTACTTGTGACGATGTGTCAGCTGACAACATAAGCAAGCTTTCCCAAATGTAAAAGACAAGCAAACTATACGAAGTTTGTAACAAGTCTATAGAAGACAAAGGATATATGTGTGCTCCCCACCCTCAAAGCTTGCATATATGCTGATACTTTTGGGGGGGGGGGGAGGCTGCGCGTGGGGAATTAGGCTCAATGTGGTTGCAACAAACCACTCATTGTGTGCAAGAGTGACGAAACTAATAGCAGCCCAAATTTTGTTGAAGAAGAAAGACCAAGTTAAACTATTTTTCTCTTTGATAGAAGTGATAATTGGCAGGGGTGGAGCTGTGTTGAAGGTTGGGGGGCCCATGATATAAGTGATAATTGATTGGCGTTGGAAAAATTAAAAACATACCGTGTATATAGGCTTGAGTTAGATTTGTCAAAATTTACATCTAATAAAAAAATATAGACGTAGTTTTTAGCCATTACCTATAAACTAATTTGTAAGTAAACTTTGTTTTTTTAGTTATGGTATGACTCTTATTTAGTTTTAATTAAATATAATACTAGTTTAAGCATTGTAAATTTTTGTTAAATTCTTTATTATTTAGTAGTTACTATAAAATTCATGTTACATTATTATTATATATTTTTTCAAATGAAATTATACTCTTAAAGGTGTTGAAATTATAATCTTTACCATATATGTATTAACAAACAATGGATTGTAAACTATATATCTTAAACTCATAATTAATGTTAATGTGGTCGTCTCACATTTTTTAAACTCAAATTGCAAACAAGATCGAATCTTAGACTGGCCTCTTGTATAATGACAAAAGGATTGAATAATTTCTTTTGCCAATATTCGAAAGACAAGATGTAACTAATTTCATTGTGCCTTTCAAAAAAAAAAAAAAAAACTATTTTCATTTTGGTAAATCTACAAAAGAGTTATGATTCGAAATTTTGACGACTCACATAGACTTCTTGTAGCCATGTGCTTTGATTTATAATTAAAATGTAGTGAGATCATGTGTGTTAATGTTGTTGAGAGATTGAGTGATGACCAAAAGTATGAAAGAAAGAGTAAACACAAAGGTTTATTTAGATCAGCTTGACAGCCTACATTCACAATAAAGACCCCAATGGCTACATATTCTCTATTAAGCACTTTTGTTTACAATAAACCCAATGTAGAATTTATATGCTAAGAACCCTATAACTAACCATAGACTAACCAAAATTAATTTGATTATTTTATAAGTACATGAGTTTACAATTGATTTGGGTCACCTAAACCACAATATGTCTAACAATGGGCGTTTGAAATATTACAACATTGATATGTTTTGGGACATCTTCCCTTCTACTAAGTGTATAGAAAGTGAAAATAGAGATATATACATAAAACTTTTTAAGGGATCGATAGTTTTGAGTCCACATTAAAATGAGTACTCTATAAATATGGTAACAGTTCGACCGCTAAATCATATCACTTACATAAATTATTTATTTTGCTAAGGTTTACATAGCTTATATATATCATACCAATTTGTTTTTAGAATTCTTTCTCAAAAAATTTGTTTTTAGAATCCTCTCGTACCCAATTATGCAAAACTATACCTAAAAAAAAATTTATACAAAACTATAAATTTGGACGTCATCAAGTTTGGGAAGGGACATCGAAGCATTATAAACTTAAACTTGGTTATTTTATTTCACCCACAATTAAATGATGATATCTCTCTTTGCCCTGGATTGGGAGTTGTTGGGGGTATTGCAATTTTTATTTTATTTATTTTTTAACTTCTGGTGTGTGTATAAAATATAAAATATTTTATTGTGAAGAATTGTAAAATAAACAATAGAAAGTAAGGTGTGTTATTAAAGTGATAATGTAAAATAGATAAAGTGACTTTTACTTTAGGTGATGCGAAATACATTTTTAGATGAGAATAATTTTAATATATAGTGTTTTAAGAACACATTTTTCAATTTTACAATAATTTAAATATCCATTCTGAAAACACTTCATAAATATTATGAAAAACGTGAACCTCACATTGTGTCAAAAAAGAAACGTTTCTTAAAAACTGATACTCATACCAAACACCTTATTATGCGTTTTTTTTTTTTTTTTTTTTTTTTTATAAAGAAACATTGATGCGCAACGCACATTTTTTGCATTATAAGTTTCCTAAAAATAGTTTTTCAACACACTTTTATCAAGTTTGTTTTCAAATTGTTTTGAAAACAAAAGCACCAATTCCCTTTCTGCCTTTCCCAAACTATGATTACAACACTTTTTTTTTTCCCCAAATTAAAATGTATAATATGTTTCTTTTAATTAAAATGTAGATATATTTAGGTTATCTGGAATAAGGCAACCACTATGAGAAGTTAAACATTATCAGAGGAATGTACCATTTGTAAAATTTTTTATATATATATATATATATATGTTACTGTAGCTCAAAACTCCAAATAACCCAAAAGCTTTACCAAGAAACTTATTAAATGAAAGAGCACTTAGACGATAGATAACTAAGCATTGTAGGCACTATGGATTAGGAGATGTTTCAGGAACAGCTCACCCCTGCCTCCCATTGCAAGGGGTGAGATGTTTCCAAAACATCTCACCAATTTTGCCTTCTTGCCCACTCAAATTTGGTTTTCATCTTTCTCCTCTTTTCAACCATATTTTCAGGCTGCTATTTAAAGGTTTTTGGGAGCTTAGATTTCTTCAACTTAGTGTCTCTAGAAAGGTCTCAATGTCTAGTTTCCATATGTTCTAATTTCACATGATTTTGAGTTACGATTGTCTAGATATCGTGTCTGGAATGGAAGTGACACATTGTAGCAAATTTAATAGCATTATTTTTGAAAAAATAATTTCCCCCAATCTAGAGAAGATATTGTCGAGCCCTTTTTATGGAAGGTAGATAACTCATCATAATTTAATCTGGTCCAAGTGGATTGCACTAGTTGTGGTTGGATCGGGACAATTTATTGCACTAAACACCCCAAAAACATCCTTTAACCTAAAAAATAATACATTTACATAGGGTATTAGTATTTTCTTGATATTTTATTTGTTTCAAATCTGATTTTGGCCCTTGAATGGTCATTTCAAAGGTAATTTCATGATCTTCAAAATGGTTAAAATTTTGTCTAGCTCAATTGAATGGTTAGATAAAAAAATCTACATTTCATTTCAAAGGTAATTTCATGATCTTCAAGATGGTTAAAATTTTATCTAGCTCAATTGAACGGTTAGATTAAAAAATCTACATTTTAACCATTCCTAGTTAGAGTTTAGTTAGCATTGGTCAAACTTTGCCAGAAATGGCAAGTTTGAATTAAAAAAAAAAAAAAAAAAACCTTGGATGGTTTGTTTCATCGTTTAGTTAGGGTAGATACAAATCTTAAATGTATTTCCCTATTTTCTTAGCTTTGGATACACGGTTTTCATTTTTTAGGACTTAAATCAGCATTTTGGCACATTTATTGAGGCCAAACAAAATATGGTATCAACAACATAGTTGTGGTATTTCTACCACCGTCAAGCTCTTGATTGAGACCTACCCCTTTTAATACCCCAACTAGAACTAAGCACTAAACAACTATTACAAACCTAGCTAGAATAATGTCTTTAATTTTCCACAATGGAAATTTCCCCTTTTATATATATATATATATATATATACATATCTTTTTCAAATTTCATATTACATAGGTATAAAAAATGTGGAGTTTTGTATCATTATTGTATTTGATTATTATTCAGATGTTTTATTTATTAAAATTTTTATTCTAAATTCAAATGTCTTCTTTTGCTAGAATTACATTAACATGTTGAGAAGTGACTTTAAACTGCATACAAAAGGTAATTAATGAAATTACTAATTAGAGAAATGTCACACAAAACAAGAATAGATTATCTTTTGAAACTAACACTTGTTTAGAGTTTAGAAATTCTGAGCTTAAGCTTATATAACATAAATAGTCGAAAATTTATTGTATGTTAAAACAAAGGAGAATGTGCTGGGTATGAATAGCCTAATAAAATTCAAATGTTGACATTGTAAATTTCCATATTTTCCTATGCTTCTATTTGAATAAAGAATGACATATGTTTGTGGGTTTAAAAAAAAATTATTTTCATGTTATTGTTTATGTTTATTATGTTTTTATTTAATTGTCATATTCAAATAATAATAATTCTTAATTAATATATTTGTATTCATTTTATATCTTTTAAGTTGTGTATAAAAAATAAACAAGTTGGAATTTATCAATTAGATGATATCCCTGACTACATGCAAGGCACAACAACAAACATACAAAGAAAAATAAATATAAATCATAATTATTTTATTTGAATTAAATTACAATGTGAAATAAGATTATAATTTTTATAAAAATTACAATATAATATTATCCACTTTGGTGCTTTGTTGTTATTGCAACTGTGTGCCATGTACATTTTTCACTATTTTTTTTGTTCAATTGCATCCTTTGGGATTTCTTTGAATTCGAGAAGTAAGAAAAAATAGTTGTAGGCCAGACCAAGGTAAAATTCGCCACAATAGTAGAATAGCAATTACTAAAAAGCTAATGCAAGTTGCAGCCAACATTTATGTGCTAACAACTTTAATCTATGATATTGAAATGAATAATTTTTTTTTTTTTTAATTTACACCCGTGTTATATATATATATATGAAACCGTAAGTATGATTCTCGATAGTGTCACAAATTGATCCACTAATTTAGGAGCCACTCAAGATATAAGCTTGTTGCCCACAAGAATTTGATCAATTTAGACTACGGTTACCACTAGAAGCCCATCTCTTTAAGTCGATTTCTTTAAAAGATTCAAAAAATATCATTGATTCTATTTTCCTTCAAATGCACCTAAAAGTGAGAATAAAAAATTATAAATATAATATAAAAAAATAAGGTTGGATTATCTATAGATACTGAAACTTGTTTAGAGCTTAGAAACTCTAAGCTTAGTTCCTTTCGAATAAATAGAAAGAAAATGATTTGTATGTTAAAAATGAATGAGAAGAGGGAATTCAAATATTGACATCAAAATTTCTATATTTTCCTATGCTTCTATTTGAATAAATAATAACATATGTTTTTTTGGATCAAATTAAACAAAAATATTTATTTTCATGTTTATGTTTATTTTTTTGATTTTTTGTTCAAGTGTTATATTCAAAAATAATAATTCTTAACTAATATATTTGTAGCCCTTTTAGAATTTTTTTTTAATTAGGTATAAAAAAAAATAAACAAGTTGGCATTTCACAAACTATTTATAAAAATAAAAACAATATTAAGCAATTCTATAATGGATGTGTAGATTTTTTTTTTTTTTTTTTTCCAAAAGCCTAATCGTTGGTGTCTTAAAGTTTTAAATTATTTTTAAAACTTAAAGATTATTTAGCTTCATCTTAGCCTGCCTCTTGCTTAAGAGTACTTTTGTTGTTCATTATTTAGATTTAGCTAAATGAGTAAAAGTGTGTTATTTACAATGTTTTAAACACCATAATTTTAGTTAGGACAAAGTTTGTAAGCAATGGCTACAAACTCCCACTAAAAAAATTAACATGGTAACATAATTTTAAAATATAATTGTTGGATTACATGTTATTTATGTTCTTAGCATATATGCCAAAATTCGTTCAAATTGGATATTATTTACTATGTGATCCACAAACTTATTTTTCATGCATAATTTAATACTATAAAATTTTGAAATTTAAACATTTGATTGACAACATATTTATCGATCTTTAATCTTTTTGAAATTTTGCATAAATATATAAGAAAATATAATCTAATGGTTGATTTGTCAAAATTTACATCTAATAAAAAGATATAAGAGAAGTTTGTATTCATTACCTACAAACTATTTGTAAGCAAACTTTGTTCTTTTATTTATTGTATAACTCTTACTAAGTTTTAATTTAATGTCATATTAGTTTAAGCATTGACGGATTCTGTTAAATTCTTTATTAGTTAGTATAAAATCCATTTTAAATAATAATAATAATTTTTTTAAAAATGAAATTATAATATTTATTGGATATGTATTAACAAACAATGGATCATAGACTTATATATCATAAACTCATAATGTTAATGTGGTCCTCTCACATTTTTTTTTAACTCATAATAAAAACAAAATCGGATCTTAGACTGACCTTTTGTATAATGACAAAAGGATTAATTATTTTTACTTATGCCAATTTTCGAAACACAAGATGAATAACTAATCCATTGTGCCTTTAAAAAAGAAAAAACTAATTTCTTTGTAGTAAATCTACAAAAGAGTTATGATTCAAAATTTTGACCGCCCACTAATTAGACATCATGTTACCTTGTGCTTTGATATATAATTAAAGCAATGCCGGCTTAACAGTATAAGCCATTGTTGCAGCCACCTAAGGCTCCTAGTATAAAAAAGGCCCCAAATTTTAATTTAATTAGGCCCAAATATTAGCCCATAAATAAAATAATATATATTTTTTCAAATAAAAACAAGAAAAAAAAGAGAGAGAAGTAGAAATGTTATGTTCATAATATTTTCACAACAAATCCTAAGTAGCAGGTTGTTATTGATGGCAAAAAAGTAATATCAATAATAAGTTTAAATTAGAACCAATAATAGCTTAACACCTAGGACTTGTTGTGAAAAATAATGTGAATATAGCATTTCTCAAAAAAAAAAAAAAAAAAAAGAGCAATACACAAAAAATTCATATTATTAACTAGTTCTTACCTAAATCCACCACTAACATTATTCTTTTACTTACCACTATCATTTAACCACATCAATAAGTGTGAAAAGTTTTGTCAAATTTTTTAAATTCTACGTGATTCATGTTGATTTGTAATAATTTTATATCTAAAACAAGTTAATAGAGTTTAAATAATATTTAAAATTTTAAAAGTCATATTTAAATATATAAAAGACCTCAATTTCAATTTTCGCCTTAAGTCCCCAAATGCATCAAGTCACCTAGTGAAATCATAGTTGTTAATTTTATTGAGAGATTAAATGATGAGCAAAAGCATGAAAGAAAGAGTAAATATGACGATTTACTTAGTTCGTCCCGACAGCCTACATCCACAATAAAGCCCTTGATGGTTTCATATTCTCTATTAAGCACTCTTGTTTACAATGAATCCAATATAGGATTTATATACTAAAAAACTATAGAACTAAACATAGACTAACCAATATTAATTTGATTGTTTTATAAGTACATAAGTTTACAATTGGTTTGGATCACTTAAACCATAATATGTCTAACAATAGGTGTTGAAATACTACAACATTGATGTGATTTGGGACATCTTCCCTTATGCTAAGTGAGAAGAAAGTGAAAATATCAATGCATAAATAAAACTTTGGAGAAATTACACTTTACCACCTTAAACTATACCCTAAATTACACTTTACACCCTAAACTATTCAAATGCACATTTTGCACACTAAACTTTGACATTTGTTACACTTTGCGGCCCAAAGTTAGTTCTAATGTTATATTAGAAAGAAATTGATAGCTTGTGAATTGCATGTGATTTTTACTTAGGTAACACATAGTTTAAAGAGAAAAACACTTTCTTCCCAATCAATTAAAAACAAAAGCTCTCTCACATTCGTAGCATATCCTCTTTCCCCAAATAAAAAATCTGTCAAACCTTAAATCCCCAACAGCCCTCACACGAACGTCTCAACGGCTCCTCTTCTCCTCCCACAAGTTCCAAGTACTAAACCAGTATGATGTAACATTTTATGAGTGAGAAAAGGTATTTACTCTTGTACTCTAATACAACCGTGGAATTAGAGGACGTATACACCTATAGTATATAAAAATGTTATCTTCTTTCTTTTTAAAATACACATTGAAGTATTGATGAAGCTTTGAACCAAAAATGTATCAGTTTTCTTCATTAGAGTAAAAAGAATGTCTTGTACTCAAAAATTTCAATACATATAAAGGTCGATCACAATGTGAACTACTTGTACTATCACAAGACTTGAGCTTGGGCCCACTTAAGGACATGAGTGGCAATGTAGTAAAGTCTCATATTGTAATATAAGAGATCAAAAGAGTGTCTTGTATTCAAAAATTTCAATACATATAAAGGTCGATCATATGTAACAACTCTTTTCAATCTAATAATAAAAGTAAGTTTGTTGTATATAGTATCCTGTTCTATTCCACATCTTCTAGTAATATTGTATGTATTGTTAGTTGTTTACATTCTCAACCAACTTCCATAATAATCTTCTTACACCCCCTTTGAATCTCTGTGTCTTCCTCTATATATTTTGTGTCTTTCTGTATGCTCTCTCTATATTTGGTATCAGAGCCTTTTCCAGGGCAATAAGCATATGCTGATAAATTTCTCCCAATTAGGCTTGATTCAAAGTTATTATTTGGATATTCATCATTCGAAGAGTTTCGTCTCCCAGTGGTTTTGGAAGAGAATTGAGAAAAGTGCGCTTGATATTCACATCATCCATGCCATTGATGGTATAAAATCGCCTAAACATCCGATCAAAGTGTCTTTCTAAATCTCTCCTTTCAAATGAATAGCATTCCATGGCAAGAAATTCTTCTCGTGCAACTTTTGTGTAGTGTGTTGGTGCCCCAAGGAATTCATTATGAAGAAATCTTCCAATGTTTAAGAATGGGCTACATGCCTTTGTCGAAATTCTCCTAAGGAAATCCACCATTCTCTTAGTCTTCCTGTAAGCCTTGCAACAAATTTAGCAATTACTTGGGCAACTGTGGAATTTGGAGCATGGAGTTCAGCAGTACACCATGAGTACATGTCAAAAAACTTTTCATGCCACTTGGAAGGAGGAGCAACATCAATGTTGAATAAATGCTTCAAATCTGTCATTGATGAATAGGTGAGAGACGAGACTAGTTGTTAGGAACAAAAGGTGGAGGTGGAAAAAAAGGTGGTAGAGGTGGAGGATGAAGAACATCATCTTCTTCTACTGTTGGTTGGTCATCTTGTTAATACATAAATATTCCTTCAAGTCCAAGATCAGAAAGATTCAAATCAGTATCAGCAATGATTGGGAGCACAGGCGGGTTATTTGAGTCTTTTAGAGTGATGGCTTTTAGGAAAGATGAAATTGGGTTCGGAGGATCAGGATCTATGGTTAACATGTTCATATCTGGGGGTTTGGAGGATGCAGCAACAATTGGATCTAAGGGTTGGGATAATGGGTACTTATCAGGGGAGGGTTTATTCTATGATTGGCTTTGAGTCTCTGTTTTGGGTTGGATTGGATATGTTATGGTTGGAAAGATTCCACTGCTCTTGAGATGGTTATGATCAGGGTGTATTATGGTTAATTGTTGGAAATTTTGACTTGTGGAATTGGATAAGAATGGAGAGGTTAAGGGTATAGACAAATCTTTGTACAGCGACTGTCTGGATTGGTGGGGGGGGGGGGGGGGTATAGACAAACATTGGACAAGCCTGTGTTTCTGTCTTTTGGGATTTCTCTATAAACTGGAGTTGTGACAACAACTGTTTTCTTTCTTTTTCTTTTTGTCCTAAAAGGGGGAAGGAAACTGACATGTCTTTGACTGTGGATGCAATTGTTGCAAGCTCTTGTTCTACTTTCTTGATTTTCTTCTTTAAATCATTGGTAAGAGATTTGGAGGATGAAAAGGTCTGTGTGACTACTTCTGCCAATTTTTGCTAGCTGTCAAGAATCTTTATAAGAGCTTGGTTTTGGGCCACAGCATTCTCTACTTGCCAATTTAAAGCTACCTTTGCTAACGAAACTTGTTTTCAGGTTCCATTTGAATTAGTTCCAACAGGAGTTTTGATCTTCCAAATATGTCTTGTGTTGGCTTAGGGGTGGTCAAAGTTTTCTAGTAGAGGAAAATCTTGATCATAAGAGGATGAAGGTCTGCCAATAGTGTAGTAGGATAAAGGGTTTTGTGTCTGGGTTTGTGTGAAAGGAGAAGGATGATATTTATGCAATTGAGGGAGGATATTCTAGTAATATGGAATTAGTGGAGGTTTAGGCTCATAGTTAGGATCTTGTTGAGGCTTGGGTTCTTTGCATGGAGGAGGGGAAGACTGGGGTTTCTGTTTTTTGGTTCTGGGATAAAAGACATAATAGTCAAATTTTCCAAAAGGTTCTCCCAAGAGGTCTACTTCAGGATCACCAACTTCATATCTTTCTTTCAAGCTTTGTTGAAGAGATTTTTTGTTTCTTCTTCTCGGTTGATCATCATCATCAATTGATTCTTCTTTGCATTCATCACAATCACAAATATCCCACCATATATGGCCAGAGGATGATTTTCCTTCATAACAAGGTTTTCCATCTTCACAGAATACTTTAATTACAAGACCTTTTTCAGCAACATATGGTATGGGCTGCAACATTGCCATCTGGGTTGGAAAGACAGTTATATCCTTCTTTTCTAGTGGAGCCTTCAGGAATCTTATCTCTACTTCTCCATTTTCTTTCCTGATAAAGAAAGGATTATTGGACTGGATCAGCTAAACTGCTTAATGAAGTGACTCGTACTTCATGATCCATGACTTTGGGAAATGTACACATCGGAGTTAATCCCGGATCAACTTGAATAAGCAATGCATCATCAGTTTAAGCAATTTCTGAGACTGCTACATCAAAGGCATGATTTTGGAGCCTATAAGCAAGCTGATAATGGAGTGTAGCTACATAAGTATCTTGTACTTGAGAAGCTCCAGTAATCTGAACTTGAACTTTAAGAGCATCACAAAGATGAGGGCATTTTAAAGGCATATTAAAATTTGGGAATAATATGACAAAAACAGTTCCAGCATTCAGAGTTGTCTTGACAGTTCCTATGACTGCATGTTGATACTCCAAAAATTTGGAGTCAAGAAGTGCCATTCTAAAGACTGCGGGGAGTCCTTTTCTTCCATGGAAAGTTAATGCCAACCTTACAGCACCAAAGTGGAGATGAGTACACCCTTGCTTTTACCATGAGCTAACAAATTCCCTAGGAAGGGAAAGAGTAATGAAGTTTTCACCATCATTTGCTGGAATATTGAACTGGTCAAACTTAGAGGCTTGAACATATTCTTTTACAGTAGAAGGTTGAGAAGGACCAATATATATATATATATATATATATATATTTTTTTTTTTTTTTTTATGGTTTTTTTGAAAGAGGATTGGGTTTTATTAAATATAGTATAGGGATTTACAATAGGAAGATTAGTAATAGGGATTTTACTATCTTCTGGTACATGGGAGATTTCATATAAATATTCTAGTCTATTTCCTGTGGATTTACGAAGGGAAGGGTCAAAAGGGAATTTAGAGGTATCACTTACTACAGAAGATGTGGTAGCCATAATGGTTTTCAATAGAAAGAGTTGTTTTCCACACACCAAACAGGACCACACTACCAACTTTTGGCTAAAATGTCCACAAGATGACTTTGGAAAACTAGCTTCTTTGGTTCACTTAAAAACAGACTCCTTAGTGTTCTACTTGATTATATAGTCTAGTGTTCTGATGTGATTAATACAAAGGATCCACTTATTGTGGCTACTGTAAATCACAGAGCATACTAATCAAGACAATAATCAAAGTATACTAATCAAAGGAGATGAAAATATGATATGGCTCTGATACCAAATATATAGAGAGCATACAAAAAGACACAAAATATATAGAGGAAGACACAGAGATTCACAGGGGTTGTAAGAAGATTATTATGGAAGTTGGTTGAGAATGTAAATAGCTAACAATACATACAATATTACTGAAAGATGTGGAATAGAACAGAATACTATATACAACAAACTTACTAATATTATTAGATTGAAAAGAATTGTTACATATGACATGAGAATTTTACATAAGGAGGAAGGAAGGGAGGAATTTTGAAACTCTAAGGCTCTATATACCTCCTTCATACACTGATCTTCTATTCATAGCATTTGGAACTCAAACTACAATTCAACATATTTTACAAGCAATTATTTTGCCGACAACACAGTAGAATGCATAGGCTTGTCAAAGCATCATAATGTTTTCTGTTAGGAGTTGTTGGAAATGATAAAAGTTGAACTTGATAAAAGCTAGTGGCAATGATAAAAGTTGCTACCATACGGAGGAGTGAATGCTACCAATAGATAAAGATGCAATCTTCGTTTTTTTTTTCTTTTTTTTTTTTAATGTGTTGCACACAATTAGTCCCATTCATCTCTTCCTTGAAACCAATCATCATCAATATCCAGATTTGGGTCATGATTGTCATAATAAGGGTCATTGTTTATGAAATGATGGGCAGCCAGCAAAGGATTTGGTAGTTCCTTAGCATCAACACGTGGCAATTGCTAGTGATAGACTTCTAGAGTACTTGGACCTAAGTCATTCGGGTTTTGAATTCCTGTGTTGAGAGTTTCTGTCCACTTGAGTGCTTTCTAGCAACATGACCAAGAGAGGTCCACATGCACATGGAGAGAATTATTTGGATTAGTGAGCCAATGGACTTCTAGCGGGTGGAAAATTCATTCTGCTTGAACATCATTTTTTGAATTAAACTTGACAATCATGGATCCTGCAATAATTTTGTGTCCAAATCTTGGATGAGCTTCAGTGATATATCGTTTCTAATCTCCATTATGAGCATCATTTTTGAGGATTTCAAACCAGAATTTTTCAAAATATCTATTATTGTTTGGGAAAATGAGCATGTAAAATCCTGGTTCAAAATGGATGCACAAGTAATACTCATTAAGCAGATACCACATGTAAAGGTAATGGAAAACAGTCCAATTGGATATCCAAAAGGCAAAAAGTGTTTTCCATGGCTGGTCAGGGTCAGGATAGATGGCTAGAAAGTGGTTGTAATGTTGTTTAAGGTAATCATGGAGGATTCTGATGATTCTTTTGGATCTGGCTTCAAGGGTTAAGGTTTTTATTTGGTCTTTTATATTTGAGGGAAGGCTTTCTATCATATCAGTTATGGAATATGAATGTGAGGATGAGGATGGATCTATGATAAGGTATACACACAAAGGTGAAGCAATGACTGTGGTATTAATGGTTGGGGATTTTCTAGAAAGATAGTCATTAATCAAATTATCTTTTCCTTTGATATGCCTGACTTGGAAAGACCACTGTGAAAACCAATTTGACCATCTAAGTAGCTGAGGATGAGGGAGCATCTTTCTTTTGAACTGAAGCATTTTTGGAAAGGAAGACATGTCCATTTCAATTAGAAAATTATGCCCAAGTAGATGAAATTGGAACTTTTCAATTCCATTCTTTACTGCAAGTATTTCTTTAAACGTGGAATGGTAATGGAGCTTTGAGGTCTTAAATGCACCACTTTTATATCCAAAAATATTTCTTTTTCCATCAGTTTCTTCAAAAAGAGCTGCTGCCCAATATTCATCACTGGCATCTGTTTGTAGTACATGCTTGCCTGGTCTTGGAATTTGCAATGGAGGAAGCTTTTCTGCCAATTTTTTCAATTGCTGAACTGCTTCTGTATGGGTTGAATCCCATTCTAGGGGGTTCTTCTTTAAGAGTTGAGCTAGTCAGTCTCTGTACTTGGAAATCTTTGGTATGAAATCAGACATATAATTAACAATTCCAAGAAACTGTTGTATCTATTTGGCAGTAGAAAGCTTGTTTGGAAACTCTTTAAGAGATGTAGCAATATGTGGCTGTAGAGTATACTTTCCATCTGAAATAGTCATCCCCAAAAACTCTATTGATGTTTGCCCAATGACCATTTTTTTCTTTGAGAGCATAATTCCTTGGGATTTCACTAAATTGTAAAATTCAGCGAGCAATTTTTCATGAGAATCTGCATCTTTTGAGAAGAGAAGAATATCATCTACATAGATCAATGCATTTGCAAAAGAGGTTGAAACAAGGTCACCATTGCTTTTTGGAATTGAGATGGAGTATTTTTTAGTCCAAAGGGCATAACCGTCCACTGGTAATGATGATCTGGGATGCAAAATGTTGTTTTGTATTTGTCTTCCGAATGAATTCCTAACTGCCAAAATCCTGCTTTAAGATCAAACTTTGAGAACACTTTTGCATTTGAAAGATGCTGGAAAAGAGCACTTTTGTTTGGCAAAGGAAACTTATCATTTGCTAGAAAATGATTGAGATCTTGGTAGTTGATTACCAATATGAGTTTTCCTCGGATTTGCTTAGCGTGTTTGTTAACATAAAAGGCTTCACAGACCATGGGGAAGAAGTGGGTTCAATGAGTCCTTCAGTGAGGAGTGTGGAGATCTCTTGTTTGGCTAGAGCTAAATGTTTTGGTTTCATTCTTTTGTGGTTGGCTTTTGTAGGATTGACATCTTCATTCTTTTTAAAGGGAAGGTGTATGAAAAAGTTTGGGTTCATCCACAAGGGATTTGGATTTTTTTTGTAAGAACTTAGAATGGCTATTTGCACAACAATCATTAATGATCTGGAATCTTAGGGAATCATAAGGATCTGTAGAGAGGGAAAATTCCCGACCTATCACAAGCTGACACATCACATTACCAAGTCCACAAAATACAGCCAATTACAGAACACCATGTATTGCTGCTAGGTTTTGCTATCACTATTCAGAAGCCAACAGAAATTTGCCAAGTGTCATGCAAGAGCCAATCACGCATCAGCGCACGTGTAAGCGATGACTCAAGCAGCCTCGCACGTGTAAGCAATGACTCAAGCAGCCTCGCACGTGTAAGCGATGACTCAAGCAACCTCTCACGTGTAAGCGATGAATTAAGCGGACCAATCAAGCTGTGACATGTGTCACCAATCAAGCTCCGCCACGTGTCGCTCACCCACCCCAAAACTCCTATAAATAGAAGCCTTCCTGAGACATTTAGGAGGACCAGAATTCAGAAGGGAAAAAGCTCCGCGAAGATCAAGCCTCAAAGCCTTCAAGAACTTCAAGAACTTCAACCCCAAAATCGGAGAACATTCGAAGCAGAATCATCCAGATCATCTGCCTAGATCCTAAAGTTCACGGGAATCAAGCTAGAAGTGTCCGAAAACATCAACAAATCACAAATCAGTGAAGCTCAACGGATTCAAGCCTCTAAAAGCTCCGAAGAACTTCCACCACAAACCTTCGAAGACGAAGAACGCACGAAGAACACGAAGAACGCGAAGAACAAAGGATTTCTAAACAAGCTCATAGCCAGAGATTCATTGTAATTCTGTTTCAGTAATCTTCGATCCATCCCTCAACCAAATTGAAGGATATTTTGTGTTCAAGTCAAAACCACATTACCACAAATCCAATCAATAAGTCTTGCAAGGAGATCGAATCAGAGGATCACTTTTTTGTAATTTCAGAGAATTGTACCACACAATCATAAATACAAATTCGCATTTGTGAAACTATTTTACTTGTTTGATTTATTTCGAACTAGAAATTTAGTCGCTTACAAATTCTGGCACGCCCGGTGGGACATCTCTGCCTCTCATCTCTTTCTCCTTCAAAAGAAAAGAAATTCGACATCATTTTGCTACTAGCTTCGATGGCCTCTAGCAAGAATGTACGAAAATCAGTGGTTGATGATTCCGGTGCTGATGAGTATGTCGGCCCAATCACTCGCAGTCGGTCCAAAGCTTTTGATCGACTCCAACCTCAACCAACCCAAGAAAGCCAACCTCCTGCTGTCACCTCTCTGGACTTTCTTGCAAATAGGAAAGCTACCACTAAAGATTTATCTGCCTCGAAAGATTTGAAGACCAGTAATGAATCATCCCCAACAAAGACCTTTTCTATCAACTCTTCACCCGTGATGAGAAACTTAAGGAGTGAAGTACCATTGACTCATCCTGTTTCATCATTTTCCCCGTCATCTATAGAGGTCATGCCAGTAATGATGACTAACACCTCTACCATGGAAGAAAAGATGGCTGAAATGGAACAAAGGGTCATCCTTCTCACAAAAGCACTTGAAGAAAAGGACGTCAAAATTGCAACCTTAATGAACAAGCTGGAGGTACAAGATTCGGGTGAATCAAGTCTTGGCCCTGAGCACCCACCTGGCTTTACCTTCAAAGGAGAAAATGCCAGGGGTGATAAAGGAAAAGGAGGTGAAGGCACTTCTCAACATGGACATTCCACCTCAATGGCCTCAATATCTGTCCAACAACTACAGGACATGATTACAAATACCATTCGAGCACAATATGGAGGTTCTTCTACAAGTTCTCTCATATATTCCAAACCCTACACAAAGCGCATCGACAACATGAGAATGCCAAATGGGTATCAACCTCCCAAGTTCTTGCAATTTGATGGCAAAGGAAACCCTAAGCAACATATTGCTCACTTTGTAGAAACTTGTGAGAACGCAGGGACTCAAGGAGGCCTCTTTGTAAAGCAGTTTGTCCGTTCACTAAAGGGGAATGCCTTTGATTGGTATACAGACTTAGAGCCCGAGTCAATCGATAGCTGGGAACAACTTGAAAGGGAGTTTCTCAATCAATTCTACAGCACACGACGCACAGTAAGCATGATGGAGCTTACCAATACTAAACAGTGGAAGGATGAGCTCGTCGTTGATTATATCAATCGGTGGCGTTCTTTGAGTCTAGATTGCAAGGATAGACTTACTGAAATATCTGCTATAGAAATGTGCATCCAAGGCATGCATTGGGGACTTCTTTACATTCTTCAAGGAGTAAAGCTCCGAACATTTGAAGAGTTGGCAACTCGTGCACATGACATGGAATTAAGTATTTCCAGCCATGGAAATACGAAACCTCCCGTACCTGAAGAAAGAAAAGAAAGACGGGAAATAAGGAAAAATGATAGGAATACAAAAAGTAATATCAAAGACTCAATGAATGTCAATCCTGCCCCAGTCAAAATTTCAACAAGAAATGTGAAGGCCAATGAAAAGAGGCCCGAAGGAGGTTAACAGCGTGAGACGCGTCGCTCATCACTTAAGGAATGGGAACAAAAAGTCTATCCTTTCCTAGACGCCGATATGCCTGAAATGCTAGAACAACTGCTCAAGTTGAAATTAATTGAATTGCCAGAATGCAAACGACCGGAAGAGATGAGAAAAGTTGATGACCCGAACTATTGTAAGTATCATCGCATCATAAGTCATCCAATCCAAAAATGCTTTGTTCTTAAAGAACTCATCATGAAGCCAGCCAAGGAAAGGAAAATCGACTTGGATTTTAATGATGTTGCTCAGTCAAACCTTGTCACATTTTCTTGTGGGTTACCTAGTTCCATGTCTCCAACTACTAGGCAAGGGGCAAATACCACGCTCATCCATTTTGGTTCTCTGGAACCGGTTCAAATTCAGCTCTCACAAAAAGCACCTGATTATAATTCAAATGATGATAAAAGGTCTACGATAGATGAGGAAGAAGGCTGGACGATAGTTACGCGCAAGAGATGGAAGAAGAAACGAGCATTCCCTCTTCATTTGATCACCCGAGAGTCCAGAAAAGCACAAAACCAGATTCAGCCTTGGTAAAAAAGAATGAGTGATAAGAGGCAAGGGAGACTGGAAACAAAAGTGTATGAAGATTCAGCACAAACCCAAAAATCTCGAAAGCTCATCACATTAGAAGAATTCTTCCCCAGAAAATTCTTTCAAAATGACTTAGCGAGGCTGTCCACACAGTTTCTCGTTGCGAAATCCAGGACGAAAAGGAGGACGTTGACCATGGTGATCCAAAAGAGACCTTGTCATCTTTGGAGGAACTCCAATCTCAGGTCGATGAAGTTGAACCCTTGCAATCCTCCACATCACCAAAAGAAATGCTCACCCAAGCTCTTGAGGAGCCAGAGATATACGCCCCTCATACCAATACGCTTCAACAAACACAGGGATGTTACGCATGCTCTCCAGACTTAACTTTCACTGATGAGGATCTATTGTTAGGCTCTAAGCCCCACAATCGCCCACTCTATGTCTCTGGTTATACTCGTGAACAAAGGATCGAGCGTATCCTTGTTGATGGAGGTTCAGCCGTTAACATACTTCCAAAAATGACCATGAAACGACTGGGTTTTACTATGGAAGAATTATCACACAGTCGTTTGGTCATTCAAGGTTTTAATCAAGGAGGACAACGTGCAATCGGCCTGATCCACCTAGAATTATCCATTGGAGAATTGAAAAGTAACGTCTTGTTCCACGTCATTGACGCTAAGACGACCTACAACATGTTGTTAGGACGTCCTTGGATCCATGAAAATGGAATAGTGCCATCAACTTTGCATCAATGCTTCAAGTTCTTTCAAAATGGAATAAAAAAGGTCGATGCCGATTTAAAGCCTTTTGCAGAAACCGAAGCTCATTTTGCTGATGCAAAATTTTATGCAAAAGAAGACATTTCTAGTGAGGTTCTTCCAGTTGAGATCCCGTCTATGAAAAGTAAACAGGATGAAAAGGAGCATGTTAAATTCATCGCCAAAAAGGACATTTCTTCCCCAAAGAAAGGCCCAGAGCCCTTCCTCCGGTATATACCATTATCACATCGCAAAAATGGACAATCACCATTCGCGGAATGCCTTCAACCTACAAAAGACATGGGGAGACCTGCAAAGCTCACGATGGAGGATGTAGCCATATTGAAAGAAAATCATGTCATGCCTTTAACTTCATCCACAAACCCTTTGCCCTCGAAGCCATTAAATGGATTCGTGAGGTCTTCGCAAAGTCCGATAGAGCATGGTATTCTACCAAGTGAGCGGACGAAAGAATGGTTCGACCCAAAGGCATATAGGCTGTTAGCCAAAGCAGGCTACGATTTCTCAAAACAAGAAGACTTAGGGAAGCTAATTCCAGAAGCCACTGGAGAAAAGATGCATGGCCTTAGCAAAACACAAAGGAAAATGCGGCTTGAAGGGCATGAAATTCATATCCCAAAGACCGGATTAGGTTATACTCCCGAACAACCAGCTCAGATATGGATCAAGAAAAGAAGCGATCCTTCGAGTTCCCAATACATAACGGTGGAGGTCGGCGAAAGTTCAAATCAAAGAGAAGACCATTCTTCACCCCATGTCTTAGTGTTTGATCGCATCGAGGCCTCGTCATCACGAATCACAGTGTTCGACAGGTTAAATACAACTTGTTTAACACCAAATCGGGACACTCTTGCTTGTAAATCAGTCTTTGATCGACTGGGGGCAACGAAAAGGCCTATTGATAGTCATTCTCAAAGTTCAATAAACTTTGACGTTCAAGGGGAGAAGAAAGCCAATGATGAGATTCACAGTAGCATTCCTTCACGCATGAAACGTAACTTTACCTTGGAGATCAACACTGAAGGATCGCTCAAAGTCAAAAGACGAACGATTGTACATACAAGTCAGTCACACGTCCATGATGAGGAAATTGAAAAGGTATCATCCTCGTTTCATATTACAATAGAAGAGGGTACACTGTCAGATGCTGAAGCAACCAATGAAGAGGTCGATGAAGCTCCTCCAGCCTTGGAAGATGGAGGACAAGCTACAGTTAATGAACTTAAAGAGATCAATTTAGGAACTGTTGAAGAACTCCGGCTAACTTTCATCAGTGCGCTTCTTACCCCTGAAGAAGAAGAAGGATACCTCAAGCTCCTAGTAGAGTACAAAGATGTGTTCGCTTGGACTTACAAGGAAATGCTTGGGCTCAATCCGAGTATTGCTCTACACCATTTGGCAGTAAAGAAGGGCGTGCGCCCAGTCAAACAAGCTCAAAGACGCTTTCGGCCAGAGCTTATCCCTCAAAGAGAAACCGAGGTCAATAAGCTCATTGAAGCAGGCTTCATTCGTGAAGTACAGTACCCGGAATGGATCGCTAACATCGTCCCTGTCAAAAAGAAGAACGGACAAATCCGAGTGTGCGTTGACTTTCGTGATTTGAACAATGCATGTCCCAAGGATGATTTTCCATTACCCATCACTGAGATCATGGTTGATGCCACTACTAGTCATGAAGCTTTATCTTTCATGGATGGATCTTCGGGTTACAACCAAATTCGAATGAATCCTAAGGATGAGCAGCTTACAGCTTTCCGTACCCTTAAGGGAATTTACTGTTACAAAGTGATGCCCTTTGGACTAAAGAATGCAGGTGCTACTTATCAACGGGCCATGCAGAAGATCTTTGATAATGTACTTCATAAACACGTGGAGTGTTATGTCGATGATTTGGTGGTTAAAACAAAAAGGAGGGAAGACCATCTGGCAGATCTACGATCCGTGTTCACCCGACTGAGAAAGTATCAGCTTAAAATGAACCCCCGTAAATGCGCTTTTGGTGTAACATCTGGAAAATTTCTTGGTTTCATTGTGAGGCACCGCGGTATTGAAATTGACCAGTCCAAAATTGAAGCTATCCAGAAAATGCCAGAGCCCAAGAATCTACGAGAACTTAGAGGCTTGCAGGGAAAACTGGCCTACATACGACGATTTATCTCAAATTTGGTCGGTCGATGTCAACCTTTCAATAGATTGATGAAAAAGGATGTGCACTTTGAATGGGATGAGGCTTGTAGCAATGCTTTTGCACTCATCAAAAGGTACTTGCTTAATCCTCCAGTTTTAGGTGCTCCTATCCTAGGAAAGCCTTTGGTGTTGTATATTGCGGCCCAAGAAAAGTCTCTAGGTGCTCTTATGGCGCAGGAAAATAAAGAGGGGAAAGAAAGAGCCCTTTATTATCTAAGTTGAACTCTCAATGGGGCTGAATTAAATTACTCTCCTATCGAAAAGATGTGCCTCGCTCTTTTCTTTGCCATAAACAAACTGGAGCACTACATGCAAGCATATACAGTCCGTTTGATAGCAAAGGCGGATCCGATCAAATATGTCCTCTCCAGGCCAGTGGTTTCGGGTCGTATAGCTCGATGGGCAGTCTTGCTACAACAATATGACCTTGCATACATTCCACAAAAAGCTGTCAAAGGACAAGCATTGGCAGATTTCTTAGCTAATCACCCAGTTCCATCTGATTGGGAGTTCTCCGATGATTTCCCGGATGAAGATGTGTTTTACATTGAAGAAATGCCACCATGGATTATGCTTTTTGATGGGGCTGCACGTCGAGAAGGAGCGGGGGCAAGTGTAGTGTTTGTTTCTCCACAAAGACAAATACTTCTGTACTCGTTCTCATTAAGCGAACTTTGCTCTAACAATGTAGCTGAATATCAAGCATTGATTATTGGTCTACAAATGGCCATTGAGATGGGTATAGCTCAGCTTGAGATCTTTGGGGATTCCAAATTAATTATCAACCAAATCTTGGAGCAATATGACGTCAAGAAAGAAGACCTCATCCCCTATTGCAAATATGCGAAGAAATTACTAGCAAATTTTGAGGCCACCACATTGGAGCATATACCAAGGAAGGAGAATAGACAGGCCGATGCTTTAGCTAATTTGGCTACTGCCTTAGCATTATCCCAAGAAGAGACAACCAAAGTCGCTATTTCCCAAAGGTGGGTGGTACCTCTCGTGGTTGAAGAAGAAGAAGAAGAGCAAGCCAACATCATTTCTGTATGCCTTGTCGAAAAAGAAGATTGGCGACAAGTGATCATTGAATACCTTCAACATGGAAGACTCCCGGATGATAAACGCCACAGGACTGAAATTCGGCGGAGGGCTGCTCGATTCATTTACTATAAAGACACTCTCTTCCGCCGTTCATTTGATGGATTGTTTCTCCGTTGCTTAGGAGAGGAGGAGGCTAAACAAGCCTTAGAGGAGGCTCATTCTGGCATATGCGGCGCACATCAGTCAGGTCCTAAGTTACACTATAGGATCAAACGAATGGGTTACTATTGGCCTACGATGGTACAAGATTCTATGGAGTGCGCTAAGAAGTGCAAAGCTTGTCAATATCACGCAAACTTCATCCATCAGCCACCAGAACCTCTACACCCAACTGTAGCTTCTTGGCCTTTTGATGCATGGGGACTTGATGCGATAGGGCCATTACCAAAGTCATCCGGTGGCCACTTGTACATCTTGGCCGCAACTGACTACTTCTCAAAATGGGCGGAAGCTGTACCCCTTAGGGAAGTGAAGAAAGAAACGGTGGTCAATTTCATTCGAACTCACTTGATCTATCGGTATGGTGTCCCTCGATATATCATAACTGATAATGGCAAACCATTCTACAATAGGCTGATGACAGAGCTATGCGAAAAGTTTGAATTTAAACAATACAACTCCTCCATGTACAATGCCCCGGCAAATGGACTAGCTGAAGCATTTAACAAAACACTTGGCAGTTTGTTGAAAAAAGTGGTATCCAAGACAAAGCAAGACTGGCATGAAAGAATCGAAGAAGCATTATGGGCATATCGAACAACATTTCGAACGCCTACTCAAGCAACGCCATATTCTCTTGTCTACGGAGTGGAAGCCGTCCTTCCTTTAGAACGCCAAATCCCATCATTACGGATTGCCATTCAAGAAGGATTGACTGGAGAAGAAAATGCCAAGCTCAGGTTGCAAGAATTAGAGGCACTTGATGAAAAAAGGCTTGAGGCCCAACAACGCCTTGAATGCTATCAAGCTCGTCTTTCAAGCGCATTCAATAAAAGGGTCAAACCACGATCATTCCAAGTTGGTGACTTAGTCCTCGCCGTTCGAAGACCTATCATCACAACTCATCGTACAGGCAATAAGTTCACTTCAAAATGGGATGGACCTTATGTTGTGCAAGAAGTCTACACCAATGGAGCTTACAAGTTGATTGATAATGATGGTGTAAGGATCGGCCCCATCAATGGGAAGTTCCTCAAACGCTTCTATGCTTAAAAAATCAAGAGTTGCTCCTCGGTAAGAGCTTAAACTACCCACTGTAGCGCTGCAAGAGTACATGATGTCTTCCCATTACCCTTCAAAGCGTACCAATAAGGAGAAATTAATCTCACTCCATGTCAACAATTGCGAGTGTGGCATAGCGGTTGGACGCCCGTGTCACCCTTGAGGCCATCTCGGGTTCGATCAGTGGTGATACCCACTATTACACACTGCGCCCCCCTTGTTGCAAAAAAAAAAAAAAAAAAACACATAAGAAAAACAAACAAAAAAAAATTAAAAAAATTAAAAAAAAAAAAAAACAAAAACAAAAATCTTTTGAACTACGTGATGACTTGATCCCTCTCTAGGGTACGTAGGCAACTTAGTATCTTTTGCTGAGTTCAGTCACGCACTAAAAAAAAAAAAATGAAGGAACAGATAATAAAGTCTCCTTTATTGATTGACGAAAGGAAAATAGTACAAGAGGAAAGCATGATGACATGTATGAAGGGAATTAAAACGAAAGAAATTATGACATCCATTTCAAATCTTTCAAGCTAGAACGATTATCTTCCAGAAGGACTCGTATCTTCTCTAAAGCCTCCATATCCTGGTCTTCAAGAACAGGGGCAGATTTGACTTCTTCAAGTTGTTCTTCTAAGTCTTGCACAACATTGTCTTGTTCAACTTGATGAGTCTCAATTTGAGAAAGCGATTGCTCTAGTTGGATGAGCTCGGTTTTCAGGTCAACCATCCTCAATCTAACAGCATCAAGTTTAGTCTTCAAAGATGCTTTCTTCTGCGATGCTTCAGAAAGGAGGAATTCAACTTCAGTCTGGCATTGAGTTAAGATAACAGGACTTGGTCGTTTGTTCAGAAATTCCTTCATCTTCAAATAGTCTGCGATACCCTCACAATATTTCTCAACATTCTCACGCAAGTGTTGAGGGTCCACTCCAAAACTTTCAACCCCACTATAAATTTCATGTATTTCAGCTTGTGGGAGGATGGTGTCTACAGAAAGATTCAAAAGCCTATTTAGAAGAACATCTCCTAGCATAGAAGCCCCTTTCCTACGCACGGAAGAAATATGCGCCTTGGCTTGAAACACAGAGACTTCCGGAGGTTTAGTCGGTTGCAGGGATGGGAGAGGTGCCCTTTCTGTCTCAATTGGAAATTTGGACGACGTACCAACATCAACAAACTTACACCTCCTGAGATCTGAACTCTTCACAAATGGCTTTGAAATAGAAGACTCACTGTTTGCAAGAAGATGCGCATGATTAATAGAATTCTCTGCATCAACACCCTCCATTGGACTCTTCGAATGTCTCCAATTGGAGCCTAGGTCATTACACACCTCCTCTTCAGAAATTTTACTGGCGTCCCTAACTGGTACAACAAATGGACCTTTGATGCCTTGACTGCAAGTGACTTCGTTATGTTGAGATGAGTCCTTTGAATGATTACCATCTTCAAGACGACGTCGTGCAAACTTTGACAAAGGCTGTGGAATGTATGGGTCTTGTAGTTCCCTCTTCCCCTTCTGAGGTTTGTTAGATGTTACTAACTTAACAGGGAAGGAGGCAATGTCAGCAAGAAGATCTGTTCCTTTGGTAAAATCATTTCCACAAACCCTTTCCCACCATTGTTTGTAGCTATGTCTGACTCGACTTCCAAAGTCGGTGGCAAAAGCTGAAATGAGTATCTTAGAATCTGTGTTGCATCGAGTGAAGGATTGGTAGAATTGGCATAGGTCTTTTAAAGAACTTGTATGAATTTCTTCCTTCAAATCACCTGGAATGTCTTGATGAAATCCAAAACGCCACAGGACCAGAATTCAGAAGGGAAAACACTTCGAATTGAGTCATTTTTGCAATTTTCAAGTCTCAAATGACGGAACGAACTCCAAAATCAGAATGTACTCGAAAAATTGGGCAAGATAGGTCCATCTCAAAAATTTTGACATTTGGTCAACATTTGCACAAAAGTCAATTTTTTTGGAAATTGGACGTTTGCACAATTTCTGAGCTTTGAATGAAGAAACGGGTCCCAAAATCGGAATGTACTCGAAAAATCGAGTGGGACTAGTCCGTTTTGAAAATATTGATTTTCTGGTCAAGGTCAAAAGTCTGCTTGGTCCAAGCATTTTCTCTCTCTTTTTCTTTTTTCTTTTCTTTTTTTTTTTTTTTAGACAGTTCGGACCGGGTCAGATTTTCGGGTCGGTCCGGGTTGAACCTGGACAAACGGGTCAGCAGTGGATGACGTCATCCATGACGTCACAGTGCTGGAACGTGTGGCACGTGTGGAGGATGACGTCATCCATGACGTCATAGGACTCGTGTGGCACGTGCGAACTCTGGCGGTCCAAATCAGCGCGTGGGACTGAAGGCCGCGCCGCCGAATCTTTTGGCGGCGCATGCTTGGGCTTTTGGGCCTGAAATTTTTGGGTTTTGTTGATCTAAGGCCGTATAATACCCCTGTATGGTCAATTTTGTAAATTTCTGAGCAGGTTTGCACAAATTTGAAGGCTTAGGTCGCAGTTCATTGAGAGATTGTGGCGGCGCATGGAGGCGGATGCGGCCGTTTCTGGGCTTGAAATTTTTGGGTTCTGTAGATCGTGGGCTGATGGATCTAGTGGTGGCACCCATTTTGTGAAAATTTTCTCAGATTTGTGTAGATTTGAACGAGGAACTTCGCGGAACGTTTAGGAGTTTGTGGCTGCTCGTGGTGGTGCGTGCCGGCTCCGTTGCTGAAGATGTTTCTGGGTTTTGTACACCAAAGTCTTTAGAAGATTTCTGTGGGTTGATTTCTTTGTGAAATCTTGTCAGAAACTTTAGAAATCCAGAATGGAGTCCGCAGCCATTGTTGGATTTGTTGCCACCTTGGTCTACATTGGCGGTGGCCGTTCTGACAACGCTTGACAATCCAGGCAGGGAGTGGTTCCAGAGTAACCACTGAGTGTCTCTGCTGTTCTCAAGGAGTCTGTGATACCCTCACAATATTTGTCAACATTCTCACGCAAGTGTTGAGGGTCCACTCCAAAACTTTCAACCCCACTATAAATTTCATGTATTTTAGCTTGTGGGAGGATGGTGTCTACAGAAAGATTCGAAAGCCTATTTAGAAGAACATCTCCTAGCATAGAAGCCCCTTTCCTACGCACGGAAGAAATATGCGCCTTGGCTTGAAACACAGAGACTTCCGGAGGTTTAGTCGGTTGCAGGGATGGGAGAGGTGCCCTTTCTGTCTCAATTGGAAATTTGGACGACGTACCAACATCAGCAAACTTACACCTCCTGAGATCTGAACTCTTCGCAGATGGCTTTGAAATAGAAGACTCACTGTTTGCAAGAAGATGCGCATGATTAATAGAATTCTCTGCATCAACACCCTCCATTGGACTCTTCGAATGTCTCCAATTGGAGCCTAGGTCATTACACACCTCCTCTTCAGAAATTTTACTGGCGTCCCTAACTGGTACAACAAATGGACCTTTGGTGCCTTGACTACAAGTGACTTCGTTATGTTGAGATGATTCCTTTGAATGATTACCATCTTCAAGACGACGTCGTGCAAACTTTGACAAAGGCTGTGGAATGTATGGGTCTTGTAGTTCCCTCTTCCCCTTCTGAGGTTTGTTAGATGTTACTAACTTAACAGGGAAGGAGGTAATGTCAGCAAGAAAATCTGTTCCTTTGGTAAAATCATTTCCACAAACCCTTTCCCACCATTGTTTGTATCTATGTTTGACTCGACTTCCAAAGTCGGTGGCAAAAGCTGAAATGAGTATCTTAGAATCTGTGTTGCATTAAGTGAAGGATTGGTAGAATTGGCATAGGTCTTTTAAAGAACCTGTATGAATTTCTTCCTTCAAATCACCTGGAATGTCTTGATGAAATCCAAAACGCCGACTGAATCTGTGAGGACTATATGGCTCTACAATGTGTTGATCTTCACATCGAAGTGACAAGTACCCCGAGCGAAGGCTCATAAAGTAGTCAAACTTTTCAATGGATAAATGATCATTGTCAATAAAAGTCTGGTCGTAATTTTTCTTGAAAGTAGTTCGGTGCCAAAGAAAGTTGGTGGCGTTTCGTATGTGCTTGCGTGCAGAGAATTCGTTGAACGGAGAGGCATAGCCCACACCAGAATATTTAGTCATCAAAGCATCAGATGGTTTATCATGGGTAAGGCGATTGCTTCGGAAGAAATGACCTACCCAGGCATAAACGTAGTGGATGGCAAAACTAGCTCCAGACTTGCTCGGGGTAGGAGAGGAAGAAATAGTGTTAAGTCCACGATAAATGCTAGCCAATACTAGGGAAGCAAGGCCGAATGAACGACCATTAGCTATGGAACTAGCAATCTTGAAAGTACCTGGACGGATACTGTTCTGATCCTTGATAGGAAAGACAAATATGCACAGCCAACAGGAAAGAAGCGCCGATAAGTAGGTCGCCTCCTTTAAATCACCTTCAACTTGAAGATTCGCAAAGACCCCGTGTTCTTTATCAAGCCATGGTCCATGCTCCTTTATCTCACCTGAGGGATTCTGACTACACTTGGGAATGGTTGTCCGTCTCGCTGGTTTTTTAGGAGCTGGGTACTTGCTATTTCCTCTATACCAAAAAGTAATCCAGTCGCGAACACTTACTTTCCCTTGTCTCTTCAACCGGTTTTGAAGATGATGATACGCTAGGAATAGGTAGCGACAGCTGTACGGCAGATAAGGTCGTCCCTGGTCATTGATTCCATCCAGCTCTTGCGCATTGGGTACTACTTCGTCATAAAATGCACCGGTGCAAGGAAGTCCACCAAGAACGAAGAGATCCCATGGGGTGATGGAAATTTCCCCAACTGAGGTATGGAGGGTATTGGTTGACGAACTCCAACACTCACAAAATGCTTTCATAAGATTCTCATCATAATCATATGTGAACAAAGAAGCAAAGACAGCACTGTAGAGGTGGGTTACATCAAGGAGGTGTTTACACCGACTGAGCACATCTTCTAGCCAATCCCAATAAAGGGAGAAGTAGGAAAACCCTCCATTCATGCTCAAGGAAAAATCCCAATCCGCACGTTTTGCAATTATCTCTCGCCCTAAAGTGTTATACGGCTTTGATCTAGCAACATTTTTGTGATGTGAAGCAAGAAGGATAGTTGTTTCCAAGTTAGAGCCGCCATCAGAAGGAACGATCTGTGACCATTTCGGCAAATTGAGAGGAGAAGAGTTACGACCCCATTTTTCTGAAAATCTTCCAATTATGGGTGGACGAACAATCAAAGTCGTAGCCTTCGCATCCTTGCCATTTTTTTTCTTATAAATAAACAAAGCTGATTCTTCGCCAATCTTCGAATCTTTAAAAAAGAGCGTCATGATAGCTGTGTACAAAAAAAAAACACACATATATATATATATATATATATATATTATTATTATTATTATTATTATCAAATAATAGAAAATGAATAAATAAATAAATAAATAAAAAGGAGGGTGTGCATGGTTTCTCCATACAGAGTATTATGTATTCTGTTTTTAGAGATTATGTTTGCACAAGTTAGTGCATGCCTGAGTGGCTTTATATAGGGATCCACAGAAGCTTCTTGCTTTACGGTGTCACCAACTCCTTGAGAACAGCAGAGACACTCAGTGGTTACTCTGCAACCACTCCCTGCCTGGATTGTATAGCGTTGTCAGAACGGCCACCGCCAATGTAGACCAATGTGGCAACAAGTCCAGCAATGCCTACCAGTCTCCCAATCCGGACCAGTGAAGGGAAGCTTCTTGTTTTTACTGTGTCACCAACTCCTTGAGAACAGCAAAGACACTCAGTGGTTACTCTGGAACCACTCCCTGCCTGGATTGTCAAGCGTTGTCAGAACGGCCACCGCCAATGTAGACCAAGGTGGCAACAAATCCAACAATGGCTGCGGACTCCATTCTGGATTTCTAAAGTTTCTGACAAGATTTCACAAAGAAATCAACCCACAGAAATCTTCTAAAGACTTTGGTGTACAAAACCCAGAAAAATCTTCAGCAACAGAGCCGCCACGCACCGCCACGAGCGGCCACAAACTCCTAAATGTTCCGCGAAGTTCCTCGTTCAAATCTGCACAAATCTGAGAAAATTTTCACAAAATGGGTGCCACCACTAGATCCATCGGCCCACGATCTACAGAACCCAAAAATTTCAAGCCCAGAAACGGCCGCATCTGCCTCTATGCGCCGCCACAATCTCTCAATGAACCGCGACCTAAGCCTTCAAATTTGTGCAAACCTGTTCAAAAATTTACAAAACTGACCATACAGGGGTATTATACGGCCTTAGATCAACAAAACCCAAAAATTTCGGGCCCAAAAGCCCAAGCACGCGCCGCCACGCGCCGCCAAAAGATTCGGCGGCGCGGCCTTCAGTCCCACGCGCCGATTAGGACCGCCAGAGTTCGCACGTGCCACACGAGTCCTATGACGTCATGGATGGCGTCATCCTCCATACGTCCCACACATTCCAGCACTGTGACGTCATGGATGACGCCATCCACTGCTGACCTGTTTGTCCAGGTTCAACCCGGACCAACCCGGAAATCTGACCCGGTCCGAACTGTCTAAAAAAAAAAAAAAAAAAAAAAAAAAGAGAGAGAAAATGCTTGGACCAAGCAGACTTTTGACCTTGACCAGAAAATCAAAATTTTCAAAACGGACTTGTCCCACTCGATTTTTCGAGT
Organism: Quercus robur; assembly: GCF_932294415.1. NCBI lineage: Eukaryota > Viridiplantae > Streptophyta > Magnoliopsida > Fagales > Fagaceae > Quercus > Quercus robur. The sequence goes on along the minus strand of NC_065538.1, from coordinate 62,772,165 downwards.
ACATTCCGATTTTGGGACCCGTTTCTTCATTCGAAACTCAGAAATTGTGCAAACGTCCAATTTCCAAAAAAATTGACTTTTGTGCAAATGTTGACCAAATGTCAAAATTTTTGAGATGGACCTATCTTGCTCAATTTTTCGAGTACATTCCGATTTTGGAGTCCGTTCCATCATTTGAGACTTGAAAATTGCAAAAATGACTCAATTCCAAGTGTTCAAAACTTAGGTCCTCAAGAACAAAATTTGAGATTCACCCATTTAATTGGGATCCCCGCAGGGTTATTCTCCAGATTTCATCAAGACTTGCCTTTCAAAGTACAAATGAACTCTCACAAGTGTGTCTTAAAATTACACTAGGTCATTAGTTCAATCTGCTATTCCCGTTCGGTGCCTACCAGTCTCCAACTTACCATTCCCGTTCGGTGCCTACCATTCCCACCTACCATTCTCACCAAAAATTCTCAACTACCATTCTTCATCTCTCTACTATAAATAGGAAGGCCGGGTTCATCAAAAAACTCATTCAAAAAAAAAAAACACTGAATCATGGAATGAAGATTTGCCTCTTTCAGATTTTCAAATCCTCCTTTTCACAACCATTTCTCACTATGACCTCATCATTCTCAACACCTAGCAACCGATTTTGCTTCATAATCGGTTTGAGATCAACCCTCCCATGGTTCGATCGAAACCTTATTTACAACATCATTGCAGTTTTAAGATCCAAACAAACTTTGTTTCTCCACTTAACAACCATCTTTGTCCATAAAATTACTCGTAACAAGGTCTGCATTGCGGTTCCACATTTCCTTGGACTTGGTTGGCCAGGAAATCCAAGTCCGGCAGACACACCTGTTCCTAACCTCAGGGCTCTTGTAGTCTCTTTCCAATTGCTTGGTCTTCCAGCAGAAGCAGTGGTTCAGAATAAACAACAACTTGGCTGGTTTCTAAGACCAGAATCACAAGTTGGTTCCATCTTTCATTTTTCTGTGCTTTTCCAACAAGTGGCAGTAGATGAAGATGGTAAAAAGTGTTGGGGTATCCTACAAATTGTTTTCCATCCAACACTTAAAACAACCTCCAAGGCGCCAGCTCATCAGAATTCAGCCTTTGGTGCCGGTAAATGGTCACCAAAGCCTTATTCCATGTTCCCACTACTATGGGACCCAAAGGTCATCGTTGATGGTACCTCAAAACTCACTTTCTGGAATTACTCCAACTTAAAATCAGCTTGAAGGATTTCAGAAGATACTCTTCTGAAATTACTTCAACCTAACGTCCGTCAGCATGGTCCCATTACACAGGCGCATTCAATTACTTGCTGCCGGACCCCATGCAACACACAGTCAGTCCCATATTCAAAGTTGTACTTCCCATAAACATCTACACCAGAAGGGTCCCAGCATACAGGGCCAGCACCATGGTGGTGTATGCTTTGCTCATTTGCTTTGCTTTATCTCCATCTTCTTCGTTGCCACTACCAGCATACCCAGAATAGATAAGCTTCTGAAATTACTTCAACTTAACTTGAGTAATACAATTATGCAGGCGCATTCAACCACTTTCCCACCTGTCCTCGTTGTAATCCAAAGCGTGATCTTCTGAAATAACTTCACCAGAAGTTCTTAAGAACACGAGGTTAGTTCCATGACCCTGCATGCTGTATCCAGCCACCATTCTCTCATCTTCCCCATCTTCAACATCTTGTGATCGCCGCCAACGATCCAAAATACTCTTTTGAAAGTACTTCAACTTAATCTCATCCTTCTGAAAGCTCCACCACCTTCAACAGCTCCACCACCTTCAACAGCTCCACTACCTTCAACTACTTCACTTAAAGAGTCAAGTACCAAAAATCCATTTTTTTTTCGAAACTCATTCCCACACCACACTCCGAGACCGTGTGTGTGAACGAGTCTCGAGGGGGCATTTGTAGAGAGGGAAAATTCCCGACCTATCACAAGCTGACACATCACATTACCAAGTCCACAAAATACAACCAATTACAAAACACCATGTATTGCTGCTAGGTTTTGCTATCACTATTCAGAAGCCAACAGAAATTTGCCAAGTGTCATGCAAGAGCCAATCACACATCAGCGCACGTGTAAGCGATGACTCAAGCAGCCTCGCACGTGTAAGCAATGACTCAAGCAGCCTCGCACGTGTAAGCGATGACTCAAGCAACCTCGCATGTGTAAGCGATGACTTAAGCGAACCAATCAAGCTGTGACATGTGTCACCAATCAAGCTCCGCCACGTGTCGCTCACCCACCCCAAAACTCCTATAAATAGAAGCCTTCCTGAGACATTTAGGAGGACCAGAATTCAGAAGGGAAAAAGCTCTGCGAAGATCAAGCCTCAAAGCCTTCAAGAACTTCAACCCCAAAATCGGAGAACATTCGAAGCAGAATCATCCAGATCATCTGCCTAGATCCTAAAGTTCACGGGAATCAAGCCAGAAGTGTCCGAAAACATCAGCAAATCACAAATCAGTGAAGCTCAACGGATTCAAGCCTCTAAAAGCTCCGAAGAACTTCCACCACAAACCTTCGAAGACGAAGAACGCACGAAGAACACGAAGAACGCGAAGAACAAAGGATTTCTAAACAAGCTCATAACCAGAGATTCATTGTAATTCTGTTTCAGTAATCTTCGATCCATCCCTCAACCAAATTGAAGGATATTTTGTGTTCAAGTCAAAACCACATTACCACAAATCCAATCAATAAGTCTTGCAAGGAGACCGAATCAGATGATCACTTTTTTGTAATTTCAGAGAATTGTACACACAATCATAAATACAAATTCGCATTTGTGAAACTATTTTACTTGTTTGATTTATTTCGAACTAGAAATTTAGTCGCTTACAGGATCAACAACAAACAAGTGAGGAACTTGGGTTCAAGTAAGGAGATGTTGTTTATGTGAAAGTCCTTTTGATGACCATCTAAGGCTAGGTATTTGGTGAAGGATATCAAAGTTGCAATAGTGATTGTATTATCGGGGAAAGTATGCAACATTGGGAAAAAGAATGTTAGTGTAGTTGACATAAACCCAAAAGTCTCACCAGGAAGGTTTTAAAATAAAATAAATCAAAAGAGCATTTATATATTGATAGATAACTGCGCAATAAAATTTCTTTAAATGGTTTCAAAAAAAAAAAAAAAATTCATTACATAAAAATTAGTTACATGATGGGTCCAAAATATGTTTTTCAAATAAATTCAACTTATAGTGTCCATTTCATTGTAATTGTTCTATATTATTGGACCAAAATATCAACCAGTTTTTGGTGTAAGGTTCGAGCACTAGATCTCTTATATGACAACAAAAAATTTTATTAGTTGAGATAATTGAAATTAACATCTTTAAAGAGAATTTTAACCAAAGATAATTTAAGGAAACCTATATGATATATCATTATAAAAAAACTGATATTCTATGTATAACAAGTGAGGTACCAATCATCTATTTCTTTACTGTGCATGACAATTACAGGATAAAATTCCATTTTTGAATTTACTCTATGTTCCACCCTTTCAAAAGTCCAGATATAAAGTTGTATAATAATTTAAGACTTGCGGAAAAAATGTAACAATATTTTTACTGAACGGTCATTGCAGGATAGGATTAGTTGATTAGAAACTATAGATTAAAATTTCAGATCTAATCACTAAAGTATTACTAATACTAAATATTCAAAATAAGTGCAGCACAAAAGTCATTTTGTTTAGATTTACTGTGCAAAAAGACTAGTCAAAATAAAAATCTTCGAAGTGGTGGCAAAAATGGCCCACTACCACTATTTAGCAAAGAAAATAACAATTTACTATTGTTTTGGAAATATGTAGAAATCTACTACTTTTTTGAAACTCGAGTTTGTAAAACTCGAGTTTACCGTGAAACTTAAGTTCCAAAAACTCGAGTTCTTTGAAAAAATATACTCTAAACAATTTTGAAATTTTTTTATGGTATTCGAGTTTCATACTCGAGTACCATAAAAAACTCGATTTCGCCAAATTTGAGTACCAAAAAAATGGTAAATTCCTACATATTTTCGAAACAGTAGTAGATTGCAATATAGTTTGCGAAAATGTGCTGTTTAGCTATTTTCGCCCATTACTTTCATATAGGAACATTGTTTACATTACTTTCAGATACACTAATTACAAACTATCATCTCAAGAACTTCAAAATTTGTTGTGAAATTGATTATGCTATTACACTTATGATAAAGTTATTATGGCCGATTTTTTTTTTTTTTCAAAGTTTCTATGCAGTAATAGCATTTGTAATGGGCTGGGCCCTGGTTCTATTTTGTAATGTTTTGATGAAATAGTGAATTCAAATTTGGACGATCCAATCCCACTTTTGGGCTTAGTGTACCCAGCTTTTGCACATCTAACTATGAGATACAAGTGATGACCTAAACTTTACCCAAATAACCCTTTTTTGGCAACTCAAACAATTTTACTGACTTTGCTGACTTAACCCATGGATGCATGAGTCCGACCTAACATTAGAATGACTTTCTAGGCTTCATATTTTGAACAATAATTTTCCCTGTAAAAACTAATGATTTGTGTTTATTACACACAGTTTTACAAACATTCCATTTTGAATTGAAATCATAACTTAATGTCACAATTTTCATTGTAAAATAGGGTGTGTATAAAATTGTTTGTATGCAACAAGTATTACTCAAAATAAATCTCATCCACTAATATTGCACTAGCCACGTCATATGGTCATGCAAGGTACGTAATAATCCACCAAAAGATACTTTACTGTCCACAGACCAATTCAACAATTTCTCTATGTAATTTTTTATAAAAGAAAATTATTTTGTTAAAAAAAAAAAAAAAATCTCTTCTCTAACAAGGAAAGTAGGACCCAATTCTAACTTATTGAAAGGGATTTACATCCGTCAGTACACTCCTAGAAATCCAAAGTGGTCGTTCTTCATCCCACATTATATAGCACCTTGTCCCTCCTTTATCTTTTACGTTTGAATTCAGATAATTGTTTTAAGTTTAAGTTTGACTAGGGAGGGACAACGAAAATGACGCATTTGTACCTTAACGTCTCTTTGTTTTCAATGAGGAATTTTTTTTTTTTTTAATATTATGCTACAGTCGTTTAGTTGCTTGGTTAGGAAGTTTTAGCCACAGCCACACACATGAACATCTGTATTTAACACGGGGTTTTCAAAATTTTCTTCCCCTTTTTTTTAAATTGCACGTGGAGTTAACGAAACTTGATTACTAGCTGTTTTAGAAGGCAATTTTAGTATAACGTTCAATGCAACAAAGGAAGAAACTCTAATCCAATATGGATAACACAAGGCCCACTTCACCATCCCAATATATGCAAAATAAAAGTCGACCACTGAATTTTTCACAACTTCTTACTACAAATGTAACATGGCAGAGTCTGATTGGTGAATAAAAAATTGTGAATCCTACCATAAGTAATCGTTAATTATTCATAGTCTGTCACGTCAAAGTTGTGAAATAATTTATTGTTCTAGAACTACTCATTTGCAAAACTATATTTTTCAAAAGCTTCTTCTCAAAAAAAAAAAAAAATTGTTTGTCAGCTTTTATTTGATAATTATCATAATCGAGTAATTTGAGTTATTTATGAGTACTGCTAAAATTTAGTTGGTCATACATGCTTAAGCTTAACCAGTAAGGAAAATTTCATACACTTGATGGAATACTCACGTGATTGAAGAGTTCTTTTAATGGTAAACAAAAATACAAACTTAACAAATTTTTATAATTTTTATCACAATGGTAAGAATTAAAATATTATTAATTTATTTGGATTTATCATTTTACTATGACAATGAAAATAAAAATAATGGTTTGGGGTAATTGTTGGAGTAGTGATGATGATGATGATAGAATATGCATTGGCATTCTATTATTATAATCACCTCCTTTCTCTAATTTAGAATAAGACACTCACCTTTTAAAAAATATAAATTATTTATACTAACCTTTCTCCGATACTGAAAAATGGCTTTAAAAATTCTACAAAAAAAGAAAATAGCTTTAAAAAAAAATTTGAATTTCCTATTAGAAAATGTGTGGAAGACAGTTTAAATGAACAATAAAATAGATCCAATTTTTTGGAAGGTGAAAAAGTGAACTTTGTATGTAAATCGAAATTCCTTTTTATACCCAAAAAATAGTTTTAAAAACTAAGAATTTGGATCTTCAATAGAACCACATTTTCGCCATTAAGTTTTTATTTTTATTTATTTATTTTTTTTTGGATGAATAAAAATATATCATTGAAGAAAGAAAACCAAGAACAGACTGGGAATAAAATAAAAATAAAAAATAAAAAAAAAGGAAGCCTCTTCCCTCACGACTGCTCAAAAAGAAGATTGACATAGTGGAGGAAGCTATAGTCAATACCAGAATTTTCAAGGATCCATTACAAGATTTGAGGGGTCCAAGAAAATAAACAAAATTCAATGTCTTTTGTTATCAACCATATCTGCAATAATCCAGTCAAAAGGCCTTGTAAAAAATGTAACAAAATCTCCTTCAATAAAAAGTCATGGTCCTATTTCTCTTCTCTTTCCAGATATTGAACATATCTACAACTTCTGTCTATAGAAAACTCCTTTAAAATAGTATATTAGCAGCTAAAAAAGGCTGTGTAACTAGTATTACTAATATTGTTTCAAGATTATAATTGATTATTTGATCACTAAGTAACTAGTATTACTAATATGGATGGATGGAATTTAATTTTTTTTTCCGTACAATATAAAAATTCTATTTTACCCAAATCTAACTATATATAAAACTCTCTTTTGAAGTCTTAAATCTTGGCACTTGCCTTTCCTCTACCCACACCTCACAAAAACTTCGTACTTATAAAGTAACTATCATGCTTAGAATATGCCGTGATTAAATTAATGGATAGAATATGCAGTGATTAAATTGATGGAATATTGGAATTGGGTGTGGACTTGTGGATCTTAATTAGAAGGAAAGGCTAACAGAGAAGTACAAAGAATCTTTACGTCTCTTTGACTTAGGTAACCTTTTCTTGACTAGTTATATTTTGCTAAAAATATAATGTTCTATTCATTAATCAAATATTCTTTGGTTTTTCCTAAAAACCTCTATTTAATTAATATTTGAGCTATATTGATCTAAAGGAATGAGCTAGATTTTATTTTTCATTAAAATACTACACATTTATTTGGTTCAACGGGTTATTTAGAAGTTTTATTTTCTTTCAAACTTGTATCAAGGATGTGCCAATTTTGTGAAAATAACAAAGATTTGAAATGATATATTCGTTTGAACTATAAATTTTTAAAATATGATTTTTTTTTTATGTGGATTGAAATAAAACTGTATAAGTTCAGGAAAATTCATTTATATAATCTAAATTATACTTTGGATCCAGCCAACAGAGCTTATAGATTGACATAAAAATTAGTTTTTCTTGGGACATATCATGGGTCTACACATGGGCCTAGTCATGGGAATATAGAGTAACTATAGTCATAAAATCGTTAAGAATATAAATATCATTAGATATGCGAATCATTTAAAGTCGATGAAATTTTTTATATCTTTTTTTGAACTCATTGTAAATTGTAAATTCTGAAGTTTTAGACCTCATCGTAAATTATGATTTTTCATGTTTTTAAACTTGATATTTGTAAAACTAATATTAAATTATATGCTAGTTTCCAATCAAACTAAGATATAATTTTTAAGCTTACAAAATTTGATCTTGTGTACAATTTACTATTTTGCTTATTTAAATGTTTGATCAGGCTAGTAAAGTTTTTAGTTACTTATTAAGTTGTCAAGCTCACCCCCTTTTTTGCTTCCATGTTTAGATTATGAAGAATAACAAGTATTAGATCTTTCATTGAGATTGTACGTATGAAAGGAGTTTAGAAATTTGGAATAAGATCAGAGTTCTAGAACTGTTGTGTACTTTTTTTTATTTTCTGTATTTCAGACACATGAGGTTGAATTTTGTTTGTATTGATACTTTAGAGATTTTTGACAATTAAAATATTGAAGTTAGTTTTGAAATTTACTTGATCTAATTTCCTCCTTTGGAGATAGTTACTACTTTATAAGGGGACTTACATGTGCTTGTAAGGCAAAAACTTTATAGGCATCATTGTCACCTGCCTAGCTCATAACGACAAGAGCATCCACATTGGTGGAGCTATTTTTTTTAGCTATTTGGCACTACAAAAAGCTACTTTATCTATTTTACCTTCTCACTTTATGAAACATTCAACGTCAGTGATTTTATTTTGAGTTTTTTACACAATAAAATAATATAAACACTGTAATAAAATAATATTTCATTCAACAACCAAAAAACACCACAACCACCATCTAAAGCCATGGAAGAACCAGCAAAGAAGAACAAAAAAAGAGAGCAGAAAAACCAAAAAAAAAAAAAAAACTAGCAGAGCTATGGGTAAAAACCAACCACCCTAGATCAGAAGCACAAACTGAGAGGCCAAAACCCACAACCCAGCCCGAAACACAAACTGAGAGGTCAAAACCCACGCCCAAAACACAAACCCACGCCCTAAAAACAAACCCAAACCCATGCCCGAAACACAAACACAGCTCGAAATTCATGTCAAAACACAAACACAAACACTGAAATCAATACTAAAACACAAACACAAACACTGAATCCATACCAAAACACAAACACAAAGCCAAAAATGGGTAAGCGATAGAGGCTTGGGGCTTGGGGCTTGGGCCTTGTATTGACAATGAGTTGAGGAAAAAAGATGGTCGGAGCTGAGCAAGGATGGAGGAAGAGAGAACAAAACTCGTTTGGGGGAAATGAAGAGAGTATGTGTAACGGGAAGAGAAAATAAAAAGGGAAAGAAACATTATTTTAATGGAAAATTTAATAAAACTTTTTTTTTTTGTTTTATCTTCTTACTATAGTACATAACTATAAATGGCTGTACACTGTAGTTGAGAAGCTAAATTTTTTAAGTTTAACTCCACCATTGTAGCTCACTTTTTAGAATTGGTGGTGCTAAAAATAACTATATGACCATTTAACACCACCATTGCTAGTGCTCTAAGAGCATTAGTATTGGTGATACTAAAAAGTTAAATTGATATTTTTAGCACCACCAACTACAAAAGTAAGAGCACATTAGAGCACTCACAGCAGTGGTGCTATATAGGTATAATGCTAAAATTTAGCTCCACAAACACAAAAAGGTTGCTGCAACAGTGGAGCTAAATCTAAAAATTTTAGCTCCACTGCTACAGTGCACATCTATAAATAGATGTGCACTGTTCATGAGAGCAAAAAAAAAAAAAAATTATTTTATTCTTCCCTACCCATTAAAAAATTACTTAATTTTCTCTCTCACTCCGTGCCTCTCTCTCTCTCTCTCTTTCTCAGTCACTCAACTCTCATCCTCTCCCAAAACTCTCTCAATCTCTCAAGCTCTCATCCTCTCTCAGTCACTCTCCTCTCACCGTTGATCGCCTCACCGTCCCAAGCCGCCGATCTCCTCACCGTCCCAAGCCACCGATCGCCTCACCGTCCGAAGCCACTGATCGCCTCACCGTCACTCTCCTCTCTGCCGACCCAGCTCACCGACCCACCCCTTCTGCCAACCCAGCTCGCCGACGTTGTGCTTGTTTGTGACTAATGATTGTTGATTTTGTTTGGTCTGGGTTGAGGAAAAAAATTGGAGATTTGGGTTTTTTTTTTTTTTTTTTTTTCCTGTTGTGAACTGGTGGTAGTAGTTGTGGTTGTGATTGTAGCTGTGGCTGTGGCTGACGGTAGAGGTGGTTGTGGTTGGTACTGTGAATGTTTTTTGTGTAGTGAGATATATTATTTTATTGTAGTAGTTATATTATTTTATTGTGATATTTATATTATTTTATTGTGTTGAAAGCTAAAATAGATCCACTGCTGCAACATGTGTGTAAGTAAAATAGATAAAGTAACTTTTGGTAGAGATAAATTACTAAATTTTTACCTCCACTGTTGTGGACACTCTAAAGTGAAGCTAAATGTATATATTTTAGCTTCTCAAATACAGTGCACAGCCAAAGACAGCTGTGCACTACAGCTTCAAAGGTAAAAAAAAAAATTGTATTTTATTTACACGTTCACAGTGACAAAGAATATTTAAATAATTTCTTTTCCTTTTTCTCTTTTATTACTATTGCAGCTCTCAGTCTCTCCTCTCTCAGGTTTCTCTTGTCTCTTCCTGGAATTCTTCTTTCTTTTCCTTTCCTCCAAATTCTAATCAACCAAAGAGACTGCAAAATTCTAAATCAAATGTGCAATTTTCAATTCCAACATAAACCCATTGCTGCTGCGGGCTTCTTCTTCTTCTACCGTGAGCTTCTTCCTCTTTTACTGTGGCTTCTTCATCTCTCATTTTGTGTGTAATATCTCTTTCTTCTTGTTTTTTAGGTGAAGAAGAGCTGAAGAAGGAACACCCTTTCCAAATAACAATAAATATCAAAAAAATTTAGTTAGTTGTTACATTTCAAAACAATGCTGAAAACTAGCATCTCGAGTGTCTAAAACTCGAGTTCCAAGATAAAACTCGAGTTTTTAAGTCTTAATTTGTAAGCAGATGGGGCTGATGTGGAAAAAAATCCACATGGAAATCGAATTTTAAAGACTCGATTTCTATAAATTGCAGAAAAACGCCGCTATAGGGCTTTAAAATGTCACTAGGGCTTAAAAACGCCATTATAGGGCTCCCAAAACCTGGTATGGGTGATCACACTTATAAAAAAAAAATTGCAAGAAAACGCCGCTATAGGACTTTAAAACGTCACTATAAGGCTTAAAAAACGCCACTATAGGGCTCCCTGTGGGGTGATCACACTTAAAAAAAATTTGCAGGAAAATGCTGCTATAGGGTTTTAAAACGTCACTATAGGACTTAAAAACGCCACTATAGGGGAAATTTTTTTTGCATGGAACTCGAGTCTTAAAGACTCGAGATCTATGTGGCATTTTCAGTCCAAATCGTCTAGCCAAACACTCTCAAAGCGAGTTTATAAAACTCGGGTTTTAATATGGATCTCAAGTTTCTAAAACTCGAGATGCTATTTTTCTTAAATCTTTGAAACGTTGCCTAACTTACTACTTTAAATTCCTATTAACAGCTACTTTGCACATTCCCTTGCAGAAGAAGAGACAAGATGGTGACTAATGAGTGGAGGAAAAGAAAAGATATTTGATGGGAATGGGGAAGTAACGTGGGTGGCTGAGAAAAGAGTGAAGGAAAAAAAATAAAATAAAAATAAAAGGAAGTTAGTGGATAAGTGTACATCATGTAATGAAATTTACCGAAAGAAAATTACAATTGTGTTAAAACATAACTAATTATTACAAAATTTTGGATTAAAAAAATATTAATGTTACCCTTTTCTATCATGACAATTGAGAAATTGTTTTAGTAAAAAAAATTATATATATAATTTGGGGTTAAAAAAATTATTGTTACACTAGACGATTATTTGCTATCACATGGTAGTGACGTTGGCGGTGATGGTGGTTGTTATTATTATTTATTGTAATGGATATATTATTTTATTGTAGTCGATAAATTATTTTTATTGTGTTGTTTATATTATTTTATTGTATTAAAAATTAAAATAAAATTACTTATATTTGGTGATTTGTAAAGTAAAATAAATGAAGTAACTTTTGATGGAGTCCAATAGTAAAAATTATGGCTTCAACCAATATGGATGGTCTAACCAGCTTTAAAACTAACACACGAACCCATCCATTTTGGAGTATTGATTCTTTTAAAACTACGCATTGAATATTATTAATTTATTATTATTATTATAATGACAAAAGTGCTGCACAAGCGTGTAGGAGACAACCACTTACCAAATTCGTGGAACAATAGGAGGTTGCATTTTTAAATAGTAAAGAAGAGTGGCATTATTTCTGAATAAGTTTATATATTCTTTTTTTTGTTGAAAAAAAAAAGCCTACTACATGTGGGTTCCAGTTAGCTCAACTGGTAAAGTCTCTAGTGGTTATATAAGAGATCTGGGGTTCAATCCCCGCCTACACCAAAAACTGATTGGTGTCTTGGTCTGATGATAAAAAGCAATTATCAGGAGCGGACGCCATAGGTTGAAACTCTCTCTCAAAAAAAAAAAAAAAAAAAAAGCCTACTACATAGGTGCATGACGCATGCGGCAGGCATGTCTTCTTAAATGTACAGCACACCCTTCACTTTACACCAACTACAAAATCCAGCCCGCTCTCCTACATAGTATGTTCTTCGAAACCAGGAATTATTGTTTTTTTAAGGTAACGTGTCTATAAATAGTCATTGCCTTAGCCTTTAAGCATTTGTGTCCTAGATTGTACTGGTATAATTTTTCTTTTTTCAAACCTAATTTTATTTTGGATTCTATTGTTATTGACAGTGCTGTGAAAATTGTTGTTCATGTAACTGATGTGCAGTTAAACGCCTCATCCAGTCTTTGAAATCCGGTAATTTATCGGTACTCTCCGTGATATATTCGGACTGCATCTAAATGCAAAAGAAAAGTATATGACCACAAAATTTTTCACAATTTCTTACTACAATTGTAAAGAGGCAAAATGTGATTGGTAAAAAAAAAATAGTGGAATCATATGTAAATGATGGTTAGCCACTCGCAGTCTACCATGTTAGAATTGTGGCAAAAAAATTGTAGAATTAATTTGTGATTCTAGAACTACTCATTTGCAAAACCATATTTTTCAAAAGGTTCTTCTAAAAAAAAAAATTTGTCAGCTTTTATTTGATGATTATCATAATCGAGTCATTTGAGTTATTTATGAGTATTAAAATTTAGTTGGTCATGCATGCTTAATCAGCAAGGAAATTTTCATACACTTGATGTAATAATCACGTGCTTGAAGAATTCTTTTAATGGAAAACAAAAATACAAAAATAACAAAATTTTACAATTTTCACAACGTAAGAATTAAAATCTTATTAATTTATTTGGGTTTATCATTTACTATGACGATGAAAATAAAAATAATGGTTTGGAGTAATTTTGTATAGTAGTGCTGATGATGATGGAATATGCGTTGGCATTCTCTAAAGGTTTTTTTGTTATTATAATCACCTCTCTCTTTTAATTTATAACTAGACACTCACTTTTTTTTTTTTTAAATACAAATTATTTACACTAACCTTTCTCCGATACTGAAAAATGGCTTTGAAAATTCTTTAAAAAAAAACAGCTTTAAAATTTTCTGAATTTCCTATTAGAAAATGTGTGGATAACCGTTCAAGTGAATGGTAAAATAGATCCAATTTTTTGGAGGGTAAAAAAGTGAACTTCGAATGTAGATCAAAATTCCCTTTTATACTTTCAAAAAAGTAAGAATTTGGATCTGAAATAGAACCACATTTTCTCCATTAAGTTTTTTTTTTTCTTGGGATGAATTGAAATATATCATTAAAGAAAGAAAATCAAGAGCAGAGTACTGGAAATTAAAATTTAAAAAAGAAAAAGAAAAAAAGAAGCCTCTTCCCTCACGACAGCACAAAAAGGACATAGAGGAGGAAGCTATAGTCAACACCAGAATTTTCAAGGGTCCGTTACAAGATTGGGGGGTCCAAGAAAATAAACAAAATTCAAAGTCTTTTGTATCAACCACATCTGCAGCAATCAAGTCAAAAGGCCTTGTACAAAAATGTAACGAAATCTCCTTCAATAAAAAGTGAGGGTCGTCCTATTTCTCTTTTCTTTCCTGATATTGAACATATCTACAACTTATGTCTACAGAGAACTCCCTTAATTAACACGGAATATTAGCAGCTAAAAAAAGCTGTGTAATTAGTATTACTAATATTGTTGTAAGATATTAGATATGTGTGTAAAGCTTTTTATTAGAGACTTGAATCACAATTTTTACCTCTCATACCTCATAAGAACTTTGCACTTGTAAAGTAATCATTATGCTAAGAGGATGCAGTGATTGGATTGATAAAATTGGGTGTGGGACTTATTGGTCTTAATTAAAAGGAAAGGCAAAGAAAGAAGTACAAAAAATCTTTACGTCTCTTTGGCTTAATTAAATAACCTTTTCTTGACTAGTTATATTTTGTTAAAAATATAATTTTTTATTCATTAATAAAATATTCTTTGGTTTTTCCTTACAAACTTTATTTAATTATTTGAGCTATATTGATTTAAAAAAAATAAGATAGATTTTCTCTCATAAAAATACTACACATTTATTTGGTTTAACGGGTTATCTAGAAGTTTTATTTTCTTCCAAACTTGTATTAAGGATGTGTCAATTTTGTAAAAAGTAACAAAGATTTGAATTTTATATTCATTTCAACTGTAAATTTTTAAAATATAATTTTTTATGTGGACAGAAATAAAATTGTATAAGTTCAAGAAAATTCATTTATATAATCTAAATTATACTTTGGATCTAGTGGGTTATAGATTGACATAAAAACTAGTTTTTCTTGGGACATGTTGTGGGTCTACACATGGGTCTAGTCATGGGAATATAGAGTAACTATAGTCATAAAATCGTTAAGAATATAAAAATGATTAGATGAGCGAATTGTTTAAAGTTGATGAAATTTTTTATATCTTTTTTTGAACTTATTGTAAATTGTGATGTTTTAGAACTCATCGTAAATTATGATTTTTCATGTGTTTGAAATTGATATTTGTAAAACTAATGTTAAATTATATGTTAGTTTTTAATCAAACTAAGATACAATTTCTAAGATTATAAAATTTGACCTTATGTACAATTTATTATTTTGCTTATTTAAATGTTTGACTAGGCTAGTTAGGTTTTTGGTTACTTATTATGTTGTCAAGTTCACCCCTTTTTTTTCCCTTCCAAATTCAGATTAAGAAGAACAACAAGTATTAGGTCTTTCATTGAGATTGTATGCATGGAAAGAGTTTAGAAATTTGATATAAGATTGAAGTTCTAGTACTATTGTGCACTTTTTTATTTTCTGTATTTTAGACACATGAGGTTGAATTTTTGTTTGTGTTGATACTTCAGAGATTTTTGACAATTAAAATATTGAGATTAATTTTGGAGTTTACTTGATCTAATTTTCTCCTTTGAAGATAGTCACCTACCTAGCTCATAAGCAGAATACTGCCAAATAACTTTCTTCAATAAATACAGATATTACTATTAGGTACTCACCTAAAACAAAACAAAGCAAAATATTTGTTTTTCTTTACAAGACAGTGCACAATATGTGATAGTTTAGTGGTCGGCTAGAGTCGGAGTCAAACGTTAAACTTTAGTATTGTTGTTGTTCAGTATTGCTGCTCCCTCTCTCTCTCTCTCTCCTTTTCATCATCTGTCACAGTCAATCTCATGGCCCTTGCCCCTAGCAGCTTTATATAATTGCTTTTTCGGCTCATGTTTTCATAAACGCATGGGAAATCATCATTGCACCAGCCACTACAAGTCAAGCAAAGCAAGTAGAAGGACAGGATAAGTATTTAAATTATCTGTGTTTTCGTATGGTACGTATGAATAAGAAGACTTGCAGTAGAGCAAATGGATATAGATACATGGGTTAGAAAGATTTTGTAATTTCTAATTTTTCTGATCTAAGAATTGAGAAATTAAAATTTTAAAAGGTTAATTTTTAATATTAGATCTTGATAATAATTGCACCTGGTATAATACCTGAATTTGAATCCATATATGAATTTCTTAATAAATCAGAAGTATTACTAGACAATTTCAACCCATATATGAGTTTCTTAATAGATTAGAAATAACATAATCACCAATCATTGAAAAATAAAATGAAGGGAAAGGTGAAGTGAATAATACCAAAATAAATTTTTTTTGACTAACAATGACAAAAAAAAGGCATAAATAATGAAGTTCAGTTAAAATAGGTTAAATTTTGGGAATCCACTTGCCACATCTTTACCTATATGAAAATTGAAACACTTAAAATGGAATGAATAAATTAATAACCTTCTTAGCATTTTTAGAAAGGCTACAAGTGACTCAAATTCAACTCTTGTATCTTTCTTTGTAATTAGAAAAAAAAAAAAAAAATTTACTATACACACAATTTCCGTAAAGGATAAATCATACGGTCACGAAATAATGTAACAAATTATCAACTTGTATTGACTTGTATATATGTGAGTACAATCCTCTGTATGAATCTCTACAATGAAAGAGTACAATAAATTCCTCTGATTCAATCTCCAAGAAACTTACAATTCGAAGGGGCTATGAAGCTTGATCTTGAATCGTGCTTTGATGTCTCCAAGTTGAATGAATATTTGAACATGCTTGATTTGATGCAAGGGCCATTGGCTTAATCTTGGATTGGATTAAAGGAGAATCCCCGCTTTGATTTGAAGAAGTAGGAATAAATCTTGATGAACAATGGAATTCTTATGAACTTAGAAATGACTCTCTATTTTGGCAAAGTGTCAGTAATGTTTTCTCTCTAAGTATCTCCCCCTTTTCTCCTATGAGAAGCCCCTATTTATAGGCAACTTAATAGTATTTAATTTAGAATTTTCTCTTAGTATTTATTGAGAATTAATTATGAATTTAATTTGGTTTTTCATTTAATAAGAACTCTCCATATAGTTTTTTTCTCTTGACATTGTCATATGTAGGGGTGGCAAAATTTAACACGACCCGTGAACCCGACACGACTAACATATTTATAAACAGGTTATGGGTTGAGACTAAACAGGTTCAGGTCATATTCGGGTTGACACGACTAACTCTTAATAAACAGGTCGTGTTCATGTTTAACATACGAACCCGTCTAACCCGTTTGACCTGTTTAGCTTATAAATTATTAGTTATTTTGATATTATTACTTAATTAATGGTTGTTTTTATATGTTTATTACTATATTTATAGTTGTATTTGTATTTTAATTTTAGATATATGAGAATTGATAAAAATTATATAGATTTGGTATGACTTATCAATCAAATAGATTATTAAATGGGTCATTTGTATTGACATTTACTTGACTTATTAATTAAACAAGTTAAACGTGTCAGGTCGGGTCAACTTGTTTAGAAAACAGGTCGTGTTCAAGATGAGGATTCTTGACACATTTACTAAACAAGTTGAGTTCGAGTCAACCTATATAACTGAATACTCATAGCTTGACACAACACGAACCCGACCTACGAACACGAATTGCCACCCCTAGTCTTATGGCCTTCTTCATTTGACGTCGCCATGTGGCTTGATTTCATTTGTTGATCGTCCACATCATCAATTTGAGATTAATTTGACTACAAATATTTGATTATGATCAATTAGATGGTTGTGAATGCATCATAAAATTTTGATGTCTACACTTACACCAAAGAAAAAAAAAAAGCATCCACTTGAACCAATTCAATTGTCTCTCTCTCTCTCTTCTTTTTGGGTGGGATTGGGGAAAAAAATTATCCACCAATACAACAAAAAATTACATAGAATTTAGAATTTTAGAGGAAAAAAAACTGTACTGAACTATATTATGAGAAAATGATCTCTTATATACAAAAAATCACACATATTGATGTTGAGTGTTTATACACTATTAATTACACCACATGAGGAAAATATCTCACTTAATTAACAAATTAACTAATCACTTAACTTCTCTACGGGTCCATTTGGTTTGAGGGGTGGAAAGTGGAAGGATTGAAAATGGTGGGAGGATGGAAAAGTGGGAGGATAGAAAAAATTTCATTTTCTCTCATTTTTATTTGGTTGGGAGTGGAAAAATGGAAAGATAGAAAAAATGAGTTTGAATAAATTTACTCATATACCCCTATTAAAGAATAATGTCCCATTAAAACAAAAAAGTGACAAATAATCACACAAAAAAAGAGCAATCACCCAAATTTATTATAAAAATAAAAATAATGTCCCAAAAAAATCACGTCTAGCTAAATATATATATATATATATATATATATATATATA